>NW_027363079.1:600000-1000000 GCF_046119375.1 Phyllobates terribilis
AGGATGGGAGCAGAGGTGAACCTCTCCTTGAGATACACAAAAGCTTCAATGGCCTCAGAAGACCACTGAACAGCATCAGCACCTTTCCTGGTGAGATCAGTCAGAGGTTTGACAATACTAGAAAAATTTTTTATGAATTTTCTGTAGTAATTGGCGAAACCCAAAAACCTCTGTATCGATTTCAAACCAATAGGCCTAGGCCATTCCTGCACAGCCTGAACCTTAACCGGATCCATCTCAAAACCTTTGCTGGAGATAATGTAGCCCAAAAAACTAATTCTCTGTACAGCGAACTCACATTTCTCCAGCTTAGCAAAAAGCGAATTGTCCATTAATAACTGTAATACCTCACGCACGCTCCGCCAATGAGACTCCAGATCCGGCGAATAAATCAAAATGTCATCCAAATACACAACCACATTTTTGCCGATCAAAGGTCTAAGGATGTCATTAATCAGATTCTGAAAAAATGCAGGAGCATTAGTAAGACCAAAAGGCATAACCAGATTCTCAAAATGACCCACAGGAGTGTTAAAAGCAGTCTTCCATTCGTCACCCTCCTTCATGCGCAACAGATTGTATGCCCCCTTAAGGTCAATTTTAGAGAACCACTTGGCCCCCATTAACTGGTTAAACAGATCAGGAATCAATGGCAGTGGGTAAGGATTGCGTACAGTAATTTTGTTAATCTCACGAAAATCCAGACAAGGACGTAAACCGCCGTCCTTTTTTTTCACAAAAAAAAATCCAACCGCCACAGGAGACTTAGAGGGCCTAATGTGACCGGCGGCCAAACTTGTCTGTATGTATTCCTCCAAAGCCTTCCTCTCAGGAATAGTAAGGTTAAATAAACGACTTTTAGGAAGAGTCGCTCCAGGGACAAATTCAATAGAACAATCATAGTCTCTATGGGGAGGCAAAACCTGCGATTCCTTCTCAGAAAAAACTCTCCAAAAATCCTGAATAGGAACAGGCAATTCTCCCCTATCCAAAGCTGCAATACGCCCGTTACAACACTTGTCATAACATTTATGGCTCCAGGATTTAATTTCACTGGTAGACCAATCCAGTACAGGATTGTGAAATTTTAACCAGGGCAATCCCAATATTACTGGAGAAGGCAAGTTATTCAAAACTACCAAATCCAATTTCTCATGGTGAACACCATTAATAGTGAGAGGAAATTCACAGACCTTGAGAGTAATATTCTTCAAAGGGGAACCATCCACAGAAACCACAGCAATGGGGGATGATAAAGGTTCAGGTTTTAAATTGAGTCTTTCCACGAATCCCCCATCAATTACATTCAGAGTAGACCCGCAATCAACAAATACCCGAAATTCCATTAATTTTTTCTGAGCAATCGTGGAAGCAGCTAAAAATATACCCTTGGAATTTAAACAGGCAATACGGGCGTGACTGACCATTTTTTTTTCTTTCTTCATACGAAGCTCACAGCCTTTAATCAAATGACCAGATTTTCCGCAATAGAAACACAAGCCTTCAGAAAATCGACGGTCTTTTTCTTGAGAGCGAGGTGTCACCGATCCAATCTCCATCGGTTCACCACTGTTAGTACACACATTCTCATAACCAGAAACTGACATAGCAGAGGATTTGCTCTCATTAACCCTTGCACGCAGTCTTCTATCCACCCGTATAGCTAATTGCATAGCCTGTTGCAAATCTTCAGGTGTAGGATAAGCAATTAGCAGGTCTTTAACCCTTTCACTGAGCCCAGCAAGAAAAAGACTTTTCAGAGCAGAATCGTTCCACCCTGTTTGAGTAGACCAACGACGGAAATGAGTACAATATTTTTCCACATTACCTGATCCTTGTTTTAAACGTCTCAACTCAGTCTCAGCTGATGCGACACGGTCAGGATCATCATATAATAGTCCCAAAGCAGAAAAAAAACTATCCACTGATCTGAAGCATGTATCACTAGGTTGCAAAGAAAAGGCCCACTCCTGAGGCTTTTTGCGCAAAAGTGACATTATGAACCCTACGCGCTGGGATTCATCCCCAGAGGACTTAGGTCTCAAACGAAAATACAATAAGCAAGCATTTTTAAATGAAAAAAAATTCTCGGTGTTCACCAAAAAATAAATCCGGCAAACATACCTTAGGCTCCAAGAAATGTGCTCCAGGACAGTTACTCACGTGCTGACGGAGCTCGGCCACCTCCAGAGAGAGTCCCTGCAGGCGATGAACCAAATCCTGAACCGACACCATGATGGAACAGAAAAATCTTTCCTTAGAGAATTTGCAGGCTGGACTTACTGTTATGTTCTGCTACCACAGCTAAGGAAAGAGAGGAGATCTGTCCCTACGATAGAACTCAGCTTAATCCCTACGATGTAACAGGGGACCTGATCTTGCGATCAGACCTGCTAAAGTCCTAAGCTAGTCTGTACGGAGACCTATAGATGTGGGGAAGGAATCCCTACAAGTACTAAGGACTGGGAGGAATATGGGACACCTCCTAACAGAAATAGTAGCAGACAGACGAACAAACAAAATATATAGAACATAGAGGTCAGTAGACCAAGCAAACTAACAGAGCAAGACACAGAGCACAGGCTAGCTAGAAAGTAGATATACAATGAAGTCCAGCAAAGCCAGAAGGGCGGAGCAGGCTTAAATAGGCCAACAAGGTCATGTGACCAGCAAAGGAAAAAAAAACTAAGAGCAAGGTTCTAACAGCATGGATGTCTGACATCTGTGCCATCCTCCAAAACTTTGAGGAATCCACCAAGATGGTGAGTGGCGATAACGCCATAATTAGCGCCACCATCCTGCTTCTCTGTCTACTGTAATGCCCGCTGCTCACAATTAAAGTGGTGTCATTACAGGCAGAGCACAGTGAGATGGAGCAAGGCACTATACTGAGTGATCCAACACACCTCAGCCTCATCTCATCTCAATGCGGATTGGGTGTAACAGCAGCTGGTTTCCTGCGCTACAGATGGTACTACCCACACCACATTCATACCGTCTGTTCAGCGTGGATGGCCTGAGGAGGAGGGTGAGGAGGAGAGCATGGACCGTCATCCTCTTGGTCGTGATAGAAAAGTCTTGGCTTTTGGCAGTCTGGCAAACATGGCTGACTCTATGTTCCGCTGCCTTTACCGTGATTCTCGCGTTGTACGCATTTTGGGCAACAATAATTACTAGCTGGTCACACTTAATAAAAATTTTTTTTATTTATATAGTGCCAACATATTCCACAGCACTTTACAAGTAGGGACATGTACAGACAATGAAAACAATATAATGTATCACAATTCAACAGTTATAGGAGGAGTGAGGGGCCCTGCTCGCAAGCTTACAATCTATATGGAAATAGGGGGACACAAAAGGTAGAACATGGTCATCAGCCAGTATCTATCTAAGTGCAGTTACTGTGTGCTATTGGGTACCGAGTATGTGGAGTTGCGGTGATAGGCTTGTCAGATGTGTTTTTAAAGCATCTTTAAAAACATGGGGACTAGATATTAGTCACATCGTTTGGGGTAGTGCAGCAAACTGGTGCGGCACGAGTGAAGTCTTGGAGACGGAGGTGTGAGGTTCAGATTAAGGAGTATATTAGTCTTAGATCAGTTGCAGAACGGAGGGCACAGGAAGGGTGATAGACAGAAATGAGGGATGAGATATAGGGCAGTGCAGAACTGTGTAGAGCTTTGTGGGTGAGAGAGATGAATTTGTTTTGTATTCTCTAGTGAATGGGTAAGGAGTACAAAGACTGGCACAGGGTAGAGGCATCGGTGAAGCGGCCTGATAGAAATACAACCCTATCAGCTGGATTCCGAATGGATTGGAGAGGAGAAAGTTTGTTTAGAGGGAGACCGATTAGAAGAGAGTTGCAGTAGTCCAAACGAGAGTGAATAAGAGCGACAGTATGTGTTTTTGTAGTATCAAAGGTGAGAAAAGGTCGGATTCTGGAGATGTTTTTAAGGTGAAGGTGACATGAGCGAGTGGGTGATTGTATATGGGGAATAAAGGAAAGTTGTGTGTCAAATATGACTCCAAGACAGCGGGCGTGCTGCTTGGGAGTTATGTTGGCACCACCTCAGGAAATTGCAAAGTCAGGTATTGGTAGGTTAGTAGAGGGAGGAAACACAAGGAGTTCAGTTTTGGAGAGATACAGATTCACATAGAGAGAGGACATGATGTTAGAGACAGCAGAAAGACAAGCACTGGTATTTTGTATTAGAGAGAGGGTGATGTCAGGTGAAGAGGTGTATAATTGGGTGTCATCAGCAGAGATGAAGAGATGATGCTGGAAACCAAATCTGCTGATGGTTTGTCCAATAGGGGCATTATACAAAGAGAAGAGGAGGGGGCATAGGACTGAGCCTTGATGAATCCAGATGGTAAGGGGAAGGTTAGAAGAAGAGCCGGCAAAAGATACTGTAAAGGAGCAGTCAGAGATAGAAGGAGAACCAAGAAAGAGCTGTTTCCTTGAGGCCTATAGAGCGGGACATAGTGAGGAGATGCTGGTGATCCACAGTGTCAAATGCGGCAGAGAGATCCAGGAGAAACAGCAGGGAGTAGTGACCATTGGATTTTGTTGTTAGTAGATCATTAGAGATTTTAGTAAGGGCAGTTTCAGTAGTGTGAAGAGCGGAAACTAGATTGTAAAGCGTCGAGAAGATTGCTATCTGAGAGATAGCAGATGAAATGGGAGTGAACCAAGCGTTCCAGGAGTTTAGAGATGAAAGGAAGATTAGAGACCAGTCTGTAATTAGCAGCGCAGTTCAAGTCCAGGGATGGCTCTTTAAGTAAAGGGATTATGATTGCATGTTTGAATGAAGAGGGAAAGATACCCAAAGAAAGAGCGAGGTTAAATATTTTAGGTGGGTATTGACAACTGGGGAAAGGGACTGAAGGAGATATGAGGGAATAGGGTCACTGTTGCAGGTTGTAGGACGAGAAGAAGAGAGGAGTCTGGTCACTTTTTTTTCTGTGACAGGCTCGAAGATAGAAAGTGAACTTGAGGTGCGAGAGAGAAAGAAATCCCGATTCTGAGGGCATTGTGCAAAATTGTCTTGACGGATATGATTGATTTTTTTGTAGGAAATAAGTAGCCAGACTGTCAGCACTTAGGTTGGTGACCGGGGCCTGTACTTTAGAGCTCAGGAGGGAGTAGAAGGTTTCAAAAAGTCGTTTAGGATTGTTGGCTAGAGATATGATGAAGATGGTAAAGTAAACATGTTTAGCTAGATGGAGAGCAGAGTTGTAAGTTTTGAGCATGAACTTATAGTGGATGAAGTCTTCTGCTGAAAATGATATTCTCCACAGACTCTCAGCGCACCTTGAGCAGCGCTGGAGAAAACATGTTTGCATATTGTGCCAGGGCTGCCTTCTATGCCGGGTCATTCTGCATGTAGCAGGTGCTGCTTCATCCAGGGGACTCTGCAATGTGTTGTTATAGTGTGACAATGCTGAGTCTGGACAGGAGAGGGAGAGGATGGGAGAAAAGATGACGGTAGATTGTTCATAAGCTGCTGGGTATTGATGGCACATAGATTTCTGTGTGTATGGATCTAGACCCACACAACAAGGAGAACTTCTAGACCCACACTTTCTATCTCTCCTTCCCTTGGTGGAGAGGTCTAATAAAATGTTGCAGTACAAAAAGGATTTAGAATATTCCCATCTGATAACGCTGGCGGCAGAGGTCACAGTTCATTGGACAACCAAGGAGTATAGGTGACGGAGACACAAACCAGATGCGGGGAACAAAGGTCTGGGACAGTGCCCAGGCCCTGATACGCGGGTTACTCTGACAAGGAGGGAAAAGTTTTGGAATATGCTCAAGGGCTACCTTAGTGACCACATCAGCATCCTTTGTGACTCCTCTTTGCCTTACAACTATTGGGTGTCCAAGCTGGACTCGTGTCAAGAACTGACTCTCTATACCTTGGAGGTCCTGGCCAGCCCTGCCGCTAGCGTTTTGTCAGAGAGGGTTTTTAGTGCCGCCGGGGGCAGTATATTGAAAATGCTGACCGGCTGAGTCTTATCAAAATTAGCAAGGGCTGGATTGTGCCAGACTTCTCAACACCAACGGATAATAGCAGTGGAACATAAAGTTAAATCCAGTGTTTATTTTTTGGGGGTCTATTCCAATGCAACCCTTCACACCCAAACATGGGTATACGCTTCAGGATTTCTTCTATTTTAGGTCGCTCGCTTCCTTCTCCTCATCTTCCACCACCATATCACCAGGGTGACCATTATGCCACACCCGCATCATTTTTTTAAGGGTGTTTATGATGCCTGTGGGAACTATTTTTAGAGGCATACCTCTAACTTTACATATTGTATATGTGCACCCCCCAGGGGTCAATGTTTTTCAGACCATGCACTTAGTGCATGGCCATTACCAGTCTGGGAGACCCACTCCTTAATAATAGAAATTACATTTTTAACTGAGACCCTCCACTATGTCTCTTCAAATTGGTATTGGAGTGCGTCCTACTTTTTGGCTGCTCTTGAACTTTCTGCATATGGAATAACAGGATAGGAGACGCACTCCTTAATAATACAAAATACATGTAAACTGAGGCCCTCCGCTACGTCTCTTCAAATTGGTATTGGAGTGCGTCATAATTTTTGGCAGCCCTTAAACTTGCTGCATATGCAATAACAGTAAAGGAGACCCAATCCTATGTTGTATGTTGTAGTACCAGATTGACCTTGTTGAAGAATTATTATAAAAATTCCCATCTGACAACGCTGGTGGCAGAGGTCACAGCTTCTTGGACAACCAAGGAGTACAGGCGAAGGATGAAAGAAAGATGCAGCAGGGGCAGGGGAATGCTGTCAAAGGTCTGGGACAGTTTTCTCAAACCCTTAGAGTGCCCAGGCCCTGACGCTCAAGTTACTCTGTCAAGGAGGGAAAAGTTTTGGAAGATGCTGAAGGACTACCCTTGCCACCGTACCAGCGTCCTCTGTGATTCCTCTGTGCCTTTACAACTATTGTGGTATGCACGCTGGACACGTGGCATGAACTGTCTCTACACCATGGAGGTCCTGGCTGCTGGCGTTTTGTCATTGAAGGCCGCTGGGGGTAATATAACATATATGCAATAGCAGTATAGGAGACCTACTCCTAAACCCCTTAAGCCCCGAGGGTGGTTTGCACGTTAATGACCAGGCCAATTTTTACAATTCTGACCACTGTCACTTTATGAGGTAATTACTCTGGAACGCTTCAACGGATCCCCCTGATTCTGAGATTATTTTTTCGTGACATATTGTACTTCATGATTGTGGAAAAATTTCTTCGATATCACTTGCGTTTATTTGTGAAAAAAACGGAAATTTGGCGAAAATTTTGAAAATTTTGCAATTTTCAAAATTTGAATTTTTAAGCCCTGAAATCAGAGAGATATGTCACACAAAAGAGTTAATAAATAACATTTCCCACATGCCTACTTTACATCAGCACAATTTTGGAACCAAAATTTTTTTTTGTTAGGGAGCTATAAGGGTTAAAAGTTGAGCAGCGATTTCTCATTTTTCCAACAAAATTTACAAAACCATTTTTTTAGGGACCACGTCACATTTGAAGTCACTTTGAGAGGTCTTTATGACAGAAAATACCCAAAAGTGACACCATTCTAAAAACTGCACCCCTCAAGGTGCTCAAAACCACATTCAAGAACTTTATTAACCCTTCAGGTGCTTCACAGGAATTTTTTGAATGTGGAAGAAAAAAATGAACATTTCACTTATTTCACAAAAATGTTACTTTAGACCCAATTTTTTTTATTTTCACAAGGGATAACAAGAAAAAATTGACCCCAAAATTTGTTGTGCAATTTCCCCTGGGCACACAGATACCCAATATGTGGGGAAAAAACACTGTTTGGGCGCACGGCAGGGCTCGGAAGGGAAGGAGCGCCATTTGACTTTTTGATTGTAAAATTTGCTTGAATAATTAGCGGACACCATGTTGTGTTTGGACAGCCCTTGTGTGCCCAAACTTTGGAGCTCCCCCACAAGTGACCCCATTTTAGAAACTAGACCCCCAAGGCACCTATCTAGATGCATAGTGAGCACTTGGAACCCCCAGGTGCTTCACAAATTGATTTGTAAAAATGAAAAAAAAAAACACTTTTTCATTTTTATGAATCAATTTGTGAAGCGCCTGGGGGTTCCAAGTGCTCACTGTGCATCTAGCTAGGTGCCTTGGGGGGTCTAGTTTCCAAAATGGGGTCACTTGTGGGGGAGCTCCAATGTTTGGGCACACAGGGACTCTCCAAATGCAACATGGTATCCGCTAACAAATTGAATGGAAAATAGGCTCAAATTGTTAGCGGACACCATGTTGCGTTTGGAGAGCCCCTCTGTGCCCAAACTTTGGAGCTCCCCCACAAGTGACCCCATTTTGGAAACTAGACCCCCCAAGGCACCTTTCTAGATGCATAGTGAGCACTTGGAACCCCCAGGTGCTTCACAAATTGATTCGTAAAAATGAAAAAGTGAAAAAAAAAACACTTTTTCATTTTTATGAATCAACTTGTGAAGCACCTGGGGGTTCCAAGTGCTCACTATGCATCTAGATAGGTGCATTGGGGCGGTCTAGTTTCCAAAATGGGGTCACTTGTGGGGGAGCTCCAATGTTTGGGCACACAGGGGCTCTCCAAACGCAACATGGCGTGCGCTAACAATTTGAGCCGATTTTCCATTCAATTTGTTAGTGGACACCATGTCGCGTTTGGCGAACCCGTGATGTGCCTAAACAGTGGAGCTCCCCCACAAGTGACCCCATTTTGGAAACTATACCCCTCAAGGATTTTATTAAGGTGTATAGTGAACATTTTGAACCCAGAGGTACGACACAGAATTTGTTTACATTAGGTCATCATATTGAATAAGTTGTCATTAGTCTTGAGCGCAAGTGCTCGCTACTTGAGTTTGCATCGGGTGCTCAGGTATGCACCATGTACAGCGTGTGCTCGAGTGACATGCTCGAGTCCCTGCTCCGCATGTTTCACAGTTATTAGACACCCAAAAAAAAACATGCGGGGATCGCTCGTGCATGGCAGGCAATCCCCGTAAAGTTTTTTTGGCTGCGAAGCATATAGGGCAGAGACTCGAGCATGTCACTCAAATACCCACAATACTCAATGCATACCAGAGCACCCGATGCAAACTCAAGTAGCGAGCACTTGCGCTCAACACTAGTCGCCATATCGTCATCTTTTTTTCTTACTTTTGAAAAAAATCCCAACCCCATCACAACCCTAACCCCAACCCCAACCCTAACCCCAACCCCAGCCCTAACCCCAGCACAACCCTAGCCCCAGCACAACCCTAGCCCCAGCACAACCCTAGCCCCAGCACAACCCTAGCCCCAAACCCAGCCCTAACCCTAGCCCAATCCTAACCCAAGAGTTTATTTTTGACGCCGTTCCTTGTGCGGTATAAGTGATTAGACGACTTTATTCTTCGGGTCGGTGTGATTACAGCAATGCCAGAATCATATGGGGTTTTTATGACTGACAGCTGTCACACACTAAAAGACGCATTTTTTGTAAAATCTAGTTTTTGCATCGCCATATTTTGAGAGCTATAATTTTCCAGATTTTGGCAGACAGTCATGTGACGGCTCGTTTTTTGCGGGATGACTTGACGTTGTTATTGGTGCCATTTTCAGGCACGTGACATTTTTTGATCGCTTTCTATTCCGATTTTTGGGAGGCAGAATAAACAAAAACCAACAATTCAGGAATTGTTTTTTTTTTTTTTTTTTTTTTATTCTGTTCCGCGTGTAGTAAAATTAATGAGGTAGCTTTATTCTTCGGGTCAGTACGTTTACAGCGGTACCACATTTGTATCATTTTTCTATGTTTTGGCGCTTATACACAATAAAAGCTATTTTATAGAAAAAAATATTTTTTTGTATCGCTTTATTCTGAGAGCTATAACTTTTTTATTTTTCGGCTGATGGAGCTGTATGGCGGCTTGTTTTTTGCGGGACGAGATGACGTTTTCAGCGGTATCATTTTTATTTATATGCGTCTTTTTGATCGCGTGTTATTCCACTTTTTGTTTGGCGGTATGGTGATAAAGCATTGTTTTTTGCTTCGTTTTTTTTTTTTTTTTTTTTACCGTGTTCACTGAAGGGGTTAACTAGTGGGACAGTTTTATAGGTCAGGTTGTTCCGGACGCGGTGATACCAAATATGTGTACTTTTATTGTTTTTTTTTTATTTTTTTTATAATAATATTTATTGATGGGTACATTATATTTTTATTTTTGGTGTATTATTTTTTTTATTTTTTTATAATATTTTTGCACATTTTTTTTTTTTTTTTCCACTTTCACACAGTTTATACACTTTATTACTTTGTCCCACTCTGGGACTTTCACTTTTTTTTTTCTGATCGCCTGCATGGCACAGGAATGGAGCACCATCCCTATGCCATGAAGGCTGTCAGAAGTGCACAGTGTGAAGATTGCTTGGAGATGCACTGCGCATGTCCAAGCAATCTTCCTGCTCTCTGGTGACCCGGATGTTGTCATGACGACATCGGGTCGTCATGGCAACACCCGGGAAGCCTTTGCAGACTGAGCTGGAAGCCGGAAGAGGAGGTGAGTATCGCCGATCACCTCCCCTTGCCCCCGCAATGCCGCGATCGACTTCGATCGCAGCATCGCGGGGGTTAATGTGCTGGGAACGGTGCAGGACCGCTCCCTGCACATAGTACCGGGTGTCAGCTGTGACAATCAGCTGACACCCGGCGGCGATCGCGCCCGCACAGCCTGTGTGCGCGCGCGATCGCGATGACGTACTAATACGGGTCTGGCTCTTAAGTCCCAGGGCACAGACGCGTATTAGTACGTCAGATGTTATTAAGGGGTTAAAAGGACTGTTAGTGTAGATTTGTAATGCTGTGAAATACCTCACACAGAAACAAGCACCAATTCTCTTTGTCGCTAAGCAGCACCTCTCCCTACTCTGCCTGTGTCCAGAGTAGACTGTGGTGAGCATACGGCCTTTTTTTTAAATGTTTTTATCATGTCTTGTTCAATAAACTTTTTTTCATACTTTTCTATACTGGAGGTGTGCTCGTCTACTATGTAGTGTCTTTTCCTCCCATAAACTACTGTGGTGAGCATACGGTCTCAGATCTTAAATCGACCCGATGACGCTGTGCGGCTAGCCAATCACTGCAATGCCACAATCAACATGGCTACTGCATTACAGTGACTGGCAAGCAATCCATGCAAGTTAATTGGCTGTCTAAACAGCGCCAAAAGTGCGGGACGGGGATCTGCGCTCCCGCCCGAGGATTCCAAAAATACTCGTCGAGCACCGAACTTCTCGAGCACTGTGAGGCTTAGGTGAGTACCAAATAGTGGCGAGCATGCTCGCTCAGCACTTATAGTCACATGACAACTAGCTTCTCTTCCTGCTTCTCTAAGTTTTTACCTGAACATTGAGAGAATTAGGGAGAGCAGCTTGTTGGCACGAGACTAAGTTTGCAAATCAAATATGTGCTTGGTGGGAGGCATCAAACTGAATTTTTGCCCCTGGTGCCAGAAAACCTAACTACACATCTGGATCAGACAGTGTTCCTGTAAGATCAGACAAAGCCATTACTCAGAACACAGCAGGTGCATATTTATAATCTCAGCACAGGAACATTTTTTTTTTTTTTAAAACATCCAGTTGTGGAAATTATTAATTAAATTAATTATTGATTAAAATGAACTATTATTTGTGGGATATCCCCTTTAACTTGGCTTTGTTAGAACTCTCCTGTTAGGTTTTTTTTAGTTTGCTGGTCACATGACCATTTTTGCCTATTTAATCCGGCTCCGCCCTCCTGGCCTTGCTGGACTTCATTGTATTTACTACTCTTGAGCTAGCTTAGTGCTCTGTTGCCATTCTCTGTTAGTTTTGCTAGGTCTTCTGACCTCTATGCTTTTTGTTGTGTGTTTGTCTTTGACTGCTACTATTTCTGCTAGGAGGTGTCCAACTTATCCCAGTCCCTAGTTCTTGTAGGGATCCCTCCCTCACATCTATAGGTCTTCGTACAGACTAGCCGAGGACTTTAGCGGGTCTGATCGCAGGATCAGGTTCCCCTTACATCGTAGGGGTCTAGTTTAGTTCTGTTGTAGGGACAGATCTCCTGTCTTTCCTTAGTCCCTGTAGCAGATCATAACAGTAAGTCCAGCCCTAAAAGAAAAAAAAAAAAAATTTCTCTAAGGAAAGACCTCCAGTTTTCCATCATGGTCTCGGTTCAAGATTTGGCTCAATGCTTGCAGGGACTCTCTCTGGAGGTGGCCAAGCTCCAACAACACGTGAGTAGCTGTTCTGGAGCACATTTTGTGGAACCAAAGGTATGTCTGCCTGATTTATTTTTTGGCGAACAACAAGATTTTTTTTCTTTTCAAAATGCTTGTTTATTGTATTTTCGTTTGAGACCCGGATCCTCTGGTGATGAATCACAGCGCATAGGGTTCATAATGTCACTTTTGCGCAAAGATCCTCAGGGATGGGCCTTCTCTCTCCAACCTAGTGATCCGTGCTTTAGATCAGTGGATAGCTTTTTTTCTGCTTTGGGTTTGTTGTACGATGATCCTGATCGTGTCTCATCTGCTGAGTCTGAATTGAGACGTTTGAGGCAGGGATCAGGTAATGTGGAAAAATATTGTTCTCACTTCCGTCGGTGGTCTGTCCAGGTGGGGTGGAACGATTCAGCTTTGAAAAGCTTGTTTCTTGCATGGCTAGGTGAAAGGGTTAAGGATTTACTGATTGCTTATCCCACACCTGAAAACTTGCAGGAGGCAATGCAATTAGCTATACGGGTGGACAGGAGACTGCATGCAAGGGTTAATGAGAGCAAATCCTCTGCTATGTCAGCTCCGAGTCCTGAGAGGGTCTGTGCTGACAATGGAGAGCCGATGGAGATTGGGGCGATGGCACCCCGCTCTCAGGAAAAAGACCGCAGGCTTTCTGAAGGCTTGTGCTTCTATTGCGGAAATTCTGGTCATTTTATTAAGAACTGTGTGCTTCGTATGAAGAAAGAAAAAAAAAATGGTCAGTCATGCACGTATTGCCTGTTTAAATTCTAAGGGAGTATTCCTATCTGCCACTACTGCTGCTCAGGATGAATTAATTGAATTTCGGGTATTTGTGGATTGTGGTTCTACTCTGAATGTGATTGATGGGGGATTCTTGGAAAAACTTAGATTAGAACCTAAAACTTTGTCATCCCCTATTGCTGTCGTTTCTGTCGATGGCTCTCCCTTGAAGAGTGTTACTCATTAGGTCTGTGATTTTCCCCTCACTATTAATGGTATTCATCAAGAGAATTTGGATTTGGTGGTATTGGATAATTTGCCTTCTCCAGTAATATTGGGGTTACCCTGGTTAAAATTGCACAATCCTGTACTGGATTGGTCTACCAATGAAATTAAGTCTTGGAGCCCTAAGTGTTAT
Source organism: Phyllobates terribilis (assembly GCF_046119375.1). NCBI lineage: Eukaryota > Metazoa > Chordata > Amphibia > Anura > Dendrobatidae > Phyllobates > Phyllobates terribilis. The sequence goes on from NW_027363079.1 coordinate 613,466, forward strand.
GACAAGTGTTGTAACGGACGTATTGCTGCGGTGGAAAAAGGGGAATTACCTGTACCTATTCAGGATTTTTGGAGAGTTTTTTCTGAGGAGGAGTCACAAATTTTGCCTCCCCATAGAGACTATGATTGTACCATTGAATTTGTCCCTGGAGCGACTCTTCCTAAAAGTCGTTTATTTAATCTTACTATTCCTGAGAGAAAGGCTTTGGAGGAATACATACAGACAAGCTTGGCCGCCGGTCACATTAGGCCTTCCAAGTCTCCTGTGGCTGTTGGATTTTTTTTTGTAAAAAAAAAAGATGGCGGTTTACGTCCTTGTCTGGACTTTCGTGAGATTAATAAAATTACTGTACACAATCCTTACCCACTGCCATTGATTCCTGATTTATTTAACCAGTTAGTGGGGGCCAAATGGTTCTCTAAAAGTGATCTCCGGGGGGCATACAATTTGTTGCGCATGAAGGAGGGTGATGAATGGAAGACTGCTTTTAACACTCCTGTGGGTCATTTTGAGAATCTGGTGATGCCTTTTGGTCTTACCAATGCTCCAGCATTTTTTCAGAATCTTATTAATGACATCCTTAGACCTTTAATCGGCAAAAATGTGGTTGTGTATTTGGATGACATTCTGATTTATTCGCCTGATCTGGAGTCTCATTGGCGGAGCGTACGTGAGGTATTACAGTTATTAATGGACAATTTGCTTTTTGCTAAGCTGGAGAAATGTGAGTTCGCTGTACAGAGAATTAGTTTTTTGAGCTACATTATCTCCAGTGAAGGTTTTGAGATGGACCCGGTTAAAGTTCAAGCTGTGCAGGAATGGCCTAGGCCTATTGGTTTGAAATCGATACAGAGGTTTTTGGGTTTCGCCAATTATTACAGAAAATTCATAAAAGTTTTTTCTATTATTGTCAAACCGCTGACCGATCTCACCAGGAAAGTTGCTAATGCGGTTCAGTGGACTTCTGAGGCCATTGAAGCTTTTGTGTTTCTAAAGGAGAGGTTCACCTCTGCTCCCATCCTTATGCAGCCTGATGTGACTAAGCCGTTTTTGGTTGAGGTTGATGCTTCTTCGGTGGGGGTCGGTGCGGTGTTGTCTCAGGAAAACAAGGATGGAGTACATCCCTGTGCCTTTTTTTCAAAAAAATTTTCTGAGACTGAACTTAATTACGATATTGGTAATCGGGAATTGCTGGCGATTAAACTCGCATTTGAACACTGGCGTCACCTCTTGGAAGGTGCTGAATTTCCCATTCAGGTGTTCACTGATCATAAAAATCTGATCTATCTTGATGCTGCCAAGCGCTTGAATGCCCGTCAGGCTAGGTGGGCACTTTTTTTCTCGCGGTTTAATTTTTCCGTTACTTACATCCCGGGTACCAAGAATGTTAAAGCGGATGCTTTGTCTCGCAGCTTTTCTCCCATGGTCGGTGTTGAGGAGGAAGAGGAGAGCATTTTACAAGAAGGTGTTGTGATTGCTGCTTTGGACTCCGTTTTGGAGGATGAGATTCTTAAAGCTCAGGAGAATGCCCCATCTAACACTCCCCATGGGAGGTTGTTTGTGCCTAGGACCTTTAGGAGAGATTTGTTTGTTGAGTGTCATGAGTCTCGGTTGGCAGGTCATCCAGGAATTTCTGAGACCAAGAGACTTGTGGGTCGCAGTTTTTGGTGGCCTGGATGGCAGAAAGAAGTCATTAAGTGGGTGCGCCAATGTACTGTGTGTGCTAGATCCAAGTCTTCGCATGCTCCTGCTGCGGGGTTGCTTTGCCCTCTGGAGGTTCCTAGTGCACCTTGGACACATCTGGCTATGGACTTTATTACTGACCTTCCCCCCTCTGAAGGTTTCACGGTCATCTGGGTGGTCGTGGACCGTTTTAGCAAGATGTGTCACTTGGTTCCCTTCATCAAACTGCCTTGCGCTAAGACACTCGCTAAGGCCTTTGTCAAGGAAATTGTCAGACTACATGGTGTTCCTACTGACATTGTTTCTGATAGGGGACCTCAGTTCGTGGCTCATTTTTGGCGTGCCTTTTGTGACAGGTTGGGAGTTCATTTGTCGTTTTCATCCGGATATCATCCTGAGTCTAATGGCCAGACAGAAAGGAAGAACCAGGATGTTGAGCAGTTCTTGCATTGTTTTGTGGCAGACAATCAAGAGGGGTGGTCTGAGTTTCTGCCACTTGCTGAATTTGCTCTTAACAACCATACATCCTCTTCTGCTGGGTGTTCGCCTTTTTTTTGTTGTTCTGGGAGACATCCGTGTTTTGGGTCATTCTCCAAATTGGTTTCCGCTGTGCCTGAGGAGGAGAGTTTTTCTGGTGATTTGGAGAGAGTTTGGACGGATATGCGTGGTAATCTTCAGGAGGCTAACAAAAAATCTAAGAGGTACTTTGATAGGAAACGGCAAGAGGTTTTGTTTGCTGTTGGTGACATGGTTTGGTTGTCCTCTAAGAATCTGCGATTGAGGATTCCTTCTAAAAAATTGGGTCCCAAGTTCGTAGGGCCCTTTAATGTACTTCAGATAGTTAACCAATCTGCTGTTAGGTTGGAGGTTCCTACGTCCTGGAATATTAACCCGGTGTTTCATGTTTCTCTGTTGAAAAAATCTGATGTGTCGGATGGTGACGCCTCTGCCACTGTTCCTCCGGTGGTGGAGGACGGGGAATATGAAATTTCCCGCATCCTAAATTCTAGACGGTATAGAGGGAGTTTGCACTATCTCGTCGCTTGGAAGGGTTTCGGACCTGAGGATTACTCATGGGTGAGGGCAGATGATGTTTCTGCTTCCAGACTTGTCAGAGTGTTTCACAGGAGGTTTCCTGGTAAGCCTGGGCCTAGGGGATCCGGAGGATCCTCTTAGAAGAGGGGGTACTGTTAGAACTCTCCTGTTAGTTTTTTTTTAGTTTGCTGGTCACATGACCATTTTTGCCTATTTAATCCGGCTCCGCCCTCCTGGCCTTGCTGGACTTCATTGTATTTACTACTCTTGAGCTAGCTTGGTGCTCTGTTGCCGTTCTCTGTTAGTTTTGCTAGGTCTTCTGACCTCTATGCTTTTTGTTGTGTGTTTGTCTTTGACTGCTACTATTTCTGCTAGGAGGTGTCCAACTTATCCCAGTCCCTACTTCTTGTAGGGATCCCTCCCTCACATCTATAGGTCTTCGTACAGACTAGCCGAGGACTTTAGCGGGTCTGATCGCAGGATCAGGTTCCCCTTTACATTGTAGGGATCTAGTTTAGTTCTATTGTAGGGACAGATCTCCTTTCTTTCCTTAGTCCCTGTAGCAGATCATAACAGGCTTTTCAGAATTTACCATAGGTTTTTTGATTGGGTTCAGATTAATTCTTGCACACTGAATCTCTTTCACCCTGTTCTTCTTCAGAAAGGCAACATGTGTGTTTTGGATCATTGTCATGTTGGAAACTTGTATGTCTACCATGGGCACAGAGTTTTGGTTGCATCTTTTCTTTCAATATAGGGCAGTACATCTTTGAACTCATGATAGCTTCAATGAAATGTAGCTCCCCAACACCAGCAGTACTCATACAGCTCCACTTAAGGACACTGCTGCCACCATGTTTACTGTAGTCATTATGGATTAGGAAATATGAATTTAGAAAAATGCATGATGCCTACAGTGAAACATGTTGGTGGCTGCAGTGTCCTTATGTGGGGCTGCATGGGTGCAGTTAATGTCGGGGAGCTTCATTTCATTGTAGGCATCATGACTTCATATTGTACTGGTCTATATTGAAAAAGTAGATGCTACCACAAGTTCTTACTAGACATACATTTTTCCAACATGGCTATGATCCAAAACACACATATGTTCATATGTTGCACTTTTGAAGAACAGAGTGAAAATGATTCAGTGACCAAGTATGTCTTCTAGTATATATGATATGCCAGGTTCCACAAGACTGTGTATAGTGATACTCTAATATTTGCATTTATAGTGGGAAATAATTACTACTGTGTAGGTATGTCCATATCTCTAGACTCTGTTATTTTTTAATACATATGATACTATTCTTGCTGTTCAGGATTTGCTAATATATATGAAATTATTCTAATTGTTCATTATTTGAGTCTTCTCTCTACAGCATTTCAAAACCTTTTTATATTTTGTTTTGACTACTTGTTGGGTACATCTAATGGAGCATTGGAGCTACATTGCGTTACCTTGAGTTTGAATCTATATCCTTGATTATTATAGGGGCAAGATTCTTCTGTGTATATATGTTTGTTTTTTTAAATGCTTTTAAGCGTATAGTATGTCTTTATATTTCTTGGAATAAAGATTTTGTATATTTATCATATGATTAGGAGGTGTGCTGGTCATTCGATGTGGTTCTTTCTCTCCACTTGTGTGCAAATATGTCTTCTAATCTGAACCCAAATGAAACACCTATGGGGAATTCTGAAGAGATAAGTTGAGCATCACGCTGCATGCAGCATCCAGGCTCTAAAAAGGTCATTTTTTTGTCGCTAAGTTGTTTATTCAACTCCTAGATGACTTTCTGTCTTTAGAAATCATGAAAGTCAGGCAAAATACTAGATGTAGTGTTTTTTTATGTGGGGTGTATTCATGTTTGCATCAACTAATTTGAGTACAACTGAAGATTTTGTCATGAAAGTTATAATATTAACCTTACTTTCTTGTTTTGGGTATAAAAAAAATGTTCGTATTTTACAAGAAATTAGACTCTGTAAACTTAAAAAATACCTTTTAATGATTCAGGATTAAAAATTCCAAATGACATACTGTATATAACACATGGACAAATAAAGTGCTATTAAAAAAGTGACTCAGCGCCAGCTCCACATTACAGATAGATTCACATACCAATGTGAACAAAGTATCCCTACAAAAATGTTCTGTGACGCTTAGTCTTGTCAAAATGTTTGAAATTGTGACTTTTCAAATGGTGTCTACTCATTTATGGTGAGCATGAAATATATATGTATATACACTATATATATATATATATATATATATATATATATATATATATATAGATAATATGCATACATAGTATATATACCTTATTTTTCGGACTATAAGGCTGTGTGCCCACTATGCGTTTTTTAAGCTTTTCTGCAGCAGCAATTCCGCCGCGGAAACCCTTAAAAAACGCTTGGTAGAAGGTCTGCAATGGTCCCCAATGATAATCCGCATGTGCTGTGCACATGCTGCGGAAATTTCCGCTGCGGCTTATTATTGCGGAAAAATCCACAGCACATCCATTAATTTTGCGGAAACGTGGCGTAATTGCCGCCATTGACTTGCATTGAATCGCATAATATCCGCATGACTACATGTACACATGCGGATATTGAGCGATTCAATGCGCGGATGGTACCCAGGTCTGGAGAAGAGGAGACTCTCCTTCAGACCCGGGTACCATAGCACCTGTAGTTAAAAAAGAATTAAAATAAAAAAGAACATTATACTCACCTTCTGATGGCCCCCGGTCTCCTTTACGGTGTCCGGTGTCTTCGGCGGCTTGCGGTGGTGTAAAAGGACCTTCCATGACGTCATTTACTCATGTGACAGGTCATGCGACCGCTGACGACACCACCACGAGCCGTCGAAGACACCGGAGAAAGAGATCGGGGGCCATCGGAAGGTGAGTGTACCATTTTATTCTTTTTTTTTACTATTGATGTTGCATTTGGAGCATCGTAACTTGGTCACACTATATAAATCCATGCCGGTTGCATGGATTTATATAGTGTGATCAAGTTTTCAAGCACTTTTCCAAGTGATGCTAAAATCTCTTGGTAAAGCGCTTTACGACCCGCATGTGGAAACGCATGCAAAAACGCTTCACAAACGCTTCTACCTGGCAGGAAAAACGCATGTAAAATCCACATGCGTTTTTCCTGGCAAGGAGATGCAGATAAAATCCGGAGCATTTCTGCATCGTGGGCACTTAGCCTAAGACGCATCGGAACATAAGACTCACCTAGGTTTTAGAGGAGGAAAAATAGAAAAAAAATTTAAGCAAAAAATGTGGTCATGATGCACTGTTAAGGGGGAGGGGTTCTGCTGTCGGCACTATTATAGGGGTAATGTTCCCCAATTCTGTTAATATCCCCCACCCTGGTATACATGGCCCTCTCCTTCCTGTTATACATGGCCCACATCCCCATCCTGATATGCATGTCATCCCTCACCCCCATCCTGATATGCATGGCATACCTCACCCCCATCCTGATATACATGGCACCCCTCATCCCCATCCTGGTATGCATTGCACCCCAATCCCCCATCCCGGTATGCATGGCACCCCAATCACCCATCCTGGTATGCATGGAACCCCTTGATCCCCATTCTGGTATGATAGGCACCCCTCATCCTGATATGCATGGCACCCTTCATCCAAGTATGCATGCACCCCTCATCCTGGTATGCATGGCACCCCTCATCCTGGTATGCATGGCCCCCCTCATCTTAGTATGCAAGGCACCCTTCATCCCTCTTTCTGGTTACATGGCATCCCTCATCCTGGTATGTATGGCACCCTTCATCCCTTTTCCTGGTATGTATGACACCCCTTATCCCTCTTCCTGGTATGCATGCCACCCCTGATCACCATCTTGGTATGCATGGCACCCATGATCCCCATTCTGGTATGTATGGCACCCCCTCATCCCCATCCTGTTATGCATGGCACCCCCTGATCCCCATCCTGGTATGAAAAGCACTCCCTGATCCCCATCCTGGTATGCTTGGCACCACTCCATCCTGGTATGCTTGGCACCCCCTGATCCCCATCACGCTGCACACACAAAAATAAACAATCACACTCACCTCCTCTTTCCTTCAGTGCTTCATCTCGCTCTTCTTCCGACACTCACTGTGTGAGCCGCACATGGCGTCTCTTCCATGTGCCCTCAAACAGTGATATGCTGTGCCAGAATAGTCACTGCTCCCCGCGCTGGGATTCTGTGCGTGGGGAGCAGTGACCATTCACTCTCCTTAATAGCGCACACACTGTACCTGCAGCGCGGCTCCTGTTGCGGCTGGCTTTCAGTGTGCCGCTATTAAAGACCATGAATATTCACTACAACCCATGGGAGTGGATTGTAGTGAATATTCATGGACTTTAATATCGGGCACACAGACCGAGCACAGCAGGAGCCGGTAGAGTGTATGCGCTATTAAGGAAATTGAATATTCATTTTCTGTAGCAGCGGGCACAGTGGAGGCTGCAGCAGGCAGCTGCTGCCTCCTGTGCCCTGCTGCCTTTGCCCCCACATCCCCCACCACCCACAGCCATAGTTATATAGTATGGGACACAGTTTGGACTATAAGACGCACCCGCCACTTTTCTCCAAAATTTTGGAGGAAAAAAGTGTGTCTCATAATCCGAAAAATACGGTATATTTTTTTTTCACCCTGACTAATAAGTGTTTCATTACTTTACAGAGGAAGAGGAAGAGGACCCTTCACCAATAGGTATGTACTGTACATTATCATTCCATGTTTCTTAACCCTGTCTTGTAATCAGCATTAACCTTCCTGACAGCCCCATTTTTCAAGTCTGATACGTCACTTTCTGTGGTAATAACTTTAAAATGCTTCTGTCAGTGATTCTGAGATTGTGATTTTGTTTTTGTAAAACATTGTACCTGTTCGTACTGGATCAGTTGTTTAGTCGTTATTTATTAAAGTATTCCAAATTTTCTGAAAATTTAGAAAAATGTGCAATTTTTAAACTTAATTGTATACCCTTAATGAGATGTAAATATATGCTCTATATGGGGTAATGCTGCGTTCAGGAGAAATTGCATAGTACATTGTGCAGGCTAAAATTTGGGTCTGAAGTAACATTCTATCTGAATGGAATTTGACTTAATGGAATTTTTCATTTTTTGATTCCATTTTGCATTAATTAATGTAAAGCACCTTAAGGATTAGCAAATTTGAATACTTTGAAGCCTCCATTCATTGAACTGGGGTAACTTTTAGGATGTTACAATAAAGAGGCCCTTCAAAGTCACTTCAAAGGCCCTAAAATGCAGTATATTTTAAATTTCCTTGAAAATATGAAAGACTATGTACTTTGACGTAAGGCTATGTTCACACGTTACAGTTTTGCTGGATGTTTTTTTTTGCTGTGCTTTCCAGAATCCCAAAGTTCACCTTTGCTTCTATCACAGAAGCATGAACAATGGAAGGTGTTACGTCAGCAATGCAATACATATGTGAAATCATAAAACCATTTTTGGAAAAAAGGTTAATTTGCTGAAACTATTTGGGATAAAAAAAGATTTTTATGTCTGAAAAAAAAAGTGACTACTCTGAACAAAAAAGTTCATATGAGTTACTGAAAAATACACAATTGCAAATGTAACCGCCTGGAAAGTTGTATTGGTCAGGTATAGTTTATCTAAGACATTAGCTGTCACGGGTGTGTCAGAGTGACAGACAGTCGCCCTGCAGTTGGTTGCAGGAGATCTCTACGTTTGGCATTACAGACATCTTCTTAGAGGCTGTCTCTAGGACCCAGCGGCTACCTCCGTCTAATTAACACCCTGCCTGTCTGTATAAATACCTGCTGTGCTTCAGAGGGAGTTGCCGATGATATTCATTACTACTTGTGAAGGTTTAGCAAGAGTAGTACTTAGTCCTCTCTGTAGCTTGAGGACGCATGCGCATTTGTCTGGAGTCGTCTAAAGCTAAGCAATTTCCCCCTGTTTGTGTACCCTTATTGTATATAGTGTTTAGTGGAGACCGACTAGTGCTCATCTCCTTCCTTCCCTAGCCATAGCCATACGCCAGGGAAAGACAGGGCGAGGCACGCGTACGGCGATTGGTGCAGAGCCAATACAGGGACATTAAGGGAGACAGGGTGACACTAGATAGATATGATGCTGCAGATAGGAGGTCTCCACTTCCCCCCTTTACCTAGAGTCTGGGCTCCCTTTCCCTCTTCCCTTTGTGTTGCACTATGTCTTTCCCACACTTGGTGTGACATTATCACCAGCCAAGCACATTTTGAAAGGAAAAAAAAAGAAAACTGACACTTTGTTGTTTTTAGGCATGTACTTTTTTTCCCTTTCTCCCTTGGTATGAGTTCAGTTGCAGAGCTCACCGTGCGGCTGCACAAGTTGTCCCTGGAGGTGAATGACCTCCACGGTGAGGTACAGCAGCAGCACCAGCGGCTACAGGTCGCCGATGTGGGGGTCTCTTTAGGTAGGCCTGTCCAAACTGAACCCAAAGTTGCCCTCCCGGACAGGTTTTCTGGAGGTAGGAACAAGTTTTTTGTATTCAAGGAGGCATGCAAACTGTATTTTAAACTTCGTCCTTACTCCTCCATAAATGAGGAGCAACGAGTTGGAATTGTGATCTCTCTACTGCTGGAAGATCCTCAGTCGTAGGTGTTTTCTTTACTGCAGGACTCGGTTTGCCTCCAGTCTGTGGAGGGTTTTTTCGGGGCTCATCTATAATGACCCTGACCGAGTCGCCTTGGCTGAGTCTAAGCTACATCGCCTTGAGCAGGGGAATTGGTCAGTGGAAACGTACAGTTCGGAATTCCGTAGATGGGCAATGGATTCCAAATGGAATGACTCAGCCCTTAGAAGTCAATTTTGTGAGGGGCTTACTGAAAGGTTGAAAGATGCCTTGGCAGTATATGAAACCTCTCAGTCGTTGGAGGCAAACATGTCATTGGCCATACGTCTTGATACACGCCTTTGGGATAGACGGGTGAGACCGGCCTTCTCTGGGGCCTTCTTGTCGGAGTTGTGTACCTCTGCCGGGGGAGCGGTCTGGAGGTGAACTAGTACTGGGGGAGGTGGAGGAACCATGCAGTTAGGGGGTGTCTCTGCATCATAAATCTCTCTGGAGATTCACAAGAAAAAAGGTGTCTTTTTTTTGTGGGAAAAAAGGACATTTTGTTGGGACCTCTCCTTCAATTTCTAAACAAAAGGAGACTCTATTAACTCTTGCTAGTCTGGAGTTGGATAAACAAGGGGTGCATTTGTGACCAAACTGCAGTTTCCAGTTTGTCCTGACAGCAGAGGTGGTACTAGAGAGCAAAACCGAGAAAATGTCTCTGCTTCTTGACAGTGGAGCTGGAGTCAGCATGGCTGATGCTGAGTTTGTGAAGATTCATGGTCTTGCTTGCTGTATTTTAGATAAACCTATTTCCAGTTTTGACATCGACTCAGCGCCACTTGCACAGAAAGCATTTACTCAGATTATATATAATGTAAAACTGAGGGTGGGGTCAGTTCATTGTGAAATAATTCCTTGCTATGTCCTGGACAATCTTCCCACACGGATTGTTTTGGGTATACCTTGGGTTGTTAAACATAATCTATTGGTGGATTGACAAACCGGCGAGATTATTGAATGGGGAGATTACTGCCATGAAAACTGTTTAGATATCTCCCTTGCTACTGTCTCTACGGAAATATTACCTGCTTTTTGGTCTGTTTTTGAAGATGTTTTTTCTGTGAGCTGGTGTCAGGTTTTGCCTCCTCATCGAGCTTATGACTGTCCTCTATTAACCTGACCCCCGGAGCTAAACTACCGAAGTCCAGACTGTATAACCTTTGTGCCCCTGAGAGACAAGCCATGAAGTATTTCATTGCGGAAAGTCTGGAGAAGGGACATATCAGACCCTCATCTTCGCCCATGGCGGCAGGGTCTTCTTTGTGAAAAAAAAAAAAGATGATGGCCAACATCCCTGTTTAGATTTCTGGGAATTAAATCAAATTACTATCCGCGATCCATACTGTCTTCCTCTGATTCCTGATTTGTTCAGCCAGGTTGAGGTAGCTAAGGTTTTCTCCAAGTTGGATTTAATGGGAGCCTATAATCTGGCAAAAGTATTGTCTGATCTCATCAGACAGTACTTACAAGGTGGATACCACCAAAATTACAAGTAGCAATAGGGAAAGGGAAAAGGGGGGAAAAGGGTGTGAGTAAAATTAATAAATCTTTATTTAATAGTGTTAAAAACCTAATAATCCGTACATTGAGGATGTATATTGAATCACGGTTAATATGAATTATAATCCTATAAACTATGATCCACTAGATTTCTGATAGGGTCAGACAGTGAATCAAATTATAAATAGAATAAATCCCTAGCCAATGTCACTTATAATTAACCCCTTCCCCACATACGTCGTACATGTACTGCTCTGCGGGAGCGCCGCCGCGATCACATGCGGGTGTCAGCCGATCGCGGGCATTTAACCCCTGTGATGCCATTGTCAGTAGTTACAACGACATCGCAGGGCATCGCAGAGGGAGTGGGCTCCCTCTGTGATCCCATCAACACAACGCGATGTGATCGCGTTATGTTGATGGTCTCTTTGGTGACCCCCGGTCCCAAGATGGCCGCGGGGTCTTTCAGGGTCCTGCAGGAAGGTGGCCTGTCAGCACCTGCTCAGAGAGCAGGAGCTGAGACGCCTCTTTCCTTCCTGTCAGACGCTGCTCTGATGCTCTGCAGTGCAGATGCATTGCAGAGCATCAGATCAGCGATCTGACAGTTTGAAGTTGATGTCCCACCCTGGGACAATGTAAAAAAAGTAATAAAACATTTAATAAAAATTCTAAAAATATTTTTTTTAAAAATCACAAAATAAAGAAAGAAAAGAAAAAATATTAATCCAATAAATATTTTTATCTGTGTAAAAAAAACAATAAACGTACACATATTTGGTATCGCGTCCGTAACGACCCGACCTATAAAACTTTCCCACTAGTTAACCCCTTCAATGAACACCATAAAAAAAGGTATAAAACACGGCAAAAAATTGTTCTTTTTCATCATACTTCCGAACAAAAAGTGGAATAAAACGTGATCAAAAAGACGCCTGTAAAAAAATATTGTACCACTGAAAACATCATCTTATCCTGCAAAATACAAGCCGCCATATAGCTCCATCAGTAGAAAATAAAAAAGTTACAGCTCTCAGATTAAAGCGATGCCAAAATAATAATTTTTTTCTATAAAATAGTTTTAATTGTTTAAAAGCGCCAAAACATAAAAAGAGATATAAATGTGGTATCGCTGTAATCGTACTGACCCGAAGAATAAATCTGCCTTATCAATTTTACCACACGCGGAACGGCATAAAAAATCCCCAAAAAAACAATTCCTGAATTGCTGGATTTTGTTCATGCAGCCTCCAAAAAAATGGAATAGAAAGCGATCAAAAAATGTCACGTGCTCGAAATTGTACCAATGAATACGTCAACTCATCCCACAAAAAACAAGCCCTTACATGACTCTGTTGGCCAAAATATAGAAAAATTATAGCTCGCTAAATATGGCGATGCAAAAACTTGTTTTTACAATAAAAAGCGTCTTTTAGTGTGTGACAGCTGTCAATCATAAAAACCTCATATAAATCTGTTATCCCTGTAATCGCACCAACCCGAAGAATAAAGTCGTCTAATCACTTATACCGCACGAGGAAAGGCATAAAAATTATATAAAACCTATTCTTCACATGCTGTTGATTTATTCATTCTGCCTCCCAAAGATTGCTCAGCATACATTTATCCGGTGGACTGTGCTGAGCGTTTACACCGGGGTTTCTGTGTAAATCTCTGAAATATGTGATTGAGACGGAACCCCCGGCGGAAGATTCCCTGTAATGAGACAGATGGAGGCACTGTGGACGCCATAGGACCTGTGATCCCACGGTGTCCGTCTTTTTATTAGGCATGCATAAAAGTGCCGTCAGCCAGAGTTCTATACACTTCTGAAAAGAAAGACGACGCTGAACAGAGGCCAGACGGAGTCCAGACGAACTCTGCTGCCTCATTATAGTGGAGCGCACGAAAAACGTGATCCAAAATGTTATGTAAAATGTTCCCAATAAAAGCTTCAGTTCCATTTACAAAAAAGCTCCCACTCAGGTCCGTCATCTGTTAACAATAATATAGGGGCTTCCACAATATTGGTAGCACAAAGGCTCTGGAAAAACAAAATGGCTCCTCACCCTCCAAAAGAAATCCAGCGCTCTCAAATCCAAATGTCCCCCTCCTTCTGAGCTCCAGGATGTGTCTAAACCGCAGTTAGCGTCCACATGTTTGGCATTCCTGTAGCAATGAGAGACTGCCTAATTAATGGGTGCATGTCTTCAGAAGAACGAGCTGGGCATAATGTACTGGTCACTACAACGTACTGTTCACTACAGTGTACTGGTCACTACAACAGCAGTTTGCAATCTTCACTTAGCAACATCCACTATGCTTGTTTCTGGAAAACACACATGGAGTCAAAATCGTCACTACAACTGTAGATAAATTCACAAAGGGGTATAATTTCCAAAATGGGGTCACTTGAGGGGGATTCTGCTCTTATAGGGTCTCTGTATATGGAATCCGCAAACTATTCTAGGAAAATCTGCTCCCAGGAGGCAAAATGTGATCCGTCCCTCCCGAGTCTTACCGTATGGCCGTATGGCTAAGCAGTACTGTACAGCCATATATGGGGTATTTCTACATTCTGCAGAAATTGTGGGACAAATTTTGGTGTCATTTTTACCCATTTTCCAGTGTGAAAATGTAAAATCTGGGGCTAAAACAAAATTTTAGTGGTAAAACTGTAATTATTTTTTCTTCACTGCCCGGTGGTATAAAATTATGTGACACACCTGTGGTGTCAATATGATCACTACACCCCTAGATGAATTCATTGAGAGGTGTAGTTTGTAAAATTAGGTCACTTATGGGGGGGCTCAGCTGATCTGGCACGTTAGGGGCTCTACCAATGTGACATGGCACCCACAAACTAGTCCAACAAAATCTGAACTGTAATATGGTGCTTCTTCCCTTCTGAGCTTTGCACCAGGGCCGGCGTCAGCACCCGGCGTACCCGGGCAAGTGCCGGGGCCCTGGAAAATTAGAGGGGCCCAGCCGCCCACTCACTGTCGGGGCCCGGGCCCACACACCCACCCGCCCACTCACTGTCGGGGCCGGGCCCACACACCCACCCGCCCACTCACTGTCGGGGCCGGGCCCACTCACCCACCCGCCCACTCACTGTCGGGGCCGGGCCCACACACCCACCCGCCCACTCACTGTCGGGGCCGGGCCCACACACCCACCCGCCCACTCACTGTCGGGGCCGGGCCCACACACCCACCCGCCCACTCACTGTCGGGGCCGGGCCCACACACCCACTCACTGTCGGGGCCCTGGCCGCTTCCTCGGCACCTGTTCAGTGACGCAGGCGCTGCTTGATTGCCGGCACTCCCCCCAGACATGGCCGCGCGCTGTCCGGCTGTGTCTGCTAGTAATGACGCGGCAGGGTCGACGGCACTGCACCTTTAATTGTGCTTGTGTGTCGCCCCTGCCGCGTCATTACTAGCAGACACAACCGCACAGCGCGCGGCCATGTCTAGGGGAGTGCCGGCAATCAAACACCGTCGGAGGTCCTGCACAGATGGGCGGGAGGGGCCCGGACCCGAGAGCAAGTGGGCCCCTCTGATGTTCCAGGGCCATGAAGTGTGTGACACGCCGGGGGCCCTGCACTGCCCCATACCTGAGGAGCTGCTGGACAGGACACTGGACCGGGGACAGGTGAGTGAGGCTTCCCCAATCCCCATATTAAAAATATTAGTAATGGGTCTGTGTGAGTGCATGTATGTGAATGTCAGTGTATATGACTGTGTATATATATTTGTCTGTTTTATCTATGTGTATGTCTGTATGTGTACATATGTCTGCGTACCGTGTGTGCGCGCGCATATGTCTGCGTACCGTGTGTGCGCGCGCATATGTCTGCGTACCGTGTGTGCGTGCGCGTGTCTGTGTACCGTGTGTGCGCGCGCATATGTCTGCGTACTGTGTGTGCGTGCGCGTGTCTGCGTACCGTGTGTGCGCGCGCATATGTCTGCGTACTGTGTGTGCGTGCGTGTCTGCGTACCGTGTGTGCGCTCGCATATGTCTGCGTACTGTGTGTGCGTGCGCGTGTCTGCGTACCGTGTGTGCGCGCGCATATGTCTGCGTACTGTGTGTGCGTGCGTGTCTGCGTACCGTGTGTGCGCGCGCATATGTCTGCGTACTGTGTGTGCGTGCGCGTGTCTGCGTACCGTGTGTGCGCGCGCATATGTCTGCGTACTGTGTGTGCGTGCGTGTCTGCGTACCGTGTGTGCGCGCGCATATGTCTGCGTACTGTGTGTGCGTGCGCGTGTCTGCGTACCGTGTGTGCGCGCGCATATGTCTGCGTACTGTGTGTGCGTGCGTGTCTGCGTACCGTGTGTGCGCTCGCATATGTCTGCGTACTGTGTGTGCGCGCGCATATGTCTGCGTACTGTGTACACATCTCTCTGATTTAAGTACATAAAGATTAAAATTTTGAAATTTGCAAAATTTTCACCAAATTTCCGATTTTTTCACAAATAAATGTAAGTCATATCAAATAAATTCTAACACCATCATGAAGTACAATATGTCATGAAAAAACAATCTCAGAATCAGGGAGATCCATTGAAGCGTTCCAGAGTAATTACCTCATAAAGTGACAGTGGTCAGAATTAAAAAAAATGGCCCGGTCAGGAAGGTGAAAACAGGCTTCTGGGTGAAGGGGATAATGGCTGGGTTTATATTTTCAAAGTAAATGCCGTAAATTATATCAAAGTGCACTAGATTATTCTAGTATCTTCATCCAGGAGAAGGTTTTTGTCAAATTGAAGGCTCATATAGCCAATATATAATTAATAATAAACACATTATCCTAACCCAAGGAATACACTCCCCATATTATATGCAGGAAGTGTAAGACTATGTGCACACGGTGCAAATTTTGCTGCGGTTTTGACGCTGTGTGTTTATTCAGTGTCAAAATCGCAGCGGCCAGATGTTACAGCATAGTGGATGAGATTTCAAGAAATCCCATGCCCACTATGCATTTTTGTGCACCTGCGGAAGCTGACATGAGGTGCGTTTTTCAGATCCGCAGCATGTCTATTTCTCTTGCGGAAATGCATGCGGATTTTCCCCATAGACTTGCATTAGATGAGGAAAATCCGCATGCTTAAAAACCACATGTGTGTTTTATGTGCGTTTTATGTGCGTTTCCACAGCGGAAACGCACACAGAAACGCTACATGATGATCAATAAAGTTTGTTTAAAAAAAACCTATTCTCTAATTTCAACATGAAGACATGAAAAACGCATGCGGCAAAACCGCATCAAAAAATGCATGCAGCAAAACGCATGTAAAAACCGCAAGTAACCTAATTTGCATATTAGGTGCAGAAATGGTGCAGAAATTCTGCAGCGTCAAAACCGCAACAAATCCGCACTGTGTGCACGTACCCTAACAGGTCTAATCGATGTGATTATAATGAGCCTTTATACAATGATTTATTTGTCAGGACACACTATTACACCTAACTGTGTCTGTGTGGTTGATCTTAAATTATGCCTGAAGCTCCTTTATTGCGGTACGCAGTAAAGATAAGGAGGCATTAACACAGGCTTAGCCGGCTTAGATACAGTTATATGAAAAAGTTTCGGCACCCCTATTAATCTTAAGCTTAATGTTTTATAAAAATTGGTGTTTTTGCAACAGCTATTTCAGTTTGATATCTGTAATAACTGTTGGACACAGTAATGTTTCTGCCTTGAAATGAGGTTTATTGTACTAACAGAAAATGTGCAATCTGCATTCAAACAAAATTTGTCAGGTGCATTAGTATGGGCACCTCACCAGAAAAGTGACATTAATATTTAGTAGATCCTCCTTTTGCAAAAATAACAGCCTCTAGTCGCTTCCTGTAGCTTTTAATGATTTCCTGGATCCTGGATGAAGGTATTTTTGACCATTCCTCTTTACAAAACAATTCCAGTTCAGTTAAGTTTGATGGTCGCCGAGCATGGGCAGCCCTATTCAAATGATCCCACAGATGTTCAATGATATTCAGGTCTGGGGACTGGGATGGCCATTCCAGAACATTGTAATTGTTCCTCTGCATGAATGCCTGAGTAGATTTGGAGCGGTGTTTTGGATCATTGTCTTGCTGAAAGATCCATCCCCGGCGTAACTTCAACTTTGTCACTGATTCTTGAACATTATTGTCAAGAATCTGCTGATACTAAGTGGAATCCATGTGTCCTTCAACTTTAACAAGATTCCCGGTGCCGGCATTGGCCACACAGCCCCAAAGCATGATGGAACCTCCACCAAATTTTACTGTGGGTAGCAAGTGTTTTTCTTGGACTGCTGTGTTTTTTTGCCGCCATGCATAATGCCTTTTTGTATGACCAAACAACTCAATCTTGGTTTCATCAGTCCACAGGACCTTCTTCCAAAAAGAAATTGGCTTCTCCATATGTGCTTTTGCATACCTCAGCCGACTCTGTTTGTGACGTGCTTGCAGAAATGGCTTCTTTCGCATCACTCTCCCATACAGCTTCTCCTTGTGCAAAGTGCGTTGTATAGTTGACCGATGCACAGTGACACCATCTGCAGCAAGTTGATGCTGCAGCTCTCTGGAGGTGGTCTGAGGATTGTCCTTGACTGATCTCACCATTCTTCTTCTCTGCCTTTCTGATATTTTTCTTGGCCTGCCACTTCTGGCCTTAACAAGAACTGTCCCTGTGTTCTTCCATTTCCTTACTATGTTCCTCACAGTGGAAACAGACAGGTTAAATCTCTGAGACAGCTTTTTGTATCCTTCCCCTGAACAACTATGTTGAATAATCTTTGTTTTCAGATCATTTGACAGTTTTTTTTGAGGAGCCCATGATGCCACTCTTCAGAGGAGATTCAAACAGGAGAACAACTTGCAAGTGGCCACTTTAATTAGCTTTTCTCATGATTGCATACACCTGGCTATGAAGTTCAAAGCTCAATGAGGTTACAAAACCCAAAAAAGTGCTTTAGTACGTCAGTGAAAAGTAGGTAGGAGTATTTAAAACAAGAAAATGATAAGGGTGCCCATACTTATGCACCTGTCAAATTTTGTTTGAATGCAGATTGCACATTTTCTGTTAGTACAATAAACCTCATTTCAAGGCAGAAACATTACTGTGTCCAACAGTTATTACATATATCAAACTGAAATAGCTGTTGCAAAAACACCAATTTTTATAAAACATTAAGCTTAAGATTAATAGGGGTGCCCAAACCTTTTCATATAACTGTATACGTGCGGCTCAGCTATGCCGCAGGCAGCCTCTCACGCTGTTCGCACACAAATTACCGGTCAGCAGGGGAGGCAGATAATATATATGGATCATGATCCCCTGGTTGTACAGGGGATCCAACAAACAATCTGCCTACTTTGATCTCAGATTCGACTCACATGTGCAGCTGTCGGATTCTCCCACACTGTCAACAAATGTGTAAGTGCGATCAGCGGGAGAGGCAATTTCGAAGTTCAACTATGTCTGCGATCTTTCAGGTCTAGATAAAGCTGACAACTAAAATGGGGTAGATATGTATCGTGCAACGTTGTAACACTGCACTCTGCAGCATACGGTCAATTATTAGGCATAATAATTATAATGGACATTGGCTAGGGATTTATTCTATTTGTAATTCGATTCACTGTCTGAACCTATCAGGAATCTAGTGTATCATGGTTTTATAGGATTATAATTCATATTAACCGTGATTCAATATACATCATCTATGGGATGTACGGATTATTAGGTTTTTAACATTATTAAATAAAGATTTATTAATTTTACTCATACCGTTTTCTCCCCTTTCCCAATTTGCTACGAGCCTATAATCTGGTTTGAATCACAGAAGGGGATGAATGGAAAACAGGAGATTTTGAGAGTTTGGTTATGCCTTTTGGTTTGACCAATGCACCTACGGTATTCCAGCATTTCATAAATTATATTTTTCATCATTTGGTGGGGAGGTTTGTGGTGGTCTATCTGGACTATATTTTGGTTTACTCACCTGATTTTGAGACACATCGGTGGCATGTTAAGCAGGTACTCCAGATATTAAGGGATAACAAACTTTATGCTAAACTGGAAAAATGTGTTTTTGCTGTTCAGGAGGTGCAGTTTTTGGGGTACTTGTTGTCTTCAGGTTTCCGGATGGAACCGGTGAAGATCCGTGCAGTCCTTGATTACTTGTGAAGGCTTAGCAAGAGCAGTAGTTCGTCCTTTCTGGAGCTTGAGGACGTATGTGCATTTATCTGGAGTTGTCTAAAGCTAACCAATTTCCCCGTTTGTGTACCCTTGTTGTCTATAGTGTTTAGTGGATCTAGTAGGGCTCATATTCCTTCCCTAGCCATACGCCAGGGAAAGACAGGGCGAGGTACGGGTGCGGCGATTGTTGCAGAATCAATACAGGGACGTTAGGGGAGACAGGGTGAAGCTAGCTCAACCTAAGAGGTCTCCACTTTCCCCCTTTCCCTAGAGTCTGGGATCCCTTTCCCTCTTCCCTTTGTGTTGTACTAAGTCTTTCCCACACCTGGCGTGACATTAGCAGAGCATTGAGTTTTTAGCACACTGTTTAATTTCATGCATTGGTCGGCCCTCCAGTTGGTCAGGTAATGTTCAATTTCACATCTTGGTCAGTGTTACGCTCGCGCCCGGACTGACTGGCATGAGCGTGATTAGTGATCCCACTGTATAATGAACCGAGAAGTGCCTGGAGGGGCGTAACTAAGTATCTACCTGATCCGACCAAGGTCGCATGGCGGCTAACGACTCCATGAACCAAGGAGGAACCGAGCAGAGGGACCAGGTGCTACTCCAGGTCAGATCCCGGTCACAGCTCTTGACCCACACCAGGGAATGCAGGAACAGGCAGGTTAGGCTGTCATACAGACAGGTGGGTATTGGCAGGCATGGCTGGTATGCTGACAGGGGGTTACTGGTAAGCACGGCTGGTATGCAGACAGGTGGGTACTGGCAAGCACGGCTGGAGTGCAGACAGGGAAATACTGGCAAACATGGCTGGAGTGTAGACAGGTGGGTACTAGCAGGTTGGAGCGCAGGCTGGATAGAGTTCAGTACAGACTGGGAGACAGGAACAGAGCCGCAGATGCGGTAGACAAGCAGAGTAAAGCGAAACCGCCGGAGCGGAGGACAAGGCAGAGCAGAGTGGTACCGCAGGTGCGATGAACATGGCAGAGCAGAGAGGAACCGCCAGAGCGGTAGGCTAGGCAGAGCAGAGAGGAACCGCCGGAGCGGTGGACTAGGCAGAGCAGAGGGGAACCGCCGGAGCGGTGAGCAAGCAGAGCACAACTAAACCGCAGGAGCGGTGAACATGGCAGAGCAGAAAGGAACCGCCGGAGCGGTGGGCTAGGCAGAGCAGAGGGGAACCGCCGGAGCGGTGAGCAAGGCAGAGCAGAGGGGAGCCGCCCGAGCGCTGAGCAAGGCAGAGCAGACAGAAACTGCTGGTGCAGTGAGCAAGGCAGAGCAGAGAAAATGGGCAAGTCAGAGCAGGGAGAAGCCGCCGGAGCGGTGGGGAAGGCTGAGCAAAGGGAAGCCGCTGGAGCGGTGGGCAAGTCAGAACAGAGAGAAACCCCAGGTGCGGTGAGCAAGGCAGAGCAGAGAGAAGCCGCCGGAGCGGTGGGCAAGTTAGAGCAGAGAGAAACCTCTGGTGCGGTGAGCAAGGCAGAGCAGAGAGAAGCCGCCGGAGCGGTGGGCAAGTTAGAGCAGAGAGAAACCTCTGGTGCGGTGAGCAAGGCAGAGCAGAGAGAAGCCGCCGGAGCGGTGAGCAATTCAGAGCAGAGAGAAGCCGCCGGAGCGGTGGGTAAGGCAGAGCAGAGGGAAGCCGCCTGAGCGGTGGGCAAGTCGAGCGGAGCGAAACCGCAGGTGCGGTGGACAAGGAAAATACGGGAAGATATGAAGGAAGGGAAAAGGGACTAGCAGAACCAGATACACACAAGGTACTTCCTATGAAGTAGCGAGTGGACACAAAACTCACAAACAGAAGTACAGAGACAACGAGTTGGAGTTAGGTGCAGGTTCAGACACTGCAGGAAAAGGGAGGGTACGGACATAGAGACAAAACAGGTAACAGGCTAAGAGACAGTTCAGACTGGAACTGATACTGCAACGAGATACAGGAACGAGCCTGGGTATACGGCCCCCAGAGTGGCGGAAACATACTAGAAGTCACAGATAACAGGTCTGGGAATGCAGCCCCCATAGTGGCGGAAACAGACAAGAAGCAGAACTGGACCTGGCAACTTCAGAGTCAAGGAGCACACTGAATGTTAGTGTTGCTCAGGCACCTCCTTCTGGGTGGAGGGGGTTTAAATATCCAGTGACTCACAGCAATAGGCTGGAGACGCATTAGGAGTGTGCCCACAGCAGCTATAAGAATCAGGAAGTAACCGGGCCGCCGCCCTAAGCAGTCAGTCAAAAGATATGCACACAGCATGAACTGGATGAAGCAAGGTTTGTAGGCTGGACTGACAGGTAAGATTGCAGTCTTGCATAGTGGGAGGTGGTGCACTATGCAAGCACGCCGCCAGGGATGTTACAGTCAGGCAATGTTTACTTTACACACATCAGTAATTTAATTAAACTTTAGTAATCCTAACTGCCATTCTGAGGTGAGGCGACTAAGACATTATGGTTTAAACTTGGGAAAATCTCAAAAATGATAGCAGCTTCACATCTCCTGAACAAACTATTAAAGCAAGTAAAAAAAAAAAAAAAGTTTAAAAAAAGATCATATAAAAGTACAAATCACCCCCCTTTTTGTCCCATTCAAAACAAAACAATAAAAAATACACATATTTGGTATTGCCACGTTCTGAAACGCCCGATCTATCAAGTAGAGAATTAATCTGATCAGTAAACGGCGAAATGAGAAAAAAATTAAAATGCAATAACAGGCGATCAAAACATTGTATCTAACCCAAAATAGTATCAGTAGAAACGTCAGCTTGGCACGCAAGCAATGAGCCCTCACCCGGGTCCAGATCCCGAATAATGGAGACACTACAGGTCTCGGAAAAATTTTTTAAATTGTTTTTTTCACCACTTAAATAAATAAGAATGCACACATGTTTGGTATCTTCAAGCTCGTAATGACCCGGATAATCTTAATGTCAGGTTAGTTTTACCATTCAGTGAACATGGTAGAGAAAAAAGCCCAAAACATTTGTGGAATTGCACTTTTTTGCAGTTTCACTATACTTGGAAGTTTTTCCCTGTTTTCCAGTACATTATATGGTTAGTGATGGGTGAACCTGTCAGTGTTAAGAGTTCGGCTAATATAGTCAAACACCGAACAGTTTTTTTAAAGTTCGGGTACCAGAACAGTACCCAGACCCCAAACACGGACCCCATTCATGTGAATGGGGGATCCGAATTTACCTGGTATCCAGCACTGTCATTTGCGTGGCAGCACAGGAGACACAGGCTCTGATCGGCGGTAATTGCAGAGCGCTGTGGCAGTGACCCGGCGGTAAAAAGCTTACCGCGGGTCATAGGTGCCAGCTGATGGTACTACCACCATTAGCTGGCACCTCCTGCCATAGGAAGCAGCAGATACAGACGCCGCTGGATGGGAGCAGTAGTCTCCAATCCACTGGCGCCTGTGCTCTGCTGTAAGTAAAAAAAAAATTAAATTATTAAAAAAAATATTATAATAAAAATAAAACACATTATACTTACCTACACCTTTATTCCCGTTCAACTCATTGCACGCGTGGGAAAATACTCACTGCGCATGTGGTGACCTGTTTTGCCGGGAATACACTGAGTCAGTGTATTGCCGGCAAATGAACAGAGCAGTCACATACTATGTGGCTGCTCTGTTCATGGAATCTTCGTGGGACACTTGTTGTTTGGACTGCGTCGGAAATGTAAGGATGAGGTTGGTTTATTTTATTTTGTTACAGGGGACGTTGGCTTCAGCTGGAATGGCCAAGATGGTAAGTATGGTTTAATTTAGAATATTACAGGAATCCTGTCTTTATTTCAAATAAAATATTTTATTCTGGTTGTGAGTGTTTTTATTTTACATTTTACCTTCACTATGGGGTTAGTAATGGGGGGGCCTCTGCAATACTAACCTGGGTTTGATGTCAGCTGGCATTATAAGCTGATATCAACCCCAACCCTATAACCCCACCGCCACCGCTACAGGGCAGTGGGTAGAGCGAGGCTAAGTGCCAGAATTCTGGGACGGCTGAGGGCTTCTCTTTCTAGCCTCGGAGGGGGCCAATATTCATGGTCCCTTCCTAGGCTTTTAATATCAGTCCACAGATGTCTGCATAGCCTTTGCTAGCTGTTAAAATAGGGGGACCCCGTGTCATTATCTATCTGTATATCTATCTATTATATATTATCAACACACATAGTCAAAATTGTTGGTACCTCTCGTTTAATGAAAGAGAAACCCACAATGGTCACAGAAATAACTTGAATCTGACAAAAGTAATAATAAATTAAAAATCTATGAAAATGAAAAAATGAAAGTCAAACATTGCTTTTCAACTCTGCTTCCACGGAATTTTTTTAAAACTTAAACTCATGAAATAGGCCTAGACAGAAATGATGGTACCCCTGAAAATAATGTGACAAAAGGGATATGTTAAATGAAGTTGTGTCCACTAATTAGCATCACAGGTGCCTACAATCTTGTAATCAGTCAGTGGGCCTGTATTTAGGCCTACTCACTGTGCTGTTTGGTGACATGGTGTGTACCACACTCAACATGGACCAGAGGAAACAAATGATAGAGTTGTCTCAGGAGATTAGAAAAAAAATTATAGACAAGCATGTTAAAGGTAAAGGTTATAAGACCATCTCCAAACAGCTTGATGTTCCTATGACTATAGTTGCACATATTATTCACAAATTTAAGATCCATGGGACTGTAGCCAACCTCCCAGGACGTGGCCGCAGGAGGAAAATTGATGACAAATCAAAGAGACGGATGATACGAATGGTAACAAAAGAGCCCAGGAAAACTTCTAAAGAGATTAAAGGTGAACTTCAAGCTCAAGGAACATCAGTGTCAGTTCGCACCATCCTTCGTTGTTTGACCCAAAGTGGACTTCATGGGAGACGACCAAGGCGAACACCATTGTTGAAAAAAAATCAAAAAAGCCAGACTGGAATTTGCCAAACTACATGTTGACAAGCC
Source organism: Phyllobates terribilis (assembly GCF_046119375.1). NCBI lineage: Eukaryota > Metazoa > Chordata > Amphibia > Anura > Dendrobatidae > Phyllobates > Phyllobates terribilis. The sequence continues at coordinate 637,529 of NW_027363079.1, forward strand.
ACAAAGCTTCTGGGAGAATGTCCTATGGACAGATGAGACAAAAATGGAAGTTTTTGGCAAGGCACATCAGCTCTATGTTCACAGATGGAAAAATGAAGCATATTAAGAAAAGAACACTGTCCCTACTGTGAAACATGGAGGAGGCTCTGTTATGTTCTGGGGCTGCTTTGTTGCATTTGGCACAGGGTATCTTGAATCTGTTTAGGCTACAATGAAATCTCAAGACTATAAAGGGATTCTAGAGAGAAATGTGCTGCCCAGTGTCAGAAAGATTTGTCTCAGTTGCAGGTCATGGGTCTTGCAACAGGATAATGACCCAAAACACACAGCTAAAAACACGCAAAAATGGCTAAGAGTAAAACATTGGACTGTTCTGAAGTGGCCTTCTATGAGCCCTGATCTAAATCCCATTGAGCATCTTTGGAAAGAGCTGAAACATGACGTCTGGAAAAATCAACCTTCAAACACGAAACAACTGGAGCAGTTTGCTCATGAGGAGTGGGCCAAAATACCTGTTGAGAGGGGCAGAAGTCTCATTGACCGTTACAGGAATCGTTTGATTGCAGTGATTCCCTCAAAAGGTTGTTCAACAAAATATTAAGTTAAGGGTACCATCATTTCTGTCCAGGCCTATTTCAGGAGTTTAATTTTTTTAAAACTTCTGTGTAAACAGGGTTGAGAAGCAATTTCTGACTTTCATTTGTTCATTTTCATAGATTTTTAATTTATTATTACTTTTGTCAGATTCAAGTTATTTCTGTGACTATTGTGGGTTTTTCTTTCATTAAACGAGGGGTACCAACAATTTTGACCATGTGTGTATATATCTAGCTATCCATATATCTATGGATCTATTATCTATTTATTTATCTATCCATATATGTATTTATTATCTGTTGACCTATCTAATTATCTAAGATAGATAATAGATAGATATATGGATATATAGATATACTGATATCTAGATAGATAATAGATCGATAAATAGATATGTAGATAAATAGATTTATAGATAGATAATAGTTAGATATATGGATATATTGCTAGATAATAGATATATGGATAGATACACAAATAGATTAATAGATATACGGATAGATAGATATATGGATAGATACATAGGTAAATAATAGATATATGGATAGATATAAAGATAGATAAATAGATTCATAGATAGATAGAGAAATATTTAGATTTGAGAGTCCTCAGTGGTTGATACCTTTTAACCCCTTTCCGACGAGGTCAGTAATAGTACGTAGCTGCGCCCTGGGACTTATGGACCAGATACATACTATTACGCATGCGCCGATTGCACCCGCACCGCTCCCTGCATATTAAGCCCCGCAATGCTGCTATCGAAATTGATCCCAGCATTGCAGGGGCAAGGGGGGAGGTGATCGCTATACTCATCTCCTGCCGGCATCCACCGATGTCTGCGGCAGCTTCTGGATGTTGTCATGACGACCCGATGCAGTTATGACAACATCGGGGTCACCCGGAGGCAGGACGTTACCTTGGTCATGCGCAGTGCATGAGCCCTGTGTGCAGCGCTGACAGGCTGCATGGCATAGGGAGCTGCTGCTCTCTATAGTCCCATAGTGGGACAATGTGTAAAAGTAAAAAAAAGTGCAAGAAAGTGAAAAAAAAAAAAATATAAAAAATATTTAAAAAAATGAAAAAAAAATCCCCAAAAAATAAAAATATATTGAACCCATAATATTTATTTATTATGAAGAAAAAAACAACCAATAAAAGTACACATATTTGGAATCGCCACGTCCGGAATGACCTGACCTATAAAACTGTGCCACTAGTTAACCCCTTTAGTAAACACAGTAAAAAATAAAAATAAAAAATGAAGCAAAAAACAATGCTTTATCATCATACCGCCAAACAAAAAATGGAATAACTTGCGATCAAAAAGACCAATGTAAATAAAAATGGTACCGCTGAAAATGTCATCTTGTCCCACAAAAAACAAGCCACTGTACAGCTCCATCATCCATAAAATAAAAAAGTTATAGCTCTCAGAATAAAGCGATACAAACATTTTTTTTTTTCTAGAAAATAGTTTTTATTGTGTAAAAGTGCCAAAACATTAAAAAAATTATATAAATTTGGTACCACTGACCTGAAGAATGAAGCTGCCTTATCAATTTTACCACACACGGAGATGCATAAAAAAAAAACCCATAAAAACAATTCCTGAATTTTGTTTATTCTGCCTCCCAAAAATCGGAATAGAAAGCGATCAAAAAATGTCACATGCCCGAAAATGGTGCCAATAAAAATGTCAACTTCTCCCGCAATAAACAAGCTGTCACATGACTCTATCGGCCAAGTATGGAAAATTTATAGCTCTCAAAATATGGTGATGCAAATACTAGTCTTCGCAAAAAAAAAAAAAAGGGCTTTTTAGTATGTGACAGACGTCAATCATAAAAACCTGATATGAATCTGTTATCGCTGTAATCGCAACGACCTGAAGAATAAAGTAGTCTAATCACTTATACCACACGAGGAACGGTGTAAAAAAATAAACTTTAGGGTTAGGGTTGTGCTAGGGTTAGGGTTGTATTAGGGTTGGGGTTAGGGTTGTGCTAGGGTTAGGGTTGGGCTAGTGTTAGGGTTGAGCTAGGGTTAGGGTTGGGCTAGGGTTAGGGTTGAGCTAGGGTTAGGGTTGGGCTAGGGTTGGGGTTATGGTTGGGCTAGGGTTGGGGTTGTATTTTGGTTGGGGTTAAATTTTGGATTTTTTCAAAAGTAAAGAAAAAAAAAATGATGTCGATATGGCGACCAGTGTTGAGCGCAAGTGCTCGCTACTTGAGTTTGCATCGGGTGCTCGGGTATGCACTGAGTATCGCAGGTGTTTGAGTGACATGCTCGAGTCTCTGCCCCATATGCTTTGCGGCCAAAAAAAACATTGCTGGGATCCCCTGCCATGCATGAGCGATCCCCGAATGTTTTTTCTTGGGTGTCTAACAACCGTGAAACATGCAGGTACTCGAGCATGTCACTCGAGCACCCGTGATACATGGTGCATACCCGAGTACCCGATGCAAACTCAAGTAGCGAGCACTTACGCTCAAGACTAATGACTTATTCAATATGATGACCTAATGTTATCAAATTCTGTCTTACCTCTGGGTTCAAAATGTACACTATACCCCTTGATAAAATCCTTGACGGGTCTAGTTTCCAAAATGGAGTCAGTTGTGGGGGGGGGGGGGTTTCCACTATTTAGGCACATCAGAGACTCCTGAAATGCAACATGGCGTCCACTCTTGATTCCAGCCAATTTTGCGTTCAAAAAGTCACACAGTGCTCCTTTCCCTTTTGAACCCTGATGTGCGCCCAAACAGTGTATTTTCCCCACATATGGAGTATTGGCGTACTCAGGAGAAATTGCACAACAGTTTTTAGGTCCTATTTTCTCCTCTTACCCTTGTGAAAATAAAAAATTTGGGGCTAAAAGATCATTTTTGTGGAAAAAGTTAGATTTTTTTATTTTCACGGCTCCATGTGATAAACTTCTGTGAAGCACCTGGTGGTTAAGGGTGCTCGCCACACATCTAGATAAGTTCCCTGAGGGGTCTAGTTTCCAAAATCGTATGACTTGTGGGGGTTATCCACTGTTTAGGCACATCAGGGGCACATCCGCTAATTATTCAAGCAAATTTTACATTCAAAAAGTTAAATGGCGCTCCTTTCCTTCCGAACCCTGCCGTACGCCAAAGCAGTGGTTTTCCCCCACTTATGGGGTATTGACTTACTCAAGAGAGATTGCACAACAAATTGAATGGTGCCATTTCTCCTGTTACCCTTATGAAAATGCGAAACTGGGAGCTGAAAAACATTTTTGTGGGAAAAATGTGAAAATTTTATTTTCATGGCTCCATGTTATAAACTTCTGTGAAGCACCTGGGGGTTCAATGTGCTCACCACACATCTAGATAAATTCCCTGAGGGGTCTAGTTTCCAAAATGGTGTCACTTATGTGGTGTTTCCACTGTTTAGGCACATCAGGGGCTCTCCAAACGCAACATGACGTCCGCTAATTATTCAGCAAATTTTACTTTCAAAAAGTCAAATGGCGCTCCTTCCCTTCCGAACCCTGCTGTACGCCAAAGCAGTAGTTTTCCCTCACATATGGGGTATCGGCTTACTCAGGGGAGATTGCACAACAAGTTGCATGGTGCAATTTCTCCTGTTACCCTTATGAAAATGCAAAACTGGGGGCTGAAAAACATTTTTGTGGGAAAAATGTGGACATTTTATTTTCACGGCTCCATGTTATAAGCTTCTGTGAAGCACCTGGGGGTTCAAGGTGCTCACCACACATCTAGATAAGTTTCCTCATGGGTCTAGTTTCCAAAATGGTATCACTTATTGGGGTTTTTCACTGTTTAGGCACATCAGGGGCTCTCTAAACGCATCATGGCGTCCGCTAATTATTCAAGCAAATTTTACATTCAAAAAGTCAAATGGCTCCTTCCCTTCTGAGCCCCGCTGTGCGCCCAAACAGTGTTTTTTCCCCACGTAACGGGTATCTGCGTGCTCAGGGGAATTTTGACATAAAATTTTGGGGTCCATTTTTTCTGTTACCCCTGCAAAAATAAAAACATTTGGGTCTAAAGTAACATTTTTGTGAAAAAAGTTAAATCTTCATTTTTTTCTTCCACATTCCAAAAATTCCTGTGAAGCACCTGAAGAGTTAATAAACTACTTAAATGTGGTTTTGAGCACCTTCAGAGGTGCAGTTTTTAGAATGGTGTCACTTTTGGGTATTTTCTGTCATAAAGGCCCCTCAAAGTCACTTCAAATGTGATGTGGTCCCTAAAAAAATGGTTTTGCAAACTTTGTTGTAAGAATGAGAAATCGCTGGTCAACTTTTAATACTTTTAACTCCCTAACTGCTGATGTAAAGTAGACATGTGGGAAATGTTATTTATCAACTATTTTGTGTGATATATTTCTCTGATTTAAAGCCATAAAAATTCAAATTTTGAAAATTGTGAAATTTTCAAAATTTTCGGCAAATTTCAGATTTTTTCACCAATAAATGCAAGTGATATAAAAGAAATTTTACCACTATCATGAAGTACAGTATGTCACGAAAAAACAGTCTCAGAATCAGCAGGATCCATTGAAGGGTTCCAGAGGTATTGCCTCATAAAGTGACAGTGGTCAGATTTGTAAAAATTGGCCCGGTCATTAACGTGCAAACCACCCTCGGGGGTAAAGGGGTTATTGGCTAACTGAAAAGATGGTAACAAGTTGCAAGCTTTTGAGACTACTCAGTTCTCTTCATCAGGCTAGTATACCCCAAAATATGAAGTCAAATATTTATACACAATAGGACACAGAAATAATGCAGTAGATGAGAAAGGTGATGAAAAGCAGAGCTATTACTAACAGTTCTGCGTGTAAATATTTTAGCAGTTCATAGATGAGGAGTGTGAAGGTTTTATTGTCCTGTGACTGGGTCTAGTGTTGTGATGACCCCACAAGTCTAATGGGCACATTCCTTAGTTGATGTAGAATGACATAAATCCATACAACACATTCATTCCTGCTCTGAAGGTGTCAAAGGTCACCATTAGTTTATATTCCCAGACTCTTCTGTCTCTCTGAGATTTGAAATTACCTTTTAATACCAGTAATTTCATGTCCTTGATGCTGTGATCAGGGAGACAAAAATGCTTGGACACAGGCAGATCTATTCTTTTTTCTTTTATTGTGTGGCGATGATTTATCCTTGTGCTAAGTTTTTGCCCTGTCTCGCCTACATACAGACCCCAGTTGGTACATATAATTAAGTACACTACATTAGATGTGATACAGCTGAAAGTACCTGGGATATTGCAGTTCTGATGTGAATTGGGGATTTTATCTTGTCTATGGTCATTATAAACGGACAGATTTTACATTTTTTATGGTTGCAGGGAAAGGTACCTGTAGCTGGTGGAGATACAGGGAGCTTCTGACAATGATGCTTCTTTGATTTGGGGGCTGCCTGAAACACAAAAGTGGGGGGTCTGGAAATATGGATTGTAATCGGGCATCTTTTTGTAATAAGGGTTGTAGTTTCCATGCATATCTCCTTAGTGCCTCCAGATTGGGATTGTAGGTGACTACTAGAGGAACCTGGTTGCTTTTTTGTTTAGTTTTGTAATGTAGGAGGTGATTCCTTGATATTCTGGTGGCTCTTGTAATCTGGTTCTCAATTTTTTTGGATGGTAGCCCTGATTCAAAAAAGTCTTTGAGGCCACCAAGGTGTTTGTCTCTATCCATAGGGTTGGAACATACCCGATTGCATCTGATGGCTTGGCTGTAGACATTAGATTTATAATTTTTTTATGTGTTTTGGATGGAAACTGTCCCATTTAAAGTATGTTGGACGGTCCCCTTTAATAAAAATAAAATAATAAACCAACCTCATCTTTACCTTGCCAACCCAGTCCAAATAACGAAGGTCCCACAAAGATTGTATAAACAGAGCAGCCACATAGTATGTGACTGCCCTTATCATTTGCCGGCAATACAATCACTCAGTGTATTCCCTGCAAAACAGGTCACCGCATGCACAGTGAGTATTTTCACACGCATACAATTAATTGAACTGAGTTCACCTCATTGCAAGCGTGGGAGAATACTCATTGCGCGTGCACTGACCTCATTTGCCGGGAATACACTGAGTCAGTGTATTGCCGGCAAATGATCAGGGCAGTCACATACTATGTGGATGCTGTGTTCATGCAATCTTTGTGGGACCTTTGTTATTTGGACTGCGTCAGCAAGGTAAGGATGAGGTTGGTTTATTATTTTATTTTTATTACAGGTATGCAATTACCGCCTATTAGAGCCTGTGTTTCCTGCGCTGTCATGCCTGAACCCGAACAGTAACACAGACTTCCATAGGAAGTCTGTGTTCGGAGTCCGGGACCGAACAGTAGATGTTTGGTACGGACACCGAACTTTACTGTTCGGGGTTGCCCAACACTGTATATGGTAAAATCAATGGTGTTGTTCAAAAGTACAACTCGCCCGGCAAAAAACAAGCCCTTACACATCCATATTGACAGAAAAATAAAAAAAATTATGGCTCTGGAAGAAGGGGAACAAAACAACGGAAGTGCAAAAGCAGAAAATGGCCAGTGGGTGAAGGTTAATTTCCATAAAAAACACTAATCAAAAACGCAATGTGTGAACATAGCTTAATACTGACAGGTATAATGCATTGCAGTGTTGGTGCATTTAAATGCATTGTACCAGTAATCAGAGTAATAAAAGTTAAAGTCCCATAGAAGGACTAAGTAAAAAAGTGGAAAAAAAAGTAAATTGTTAAAATATTAAAAAAAAATTAGAATGATAAAAATAAAAAAAAATACAAATAAATAGGTATATTTATATATAAACAAAAATAAAAGAAGTACACATATTTGTTATCGTCTCATTCGAAATAAACTGATTTATAAAATTGAAGTTAATGCCTTCAGTGAACAACATAAAAAAATAAATTAAAAACTTTGCAAAAATATGGAAAAGTAAAATTCAGTGAGCTGTTCCCTTTTACACAGAAGGCCACAGCAAAGAAACGTATACTGTACAGTATAGGTTTTCCTTACAGTGCGCCCCTATAGCGGACAGATGCCTTGACACCCATCCTGACTGTGGCCAATTATTATTTATTTATATAGCACCATTGATTCCATGGTACTGTACATAAGAAGGGGTTACATACCAAATACAAACATCACTTACAGTAACAAACAATGATATACTGGTACAGAGGGAAGAGGACCCTGCCCTTGCGGGCTTACATTCTACAGGAATGGGGAAGGCGACAGTAGTTTTGGGGGGTTGCGGTAGCTCCAGTGTTGAGGTGGCAGCAAGCAAGGTCATGGCGGACTGTAAGCTTGTTTGAAGAGGTAGGTTTTCAGGTTCAGTCTCAAGGATCCAAATGTGGAGGCTAATCTGATGTGTTGAGGCACAGAATTCCATAGCATGGGAGATATTCGGGAGAAATCTTGGAGGCGGTTGGGTGAGGAACGAAGAAGTGTGGAGAATAGAAAGAGGTCTTGGGAGGACCGGAGATTACGTAAGGCAATATATTAGAAGATTAGTTCAGAGATGTACGAAGGAGAAAGGATATGGATGGCTTTGTAGGTCAGTGTTAGTACTTTGAACTGGATATGCAGGGCAAATGGGAGCCAGTGAAGGTATTTGCAAAGGTGGGTAAGCAGAGGAGTAGTGAGGCGAGAGGTGAACTAGTCGCGCAGCAGAGTTAAGGATGGACTGGAGGGGTGCGAGAGTCTTAGCAGGTAGGCCACAGAGGAGAGTGTTGCAGTAGTTGAGGCAGGAGATGATGAGGGCATACACAAGCAGTTTAGTAGATTGAGGGTTGATGAAAGGACGGATTCTGGAAATATTTTTGAGCTGTAGGCGACAGAAGGTGGCGAGAGCTTGGATGTGGGGCTTGAAGGACAGGGCAGAGTCAAGGGTTACTCCGAAGCAGCAGATTGCCGGTACAGGGGAAAGTGTGATGTCATTTATTGTGATAGATAGATCAGGTGGGGAAGATATGTGTGATGAGGGAAAGATGATGAATTCACCTTTGTCCACATTGAGCTTGGGAAATTGACATCGTGGACAAGGAGGATGTGACTGATAGACATTCTGGGATTAAGGACCGCAGAGAGGTGACATCTGGGCCAGAGATGTAGATATGGGTGTCATCAGCGTACAGATGGTACTGGAAGCCATGGGATTTTATGAGCTGTCCCAGCCTAAGGGTATAGATTGAAAAGAGTAGGGGTCCTAGGACAGAGCCTTGAGGGACTAAAACTGAGAGGGGGCGGAATGAGGAGGTAGTGTGGGAGAGGGTGACGCTAAGTGCGGTTAGAAAGGTATGAGGATATCCAAGATAGGGCAAGGTCTTTGACCCAAAGAAAGAGAGGATCTGTAGTAGGAGGCAGTGATCAACTGTGTCGAAGGCAGAGGACAGGTCAAGAAGAAGGAGTACAGGGAATTGTCTATTTGCTCTGGCTGTAAGTAAGTCATTAGTAATTTTGGTTAATAATTTTGGTAAGTGCAGATTTGGTGGAATGGTGGGGGCGGAAGCCAGATTGTCAGTTGTCGAAGAGAGAGATGAGAGGTGAGAGGAAAGTTCAGCGTGAACTGAATTGAAAAGGGATGGCCCCCCTCATCCCTCTTCCTGGTATGCATGGCACCCCTCATCCCCTTTCTTGGTATGCATGGCACCCTTCATCCCTCATCCTGGTATGCATGGCCCCCCTCATCCCTCTTCCTGGTTTGTATGTCATCCTTCATCCCTCATCCTGTTATGTATGGCACCCTTCATCCCTCATCCTGGCATGTATGGCACCCCTCATCCTGGTATGAATCTTATCCTTCATCCTGGTATGCATGTCACCCCTCATCCCTCATCCTGGTATGCATGACCCCCCTCATCCTGGTATGCATGGCCCCCCTCATCCTGGTATGCATGGCCCCCCTCATCCCGGTATGTATGCTCTCCCTAATCTTGGTATGCATGGCAACCTTCATCCTGGTATGCATGACACCCTTCATCCCTTCATCCCTCATCCTGGTATGCATGGCCCCCCTCATTCCTCTTTTTCTCCCCTTGTGTGCAAGTATGTCTTCTAATCTAAACCCAAATGAAACACCTATGGGGAATTCTGAAGAGATAAGTTGAGCATCACGCTGCATCCAGCATCCAGGCTCTATAAAGGTCGGTTTATGTCGCCAAGTTGTTTATTCCACTCCTAGATGACTTTCTGTCTTTAGAAACCATGAAAGTCAGGCAAAATACTAGATGTAGTGTTTTTTTATGTGGGGTGTATTCATGTTTGCATCAACTAATTTGAGTGCAACTGAAGATTTTTTATAATATTAATCTTACTTGCTTGTTTTGGGTTACAAAAATGTTCTGTGTAACTTAGTCTTGTCAAAATGTTTGAAATTGTTGTGTCCAATGACTTTTCAAATGGTGTCTACTCATTTATGGTGAGCATGGAATATATATGTATATACAGTATGTATATATCATATACATATACAGGTGCATCTCACTAAATTAGAATATCATCAAAAAGTTAATTTATTTCAGTTTTTCAATACAAAAAGTGAAACTCATATTATATAGAGTCATTACAAACAGCGTGATCTATTTCAAGTGTTTATTTCTGTTAATGTTGTTGATTATGGCTTACAGCCAATGAAAACACAGAAGTCATTATCTCAGTAAATTAGAATACTTTATAACAACAGCTTGAAAAATGTTTGTAAAATCCAAAATGTTGGCCTACTGAAATGTATGTTCAGTAAATGCACTCAATACTTGGTCGGGGCTCTTTTTGCATCAATTACTGCTCAGTGCGGCAATGTGGCATGGAGGCGATCAGCCTGTGGCACTGCTGAGGTGTTATGGAAGCCCAGATTGCTTTAATAGCAGCCTTTAGCTCGTCTGTATTGCTGGGTCTGGAGTCTCTCATCTTCCTCCTGACAATATCTCATAGATTCTCTATGAGGTTAAGGTCAGGTGAGTTTGCTGGCCAATCAAGCACAGTGATACTGTTGTTTTTAAACCAGGTATTGGTACTTTTGGCAGTGTGGACAGGTGCCAAGTCCTGCTGGAGAATGAAATTTCCATCTCCAAAAAGCTTGTCGGCAGAGGGAAGCATGAAGTGCTATAAAATTACCTGGTAGATGGCTGTGCTGACTTTGGTCTTGATAAAACACAGTGGACCTAAACCAGCAGATGACATGGCTCCCCAAACCATCACTGATTGTGGAAACTTCACACTAGACCTCAAACAGCATTGGATTGTGGCCTCTCCACTCTTCCTTCAGACTCTGGGACCTTGATTTCCAAATGAAAATTGAAACTCTGGGACCTTGTGAATTGTGTTAATGACTGCCTTCTGGACATCTGTCAAGTCAGCAGTCTTCCCCATGATTGTGGAGCCTACTGAAACAGACTAAGGGACCTTTTTAAACGCTTAGGAAGCCTTTGCTGGTGTTTTTTGTTAATTATTTTAATTTACTGAGATAATGACTTTTGTATTTTCCTTGGCTGTAATGCATAATCAACATTAACAGAAATAAACACTTGAAATAGATCACTCTGTTTGTAATGACTCTATATAATATATGAGTTTCACTTTTTGTATTGGAGAACTGAAATAAATTAACTTTTTGATGATATTCTAATTTAGTGAGATGCACCTGTTAACTTTTTGATGATATTCTAATTTAGTGAGATGCACCTGTATATATATATATATATATATATATATATATATATTTTATCACCCTGACTAATAAGTGTTTCATTACTTTACAGAGGAAGAGGAAGAGGACCCTTCACCAATTGGTATGTACTGCACATTATCATTCCATGTTTCTTAACCCTGTCTTGTAATCAGCATTAACCTGACAGCCACATTTTTAAGCATGACATGTCATTTTATGTGGTAATAACTTTAAGGCTAAGTTCACACGATGCGTTTTTCATGCGTTTCCGCGGCGTTTTTGCAGTTGCGTAAACGCCGCGGAAACGCATGAAAAACGCATGGTAGAAGGGCAGCAATGTTCCCCAATGGAAATCCGCATGTGCTGTGCCCATGATGCGGATTTTTCCGCAGCGTAAACGCTGCGGTCAAAAATCCGCAGCATGTCAATTAATTTTACGGAAACGCTGCTCTTTTGCCGCCATTGACTTGCATTAGACCGCATGGAATCCGCATCACTGTATATGTTGATGCGCTTTTAATGCGGTCTAATGTGCGGATGGTACCCGGGTGTGGATGAGAGGACTCTCATCCAGACCCAGGTACCATTAAAAAAAAAAGAATAAAATAAAAAATATATATATTCTCACCTTCTGACGGCCCGCGCTGCGTCCTGCTGGCTTCCCGGGCACTTCGCGGTTGAATGAAGGACCTTCGCTGACGTCAGAGTCATGTGACGGGTCACGTGACGCTGACGTCGGAAGGTCCTAAAGTCTTCACTGCCGGCAGCCGGGACCGAGCGAAGCAGGACACCGGGGGCCATCAGAGGGTAAAGTATAGATTTATTTTTTATTTTTTGACATTCACACACTATATAAATCCATGCCGGTTGCATGGATTTATATAGTGTGAAGTTGACAAGCACTTTCCAAGTGATGCTAAAATCTCTTGGGAAGCGCTTGTCAACCCGCATGCGGAAATGCATGTGAAGAACGCTTCATTTCCGCATGTCCCTGGCAGGAAACCGCATGTACAATCCGCATGCGTTTTTTCCTGCCAGAGAGATGCAGAAACGCTCAGGAAAAAATCCTGAGCATTTCTGCATCGTGTGCACATACCCTTAAATGCTTCTTCTTCTGCCAGTGATTCTGAGATTGTAATTTTGTTTTTGTAAAACATTGCACCTGTTCGTACTGGATCAGTTGTTTAGTCGTTATTTATGAAAGTATTCCAAATTTTCTGAAAATTTAGAAAAAATTTGCAATTTTTAAACTTAATTGTATACCCTTAATGAGATGTATATAGCTATAAAATATAAGTGTCTGCTCTATATGGGGTGATCCTGCGTTCAGGAGAAATTGCATAATACATTGTGCAGGCTAAAATTTGAGTCTGAAGTAACATTTTAGCTTAACCGCTTTAGGTTGTGTGCCCACGATGCGTTTTTTAAGCATTTCCGCAGCGGCAAAAACGCTGCAGAAACACTTAAAAAACGCATGGTAGAAGGCCTGCCATGTTCCCCAATGATAATCCGCATGTGCTGTGTACATGCTGCGGAAATTGCCGCTGCGGATTATCATTGCAGAAAAAAACGCAGCACTACCAATTATTTTACGGAAGTGCTGCGTTTTCGCCGCCATGGATTTGCATTAGAACGAATGGATTACGCTTCAATAGATAAGCACATGCGGAATATATGCGTTCAATGTGCGGATGGTACCCGGGTGTGGAGGAGAGGAGACTCTCCTCTGGACCTGGGTACCATAGAAAATTGTAAAAAAAACAATAAAATAAAAAATAAATATGATACTTACCTTCTGGTGGCCCCCGGTGCGCTCGTCCTCTCATGCCGGCAGATCGCGATGGACTGGAGGACCTGCGCTGATGTCATAGTCATGTGACTGGTCACGTGACGCTGACGTCGGCAGGTCCTTCAGTGTACCGCGATCTGCTGGCATGAGAGGACGGAGTGAAGCAAGACTGCGGGGGCCATCGGAAGGTAAGTATAGATTTATTTTTAAACATTCTTTCGGTCACACTATATAAAGTTGACAAGCACTTTCCAAGTGATGCTAAAATCGCTTGGAAAGCGCTTGTCAACCCGCATGCAGAAATGCATGTGAAGAACGCTTCACATCCGCATGTACCTGGCAAGAAAAACGCATGTACAATCCGCATGCGTTTTTTTCTGCCAGGGAGATGCAGAAACGCTCAGGAAAAATTCGGAGCATTTCTGCATCGTGGGCACATAGCCTTACTCCCCCCCCCCCCAGGGTGGTTTGCACGTTAATGACCAACCAATTTTTACAATTCTGACCACTGTCACTTTATGAGGTAATTACTCTGAAACGCTTCAACGGATCCCCCTGATTCAGAGATTGTTTTTTCGTGACATATTGTACTTCATGACAGTGGTAAAATTTATTCGATATCACTTGCATTTATTCGTGAAAAAATTGGAAATTTGGTGAAAATGTTGAAAATTTCACAATTTTCAAAATTTAAATTTTTATTTCGTTAAATCAGAGAGATATGTTACACAAAATAGTTAATAAATAACATTTCCCACATGTCTACTTTACATCAGCACAATTTTGGAATCCAACATTTTTTTCATTAGTGCGCTATAAGGGTTAAAAGTTGATCAGCGATTTCTCATTTTTCAAACACAATTTACAAAACCATTTTTTTAGGGACCACATCACATTTGAAGTGACTTTGAGGAGCCTTTATTACAGAAAATACCCCAAATTGACACCATTCTAAAAACTGCACCCCTCAAGGTGCTGAAAACCACAATCAAGAAATTTGTTAACCCTTCAGATGCTTCACAGGAATTTTTGGAATGGGGACGAAAAAAGTGAACATTTAACTTTTTTCACAAAAATTTTACTTTAGACCCCATTTTTTTTATTTTTGCAGGGGTAACAGGAAAAAATGGACCCCAAAATTTGTTGTGCAATTACCCCTGAGCACGCAGATACCTCATACGTGATTAAAAAACACTGTTTGGGCGCACAGCAGGGCTCAGAAGGGAAAAGGCGCCATTTGACTTTTTGAATGTAAAATTTGCTTGAATAATTAGCGGATGCCATGTTGCGTTTAGAGAGCCTCTGATGTTCCTAACCAGTGGAAACCCCCCATAAGTGATACCATTTTTGAAACTAGACCCCTCAGGGAACTTATCTAGATGTGTGGTGAGCACCTTGAACCCCCCACAGAAGCTTATAACATGTAGCCGTGAAAATAAAATTTTCACATTTTTCCCACAAAAATGTTTTTCAGCCCCCAGTTTTGCATTTTCATAAGGGTAGCAGGAGAAATTGCACCATGCAACTTGTTGTGCAATCTCTCCTGAGTAAGTCAATACCCCATTTGTGGGGAAAACCACTGCTTGGGCGTACAGCAGGGTTCGGAAGGGAAGGAGCGCCATTTGACTTTTTGAATGTAAAATTTGCTTGAATAATTAGCGGACGCCATGTTGCATTTGGAGAGCCCCTGATGTGTCTAAACAGTGTAAAACCCCCACAAGTGACACCATTTTGGAAACTAGACCCCTGAGGGAACTTATCTTGATGTGTGGTGAGAACCTTTAACCCCAGGTGCTTCACAGAAGTTTAAAACATGAAGCCGTGAAAATAAAAAAATCTAACTTTTTCCACAAAAATGATCTTTTAGCCCCAAATTTTTTACTTTCACAAGGGTAAGAGGAGAAATTGGAACCTAAAAACTGTTTTGCAATTTCTCCTGAGTACGCCAATACCCCATATGTGGGCAAAATACACTGTTTGGGCGCATGTCGGGGTTCAGAAGGGAAGGAGCACTGTGTGACTTTTTGAACGCAAAATTGTCTGGAATCAAGAGCGGATGCCATGTCGCATTTCGGGAGCCCCTGATGTGCCTAAATAGTGGAAACCCCCCACAATTGACTCCATTTTGGAAACTAGACCCCTCAAGGATTTTATCAAGGGGTATAGTGTATATTTTGAACCCAGAGGTATGACAGAATTTGATAACATTAGGTCATCATATTGAATAAATTGTCATTAGTCTTGAGCGCAAGTGCTCGCTACTTGAGTTTGCATTGTGTACTCGGGTATGCACCATATATCACCGGTGCTCCAGTAACATGCTTGAGTCCCTGCCCTGCATGTTTCACGGTTGTTAGACACCCAAAAAAAACATGCGGGGATCGCTCCTGCATGGCAGGCGATCCCAGCAATGTTTTTTTTGGCTGCGAAGCATATGGTGCAGAGACTCGAGCATGTCACTCGAACACCTGCGATACTCAGTGCATACCCGAGCACCCGATGCAAACTCAAGTAGCGAGCACTTGCGCTCAACACGGGTCGCCATATTGTCATCATTTTTTTTTTCTTTACTTTTGATAAAATCCCAAATCTAACCCCAACCCTAACCCTAGCCCAACCCTAACCGTAGCCCAACCCTAACCCTAACCCTAGCCCCAACCCTAACCCTACCCCAATCCTAACCACAAACCTAACCCTAGCCCAACCCTAACCCTAGCACAACCCTAACCCTAGAGTTTATTTTTTTACACCATTCCTCGTGTGGTATAAGTGATTAGACGACTTTATTCTTCAGGTCGGTTCGATTACAGCAGTTCAAGATTCATATTGGGTTTTTATGATTGATAGCTGTCACACACTAAAAGATGCTTTTTTGCAAAGACTAGTTTTTGCATCTCCATATTTTGAGAGCTATAATTTTTCCATATTTTGGCCAACAGAGTCATGTGATGGCTTGTTTTTTGCAGGACAAGTTGAAGTTTTTATTGCTACCATTTTCGGGCATGTGACTTTTTTTTATCGCTTTCTATTCCGATTTTTGGGAGGCAGAATAAACAAAAACCAGCAATTCAGGAATTTTTTTTTTTTGCCGTTCCACGTTTGGTAAATTTGATAAGACAGCTTTATTCTTCAGGTCAGTACCTTTACAGCGGTTCCGTATTTATGTTGTTTTTTATATTTTGGCGCTTTTACACAATAAAAACTTTTCTAGAAAAAATAATTTTTTTGTATCGCTTTATTTTGAGATGGAGCTGAATGGCGGCTTGTTTTTTGTGGGACAAGATGACCATTTCAGCGGTACCATTTTTATTTACATTCGTCTTTTTGATCGCGTGTTATTCCATTTTGTTGTTTGGCGGTATGATGATAAAGCATTGTTTTTTGCTTAGTTTTTTTTTTTTTTGATGTGACATCAGCGGATGTCAGAGCAGGCTGCAGCCGGGGGTCACGTGATGTCTAAATGGCTAAATCCCCTGTGGGAGAGAGGAGACCCCCTGGTGTCCGACCTGTCGTCTTTCCTCATGGCATTCCGGAAAGTCTTCGATGAACCAGGACGTAAGACCTCATCAGCCTCCTCTCTGCTATGTCTCCGCCAAGGGAGTCTCACCGTGGGCCAATATGCCATACGGTTCCACACCCTCGCTTCTGAGCTTGCCTGGGATAACGAGGCCCTAGTGTCCATCTTCTGGGAAGGCCTTTCTGGCCGGATTAAAGACGAGCTCGCCGGTCGGGACATTCCTACTACGATGGATGACCTGGTGTCGCTGGCTACCCGGACATCCGGTTTCAAGAGCACACCAAAGAGACCACCTGTGAGAGAAGATTTCCCTGCCTTGCTCCTACTTTCCAGAGACCTGTCTCCTCATCTGTTACTCCTCGGGCGCACTCACCTGAGCCCATGCAGATCGACCAGACCAAGATGGTCAAATCTCGCCAGGAGTCACGCCGAGCCGAGGGGAGCTGTTTCTATTGCGGCAGTAAGGAGCACCTGATCCGTTCCTGCCCAGAGAGGCCGGGAAACTCCAGTGTCTAGGACCGCTCGGAGAGGTCGCCCTATACAAAAGTAAACCCTCTCCATCCCTGACTATGTCTGTCTCTATCTCCTGGGGAGAGAGCCGTCACTTTGAACTCGCTCACCTGGATTCTGGAGCTGCTGGAAACCTCATTTCCCAGTCCCTGGTTGAGAAATATCATATCCCCACCAAGTCTCTGGCTGAACCATTGTCAGTCGCCTCCGTGGATGGAAGACTTCTTCCGGTGACCATCCTGCTCGTCACGGAACCCATAACCCTGCAGGTGGGAATGCTGCTCTCAGAAAATTTCCTTCCATGTGCTACCTGGACTCTCTCACTCCCTATTGCTAGGCCTACCTTGGCTCCAGACACATGAACCCGTGTTGAACTGGCAATCCGATGAAGTACTCCGGTGGGGGCCGGACTGCCACAAGACCTTCCTGGTTCCGGTTCATCCGATTCGTCCACCACCTACCCCAGCTAATTTACCCGGTCTTCCGGCTCCTTATTGGTCCTATGCTGACGTCTTCGGTAAAAAAGAAGCAGAAACTTTGCCACCTCATAGGCCATATGATTCCCCACTCGACCTGGTACCTGGCGCCACTCCACCCCTTGGCCGTATTTACCCGTTGTCCGCGGCCGAAACCCCGGCCATGTCTGAGTACATTGAAGAGAATCTGTCTAGGGGATTCATCCGGAAGTCTACCTCCTCGGCCGGCGCCAGATTCTTCTTTGTCAAAAAAAAGGATGGCTCGCTACGCCCCTGTATTAACTATAGAGGACCCAATCAGATCACGGTAAAGAATAAATACCCCCTGCCACTCATCTCCGAGTTGTTTGATCGCCTTAAAGGCGCCAGGATCTTTTCCAAGCTGGATCTACGTGGAGCATATAACCTGGTCCGTATCTGGCAAGGAGACGAGTGGAAGACGGCATTCAATACTCGGGACGGTCACTATGAATACCGTGTGATGCCCTTAGGTCTCTGCAATGCTCCCGTCGTCTTCCAAGAACTGGTCAACGACATCTTCCGTGATCTTCTTTATTCCTGCGTGGTGGTATACCTGGACGACATCTTGGTCTTCTCTCTCCGGATCTTCCCACACACCGGAGAGATGTTCGTCAGGTCCTGCTTAGGCTCAGGCAGAACCACCTCTATGCTAAATACGAGAAGTGCCTCTTAGAACAGACCTCTCTTCCATTCCTAGGCTATGTTATCTCCCAGACAGGCTTGCGAATGGATCCCGAGAAACTCTCTGCTGTCATAAAGTGGCCCCGTCCTAAGGGGTTGAAGGCGATTCCTGGGCTTCGCCAATTACTATCGTCTCTTCATTCCACACTTCTCGTCTCGGACGGCTCCCATATCTGCGCTCACCCGTAAGGGAGCAAATCCCAAGCAATGGTCACCCGAAGCTGAGGAGGCCTTCCTTTCCTTAAAGCAAGCCTTCTCCTCTGCCCCTGTACTGCACCGTCCGGATTGTAATAAACAATTCTACCTGGAGGTTGATGCTTCCTCCTCCGGAGCCGGGGCGGTGCTCACACAAAAATCTTCTTCCGGGAGAATGGTAACCTGCAGCTTCTTCTCCAAAATCTTCTCCTCATCTGAGCGCAACTACTCCATAGGAGACCGAGAATTGCTAGCCGTCAAATTGGCGCTGGAGGAGTGGCGCTATCTGCTTGAAGGGGCTCTATACCCGGTGATCATCTACACAGATCACAAAAATCTGGCATATCTCCAAAATGCCCAGAGACTTAATCCGCGTCAGGCCTAGTGGTCTTTGTTCTTCGCCCGCTTCGACTTCATCCTTCATTTCCGCCCGGCGGACAAGAATGTCAAAACTGATGGCTTGTCCCGATCCTTCCTGTCCTCCGATCAAGAGGAGGAGCCTATGCACATCATCGACCCCTCCAAGGTGATGAATGTGGCCCCCTTGGATTTGACTCGTCTTCCACCCGGTAAGACGTTCGTAGCGGTACCAGACCGTGAGAAGGTTCTTCGCTGGGGTCATTCTTCTAAACTAGCTGGCCATGCTGGCCAAAAGAAGACCTTCCTGCTCATTTCCCGGCATTACTGGTGGCCTACCCTGCGTAAGGATGTGGTAGACTTCGTCTCAGCCTGTTCATCTTGTGCCCGCAACAAAGTTCCCAGACACTTACCAGCCGGTCATCTCCTGCCGCTTCCCGTACCTGTTGCCCCGTGGCAACACATCGCTATGGACTTCATTACCGACCTCCCTGTTTCTGCCGGGTGTACTGTCATTTGGGTGGTCGCGGACCGCTTCTCCAAAATGGCCCACTTCATTCCCCTGCCTGGTCTCCCGTCTGCACCTGAGCTGGCTAAAGACTTTATCCGCCATATCTTCCGTCTCCATGGTCTCCACATCGTGTCGGATCGAGGGGTTCAGTTCACCTCACGCTTCTGGAGAGCGACATGTAAACTCCTGGTTGTCACCTTGGATTTCTCCTCCGCTTACCATCCTCAGTCCAATGGTCAAGTGGAGCGGATCAATCAGATCCTTACCAGCTACCTCTGGCACTTTGTTAATGTCCACCATTCTGATTGGGTAGACCTCCTTCCTTGGGCCGAATTCTCTTATAATAATCACGAGAGTGAATCCTCTTCCAAATCCCTGTTCTTTATAGTCTATGGCCAACTTCCCCGGATTCCGTTTCCCGTCTCCGCCTCTGTGGACAACCCTGCCGCAAAGTCTCTTGTCAGCGAGTTTTCCACCATTTGGGAGAGTACTAGGTCTGCACTTTTTCAGTCCTCTGGGCGGATGAAGAGATATGCTGATAAGAGACGTCTGGATCCGCCTCAATTCCGTCTGGGAGAGAAGGTTTGGCTCTCCTCCAAACATGTGCGGCTCAAGATACCCTCCTACAAGTTAGGTCCTCGCTTCATCGGCCCTTTCGAAATCCTCAAGCAAATTAATCCAGTGGCCTACAAATTAAAACTCCCGGCCACCTTACGGATTCCCAACTCCTTCCACGTATCTCTCCTCAAACCCATTGTCTTTAACTCTTTTTCCAACAATCCAGGTACTCCCCCTGCTCTGGTTTCCGCTGAGGACGTCTTTGAGGTAGAGCGTATTCTGGCCACCAAGAGGGTAAGAGGAAAGACCTTTTTCTGGTAGATTGGAAGGGGTTTGGTCCTGAGGAGAGAACTTGGGAACCCAGGGAGAACAAGAACGCCCCGCTTCTCCTTGAAAAATTTCTTTCAGGCCAAAAAAAGAGGGGGCCTAAAGGGGGGGTACTGTAGCATCAGCGTCTCTGCCCCTTGCTAGGCAGAGACTCCGTCACTCACACCTTCCCGCTCCTGGCTCGGCGTCCTCCAGCGCTTCTCTCCCCGCTGCTGCCGGCGCGCGCTCCTTCCATGGCACTGTGATTAGGGCGCGAGCGCTCCCCCTCTCTTAAAGGGACTGCGCGCGCTGTCCTAAGGAGTCCCCGGCCAATTGCCGGAGGACCTCCCATATATAAGGCACCTCCTCCAAAATGGAGTTGCCCAAGCAAAGTTGTTGCACAGTTTCTGATCTCTGCTTTAGCCCTCAGGTCCCGTTGCTAGCCTGACTCCTCGCCCTGCCTGCCAGCCTGTTATCTGCCCGTTACCTGCCAAGCCTGCCAGCCTGCTCACCTGGAGCGCTCACCTGTTACCTGCCTGTTACCTGCCCTGTCGGTCAGCCCGCTCACCTGGGAGCATCCGCCTGTTACCTGCCCTGTCTGTCAGTCCGCTCACCTGGGAGCATCCGTCTGTTACCTGCTGTGTCCGTCAGCCCGCTCACCTGGGAGCGCCCACCTGTTACCTGCCTGTTACCTGCTTTGTCTGTCTGCCCGCTCACCTGGGGGCACCCGCCTGTTTCCTGCCAGCCTGCCTGGAGACTCTGCCGTCACTTGCTGTGACCACCTGCCTGGTAAACCTAGAGACTACTACTTGCTCTGCTGTCACGAACCGTGATCACCTGTCAGCTACCAGAGACTTCTGCCTGCTTGCCGTGTCCATCCATCTTACTGGTCAGTCCCAGCCATCTGTCCCGTGGGAGCCACCTGCTGTCTTACAAGGTCGTCCCCAGAGTAGCACCTGGTCCCTCTGCCCGGATCCTCCCTGGTCACGGAGTCGCAAGGTTGCCGTCCGACCAGGGTCGGTTCGGGTTGATACTTAGTCACACCCCTCTGGGTCCCTCTTTGCACCTCGGCACAGAGGTTCCTCCACCCGGACCCGTAACAATAGTATTTCCTGCAGAGGGTTTTCTGAAGGTTTTTGTGTGGATGGGAGCCTTGTGTTCTCCTATTAATTCCAAATCCAGGAATGTTATTTTAGTTCTGTCTATGGTATGTCTATGGTATGGGTGAACCACAAATTAAACTCATTGTTGTTTAAATAAGTTAAAACTCTGTAATATCATTAGTTTCACCACCCCAGATGATTAATCATCAATAAATCTGGTATAGATGATAATAGAAGAACAAAAAGGATTGTGGACACTATTTATAAAACCTGAAGGTAACTGAAGGTAACTGGATCCTTAGTCACAGTAAACAATGTTCCTGTTTGTTGTCACTCTCTCCTCTGTAGTCCTTCACTTTCTACTAACCCCTATAATCCCTACTCCTAGTAAGGAATTGGTCATCTGTCTCTCCATTCTCCCCATCCATCTCACCTCCTCCTCAGAACTGATCCTCAACATACAATCCTGTGTCTCTAAGCCCAGACAACCACCTTATGCTCTCTCCTGCTCTCACCTACTAACACTTTCTCTACTCCTCCTCACTGCTGGTGATATCTCCCCAAATCCTGCCCCCCCCCCCCACCCACCACATCCCCACAGTCACATCTACCTCTCATCCTTGATCGATCACACATTTCCGCAACCTTTCTAACCTTATACCCATCCGCCCAGCCCCACTAACAGAAGCTCTATGGAACGCACACTCTGTCTGCAACAAACTTTCCTACATCCATGATCTTTTCATTACTAACAAACTTTCCTTCCTCGGCATCACTGAAATCTGGCTCACCCCCTTCTGACACAACCTCTTCATTTGCACTTTCTTATGGCGGTTTCCACCTCTCCCACACACCCCGCCCCAGCAGCAAGTATGGTGGAGGAGTTGGCTTTCTTCTGTCAGATAACTGCTCCTTCTCACATATCCCATTGCCATCCTGCATTACCCTCCCCTCTTTTGAAGTGCACTGTGTGCACAACTACTCACCCTTCAACCTCCAACTGGCTGTCATTTACCACCCCCCAGGGCCAGCTACCACCTTCTTAGACCACTTCACCACCTGGCTACTCCATTTCCTTTCTGCTGATATCCCCACTATCATCATGGGTAACTTCAACATCCCCATTGACACTTCCCAATCATCTGACTCTAAGCTTCTATCCCTCACTTCCTCCTTCTGCCTCGCTCAATAGTGTTCCGCAGCCACTCACAAAGATGGACACACATTGGACCTCATCTTCACCAGCCTCTGTTCCCTATCTAACTTCTCTAACTCACCTCTCCCTCTTTCTGACCACAACTTACTCATATTCTTTCCCCTCTCCTCTCCAGGTCTGCAATCCCCCATCCAGAAACTTGCACACGCTCGCAGAAATCTCAAACTCCTTGACCAACACTCATTCTCTGAATCCCTTCTCCCTCTTACATAAATTACTTACACGATGCAGATGCTGCTGCTGCTTTATATAACACCACAACAGCTGCAGCTCTCAATTTGGTCGCCCCCCTCACACATACCAAAGCTTGCACCATCAACAGGCTACCCTGGCACACCAGCCTGACTAAAGAACTGAGACGGGTTTCCAGAGTTGCTGAACGAAGATGGAAAAGGTCTCACTCCAACGAGCACTTCATCACATTCAAACAGTCCCTCACTACTTTCAAGTCCACACTAACTGCAGCAAAACAAGCCTACTTCTCATTGCTCATATCCTCCCTGTCTCACAACCCTAAACAGCTATTCAGTACTTTCAATTCTCTCTTCCATCCTCCAGCTCCTCCTCCTCGCTTATTTTAGCTGAAGACTTTGATCATTCTTCAAGCAGAAGATTGACAACGTAAGGCAAAGCTTTGGCCATTAGTCCCCATAGCCTCTTCTCATAACTACTCGACTCTCCGCCTCCAAAATAAGCTTCTTTGCCATTACGTAAGATCAACTTTCCTCTTTACTCTCCAAGTCACATCTTACCACCTGTGAACTTGACCCAATTCCGTCTCACCTCATCCCAAACCTCACCGCAGTCTTCATCCCAACCCTAACCCACCTCTTCAACCTGTCACTAACAACTGTCGTCTTCCCCTCATGCTTCAAACATCCTCAAAAAGCCCTCCCTTGACCAATCCACTCTGTCTAGCTATCGCCCCATCTCACTTCTCCCTTATGCCTCCAAACTACTGGAACAACACGTCCATTTTGAACTCTCCTCCCACCTGTCCTCCTACTCCCTCTTTGACCGCTTACAATCTGGCTTTCAATTGCATCGCTCCACTGAAACTGCCATGACTAAAGTCACCAACGACGTACTGACTGCCAAATCCAAGCGACACTACTCTGTTCTCCTCCTCCTGGACCTGTCCTCTGCTTTTGACACACTGGACCATTCCCTCTTACTACAGACTTGGATCTCCTCATACCTAACAGACCGGACATTCAGTGTCTCCCACTCACACACCACCTCCTCATCTCGCCCCCTATCTGTTGGTGTCCCCTAAGGCTCAGTTCTAGGACCCTTGCTCTTCTCCATCTACACCTTTGGCCTGGGGCCGCTCATAGAGTGTCACGACTTTCAGTATCACCTCTATGCTGATGACACACAGATCTACCTCTCTGGACCTGATATCACCTCCTTACTAACCAGAATCCCGCAATGTCTGTCCGCTATTTCATCTTTCTTCTCTGCTAGATTCCTAAAACTTAATATGTATAAAACTGAATTCATCATCTTTCCACCATCTCACTCAACCCCCCACCTAACCAATCTATAAAAGTCAATGGCTGTCCACTCTCCCCACTCCTGCAAGCTCTCTGCCTCGGGGTAATCCTTAACTGATCTCTCCTTCAAACCTCATATCCATGCCCTTTCCACGTCATGCTGGCTCCAACTCAAAAATATTTCCAAGATCCGTACATTCCTCAACCATGAATCTGCAAAAACACTAGTGCATGCCCTCATCATCTCTCGCCTCGACTAGTGCAACCTCCTGCTCTGTGGCCTCCCTTCTACTGCTCTCGCACCCCTGCAATCTATCTTTAGCTCTGCTGCCCGACTAATCCACCTGTCCCCCACTATTCCCCGACCTCTCCCCTCTGTCAATCCCTTCACTGGCTCCCCATTGCCCAGAGACTCCAGTAGAAAACCCTAACCTTGGCATACAAAGCCTTCCACAAACTGTCTCCT
This sequence comes from Phyllobates terribilis, assembly GCF_046119375.1. Taxonomy (NCBI): domain Eukaryota; kingdom Metazoa; phylum Chordata; class Amphibia; order Anura; family Dendrobatidae; genus Phyllobates; species Phyllobates terribilis. The sequence goes on from NW_027363079.1 coordinate 662,008, forward strand.
CCATACATCTGTGATCTAGTCTCCTGGTACCTACCTGCAAGCTCCGATCCTCACAGGATCTCCTTCTCTACTCCCCTCTTTTCTCCTCTTCCCACAATCGCATACAAGGTTTCTTCCATGCATCCCCCCTACTCTGGAACTCTCTACCCCAACATTTCAGACTCTCGCCCTAACGTGGAAACCTTCAAAAAGAACCTGCAGACCACCACTTCCGACAAGCCTACAACCTGCAGTAACCCTCGCTGCACGACCAGCTGTTCCCTCACCTACTGTATCCTAACCCCCCATCCTTCTAGATTGTGAGCCCTAGCAGGCAAGGTCCTCTCTCCTCCTGTACCAGTCGGCGACTTGTATTTGTTCGAACTATTGTACTTGTTGTTTGCTATGTATACCCCTTTTTCACATGTAAAGCGCCATGGAATTAATGGCGCTATAATAATAAAACACTCCTCCCACCATGCCATTCCGATGTTCACTACTGATGGGGAGAATTTAGCCCCCATGGAAACTCCGCTGTTTTGGAGAAAAAATATTTTATTGAACAGATTTAATGAATGACTGTAGATCAGGAGAGTAAGAACTAAATTTGGACAGGTGATGATCAACTGCAGAAATAGCAACGTGGTGCGGGATGCTTGTATATAGTTCCACTCCAGCTCAAAACATCACAGCAATCTTGAATGGAACCTGGGATACGTAGGACAAGTAGTTGGAGAGCTGAATCCAGCCACTGTCCAAGGCGTTCGCTAAAGGAGCCTATGCCTGCAGCAATTGGATGCATCAGTGGTAGTTTTTCTTTTTTGTGTGTTTTGGGTAATGCATGAATAATAAGTATAGTTGGATGATTTACAATAATGAATTCAGATTCTTTTTTTGTTAAAATACCCAATGCTATTCCCTCCTGAACCAAGTGTTTTAGTTTTTCTTGGAAAAATGACCGCCGCCAGGGACCAGGGGGAGACGGACAGGTGAGTATACTTTTTTTGTATTATTTTTACTTTTTTTGTCTTTTTTTTTTACTGTGGGCTGGGCACAGCCGACTACTGCTCTCCCCAGACGTACCGCTCTCAATGTTATTAGTGGGAGCGGCGATCGGATGAGAGAAGTAGTAGTCCTCCTCTCCGGACCTGGGTACCACCCGCAGCGCGTTTCCTGCGCAAATTTGCGTCCATTGGCTTTAATTGAAACAGCAAATCCGCAGGTATAGATATTATACTTGCGGGCTTGCTGCGGTTCAATGCTGTGTTTTTTTCTGCAATTGTAATCCTGAGCGGAAATTTCCACATCATGTGCACAGCACATCAGGATTACCATTGCTATAGCTGGCAGACCTATTAACAAGCGTTTTCCCAGCGGGAAAACCGACGTGAAAAGGCATCAAAAACGCTTCGTGTGCACATAGCCTTAATCATGCGAAGAGCATTGTGGATAATAAAAATAGAGAGGATCTAATCTCCAAAAAAAATAATTCTGGTTGAAATAAAAATATATAAAAAATGAATACGCAGATTCCAACATTAGTCCTCACCTACAATACCCATTATCCAGCTATTTCGGACATAGTAAAAAGAAATATTGATATCCTGAGAGAGGACAGTACTATGGACTTTTTTTTTTTTTTTAAAGTATCAGAGTGGTGCCTCGTAGAGCACCCACAATCGGAAATAAACTGTCCCCCAGTCTTTTTAATCCCAGTCCCTCTATAAAAAACACATGGTTATCAGTGAGTGGTTTTCACAAATGTGTCTTGCTTTCATGCAGCACATGTCCATTTGCCTCTAAAAAAATTATTTTTTCTAATAACAACAAGTCTAAAATATTTTCAATTAAAAGTTTTGTAAACTGCAATTTAGAGCATGTGGTTTATGTGATTGAGTGCACTGCTTGTAAGCTCAAATACGTTGGTTCCACCACCAGAAAGTTTAAAACAAGACTGAGAGAACATTTGTACAACATTTTATTAACCACTGCTGGCCGCTCCCAGGCATAATGTGACCCCGCCGCTAATGTCATGTCAAGCGAGGCGTGACATCAGTGACACGGTCCCGCGGTGGCTACTGGATTGTGGGCGGGGTTACCCCCCGCGTCACACCCTGCATCTACTGCGCGCTTTCCCAATGAATGGTGAGAGGGAGAACGCGCTGTGGATGCTGGGTGTGACGTGCGGGGTAACCCCACCCACAGCCGAGCATCCACCATGCAACGCAGTACTGAGTCACACCCGGCTACAGTCGGAACTAGATGTGACATCAGCGGATGTCAGAGCCCGCTGCAGCCGGGGGCCACGTGATGCCTGTCAGCGGCCAGCGATAGCGCCGCTCACAGGCAGTATCACTCAAGGTATTTACAAAGAAACTTATTTTCATCATAAAAATACATTGGCCTATTTTCAACAGTAGTGGACAACCCCTTTAAAGTCCCATAGAAGGACTAGGTAAAAAAGGAGGGGAGGGGTACAAAATTGTAAAAATATTTTAAAAAAAATTACAAAGATCAAAAGAATAAAAAAAAACAATACATGCGTAAATTTATGTAAAAACAAGAATAAAAGAAGTAAACGCATTTGTTATCATCTCATCCGAAATAACCTGATTTGTAAAATTGAAGTTAATGTCTTCAGTGAACACCATAAAAAAACTAAATTAAAAACTTAGCAAAAAAAATGGAAAAAGAAATTTCAGTGGGCTGTGCCTTCCTACACAAAAGCCACAGCAAAGAAACGTATACTGTACAGTATAGGTTTTCCTTATAGTGCGCCCCTATAGCGGACAGATGCCTTGACACCCATCCTGACTGTGGCCAATGTCAGACATATATCTCTTGAGGGCATGCATCAGCCAGTGGGCACAAACACTGTGTACCTAGCCTTACAAGTTATCTCTGTTCACATCAGTTTTACTTCTTTAATCTCTTGAGGTCAGAGTCACTTTGTAGGTTCATGACCAGGCCTTATTTTTTAAATCTGACCACTGTCACTTTATGAGGTAACTCTAGAACTCTTCAGCGGATCCCACTGTTTCTGAGATTAATATTTCGTTACATATTGTACTTTATGATTGTGGTAAAATTTCTTCGATATCATTTGCGTTTATTTGTGAAAAAAATGGAAATTTGGTGAAAATTTTGAAAATGTTGCAATTTTCAAACTTGGAATTGTTATGCCGTTAAATCAGAGAGATATGTCACACAATATAGTTAATAAATAACATTTCTTACATGTCTACTTTACATCAGAACAATTTTGGAAACAAAATTTTTCCTTGTTAGGAAGTTATAAGGGTTAAAAGTTGACCAGCAATTTCTCATTTTCCCAACAAAATTTACAAAACCATTTTTTTAGGGACCACATCACATTTGAAGTGACTTTGAGGGGCCTTTATGACAGAAAATACCCCAAAGTGACACCATTCTAAAATCTGCACCCCTCAAGGGGCTCAAAACCACATTCAAGAAGTTTATTAACCCTTCAGGTGATTCACAGGAACTGAAGCAATGAAGAAGAAAAAAAATTAACATTTAACTTTTTTTTCACAATTTAATTTAGACCCAATTTTTTTATTTTCACAAGGGTAACAGATAAAAATGGACCCCAAAATGTACTGTGCAATTTCTCCTGATCATGCCGATACCCCATATGTGGGGGAAAACCACTGTTTGGGCACACGGCAGGCCTCGGAAGGGAAGGAGCGCAGTTGGACTTTTTGAATTCAAAATTTGCTGGAATAATTAGCTGACGCCATGTATCATTTGGAGACCCTGTAATGTGCTTAAACAGTGCAAACTCCCCACAAGTGACATCACTTATCTAGATGTGTGGTGAGCACTTTGAACCCCCAGGTGCTTCACAAAAGTTTATAACGTAGAGCCATGAAAATAAAAAATCTATTTTTTCCACAAAAATTTTCTTTTAGCTCCAAATTTTTTATTTGCACAAGACCTCTCATTTTGTTGTGCAATTTGTTCTGAGTATGCCAGAACATACCCTACATGTAATTGGTAACTACTTTTGAGGCATAGTGCAAAGGTCAGAAGGGAAGGAGCGCTATATTATGCACATTTTACTGTTATTGTTTGAGGGTGCCATCATCCACTGGGAGATCCCCTGAGGTGCCATAGCAGCCTGAGGACCCCATTTTACAAACTACACCTCTCAATGAACTCATCTAGGGGTGAAATGATCATATTGACATCATGAGTGTGTCACAGAATTTTATACCATTGGGCAGTGAAGAAAAAATAATTACGTTTTTATCTCAAAAATTTTGTTTTAGCCCCAGATTTTACATTTTTCAATGGGGTTAATGGATAAAACTGGCCCCTAAAATGTGTCCCACAATTTCTGCTGAATGTAGCAATACCTCATATGTGACTGTACAGTACTGCTTAGCCACACGGCGACACTCGGGAAGGACGGAGCGCTATTTCACTGCTGGAGTGCAGGTTTTCCTAGAATAGTTTACGGACTCCATATGCACAGAACCTAAATGCTAAAAAAGAGCAGAATACCCCCTCAAGTGACCCCATTTTGTAAGTTATACCCCTGCCAAACATGTGGATGGTAAATCTGATGTAGGCACACACTGGAGCTCTGGAGGGCGGGGGTGGGGTGGGGGAGGGGGGTAGCATTAAAACTTCGGAGCGCAGAATTTGCTTTATTTCTTTTGGGGGCGAGGAGCCATTTCACTTTTCCAGTGCCCTTGTGCTACCAGTAACGTGGAAGCCCCCTATATTTACATTGACAGATGATGGATCGGAGTGTTCTGTTTTTTTTGTGGATAGATTTGAAGCTTTTATTGGGAACATTTTACATAACATTTTGGATCATATTTATCCGGTGCTCTATGCTGAGCACTTATTTTGGGGTTTCCATCTAAATCTCTGGGTGACGTGATTCAGGTGACACCCCCCAGGGGATCCATTCATTATAATGAGGCAGCAGAGTTACTCTTCTGGGCTCCATCTGACCTCTGTTCAGCTTTGTCCTACTTTTCAGAGGTGCCCAAAACTGCGGCCGATCGCGCATTTATGCACACCTAAAAAGACGGACAACGCTGAATCACAGGCCAGACGGCGTCCAGTGTTGCCATCTGCCTTGTTTTAGGGAATCTTCCTCTGGGACTGTCATGTAAGGGCTTGTTTTTTGCGAAACGATTTGACGTTTTTATTGGTACCATTTTTGGGCACATGACATATTTTGATCGCTTTCTATTCTAATTTTTGGGGAAGGAAAATGACCAAAAACTGGCAATTCAGGAATTGTGTTTTTTTTTTATGCATGTGGTAAAATTGATAAGGCAGAGTTATTCTTCAGGTCTGTACGTTTACAGCGGTACCACATTAACCGTTTCCCGACCGCCCACTGTAGATAAACGTCGGCGCTTGCTGGGCTCTGTGCAGCGCCGACGTTTAAAAACGGTGGGCGGTCCCGCAGCGCTCAGGACCCCCAGGGTCCTGCAAGCGCTGCGATTCTGGTGCAGAGCGTTAGCTCTGACAGGGGACATCATCGGGACCTGATTGGATCAGGTCCCAATGATGTTAACCCTTTGCTATGTTCTATATGCCGCGATCTATAGTGATCGCGGCATATAGAAGATAGACAGAGGAGAGGTGGTCGTCTTACTTACCTCTCCGACGACCCCTGATACCTTCCAGGACCTGGCGTTGCTATGGCAGCTGGAGGTCACATGACCGCCTCCAGATCTGCCATATATGGTGTCCTGCCAGGGTCAACCTGCAGCTGAAGCCTGGCAGGACACACTGACTGTGAAACAGTCAGAAAAGATCTCATGTAATGTAATACATGTCTATTACATTACATGAGATCAGTGAGCAGAAAAATAAAAATTAATGTCCCATACAGGGACTAAGTAAAAATGTAAAAAAAAAAGTAAAAAAAATGTTTTTAAACTGTTAAAAAAAAATCACAAAATAAATAAAAATAAATAAATAAAATATTAAACCAATAAATCCATATATTTATGCAAAACCAAAAAAAGTACACATATTTGGTATCGCCGCGTCCGAAACTACCCAATCTATAAAACTGTCACACTAATTAACTCCTTCTGTGCACACCGTAATAAAAATAAATAAAAAACGGAGCAAAAAAATATGCTTTTTCATCATATCGCCAAACAAAAAGTGGAAAAAAATGCGATCAGAAAGCAAAATGGAAATAAAAATGGTACCGCTGAAAACGTCATCTTGTTCCGGAAAAAAAAGCCACCATACAGCTCTATCAGCCGAAAAATAAAAAAGTTATACCTCTCAGAATAAAGCAATGCAAAAAAAATATTTTTTCTATAAAATTGTGTTATTGTGTAAAAGCGCCAAAACATAAAAAAAAATATACAGTAAGTGTAGTATCGCTGTAAATGTACTGACCCGAAGAATAATTCTGCCTTATCACTTTTACCACACGCAGAACGGCATAAAAAAAAACACCTCAAAAAACAATTCCTGAAGTGTTTGTTTTTGTTAATTTTACCTCCCAAAAAACGGAATAGAAAGCGATCAAAAAATGTCACGTACCCAAAAATGGTACCAATAAAAATGTCAACTCGTCCCGCAAAAAACAAGCCGTCACATGACTCTGTCGGCCGAAATATGGAAAAATTATAGGTCTCAAAATATGGCGATGCAAAAACTAGATTTTGCAAAAAAGGCGTCTCTTAGTGTGTGACAGCTGTCAGTCATAAAAACCCGATATAAATCTGGTATCTCTGTAATCGCACCGACCAGAAGAATAAAGTAATCTAATCAGTTATATCACACGAGGAACGGCGTAAAAAATAAATAAAACCAATTCTTCACCTGCTACTGATTTGTTTATTATGTCTCCCAAAGATCGCAGTAAGGCTCTGCTCACATTTATCTTGCGTTCTGCGCTGAGCACTTACACCAGAGTTTCCGTGTAAATCTCTGAAATACGTTATTCAGACGGAACCCATGACGGAAGATTCCCTGTAATGAGGCAAATATATGCCACTGTGGATGCCGTCTGGCCTGTGATCCCACGGTGTCATTTGTTTTAGGCGTTAGTAAAAGTGCGGTTGGCCACAGTTTTGTGCACTTCTGAAAAAAAGGACACCGCTAAACAGAGACCAGACGGAGTCCAGAGTAACTCTGCTGCCTCATTACAGTGAATGGATCCCGCAGGGGTTTCATCTGAATTACATCACTTGGAAATATAGATGGAAACCCCGATGTAAGTGCTCAGCCTAGAGCGCTGGATAAATGTTACGTAAAATGTTCCCAATAAAAGCTTCAACTCAGTCCTCAAAAAAAGCTAGTCCCCACTCAGGTCCGTCATCTGTTAAAAATATTGCAAGTTACTGGTAGCAGAAAGGCTCTGGAAAAGCGAAATGGCCCTTGCCCCCCAAAAGAAATTTAGAAATTTTTGTGCTCCCAAATCCAAATACCTATTCTACAATAATTTGTTCTCCAATTGTCAAATAGCACTCCGTCCCCCCCAGATCTCACCGTATGGCTGAGCGGTACAATACAGCCACATATGGGGTATTGACACTTTTAGAAGAAATTGTGTGACACATTTCGGCACCAATTTTACCCATTGCCCTGTGTGAAAATGTAAAATCTGAGGGTAAAACATTTTTTTGTGGTAAAAATATAATTATGCTTTTTTCACTGCCCAATGGTATAAATTTAAGAATTAAAAAATACTCACTACTTCCCTAGATGAATTCCTTGAGGTGTAGTTTACAAAATGGGGTCACTTGTGGGGGTTTCTGCTGTTTCGGCATGTCAGCGACTCTTCAAATGTGACATGGTGTCTGCTGCCTATCCCAGCCAACATAGCGCTCCTTTCTCTTCCGAACCCTGCCGTACACCAAAGCAGTGGTTTTCCCCCACATATGGGGTATCGGCGTACTCAGGAGAAATTGCACAACAAATTTCATGGTGCAATTTATCCTGTTACCCTTATGATAGTACAAAATTAGGGAAAGGAAAACATTTTTTGTGGGAAAAATATGAAAATTTTATTTTTATGGCTCAATATTATAAACTTCTGTGAAGCAGCTGGGGGTGCAAGGTGCTCACCACACATCTAGATAAGTTCCCTAAGGGGTCTAGTTTCCAAAATGGTGGCACTTGTGGGGGGTTTCCACTGTTTAGGCACATTAGGGGCTCCCCAAATGCGATATGGCATCTGCTAATTATTCCAAAAAATTTACATTCAAAAAGTCAAATGGCGCTCCTTCCCTTTCAAACCCTGCCGTGCACCAAAGCAGTGGTTTTCCCCCACATATGGGGTATTGGCGTGTTCAGGAGAAATTGCACAACAAATTTCATGGTGCAATTTATCCTATTACCCTCATGATAATGCAAAATTAAGGGATGAAAAACGTTTTTGTGGGAAAAATGTGAAAATTTTATTTTTACAGCTCAATACAGGGGTTTCCACTGTTTAGGAACATCAGGGGCTCTCCAAACGCAACATGGCGTCTGCTAATTATTCAGACAAATTTTACATTCAAAAAGTCTAATGGCGCTCCTTCCCTTCCGAACCCTTCCCTTCCGAACCAAACAGTGGTTTTCCCTCACATATGGGGTATGAGCGCGCTCAAGAGAAATTGCACAAAAAATTTTGGGGTCCATTTTTTTCTGTTACCCCTGTGAAAATAAAAAAAATTGGGTCTGAAGTAACATTTTTGTGAAAAAACTTAAATGTTAATTTTTTTCTTCCACATTCCAAAAATTCCTGTGAAGCACCTGAAGGTTTAATAATGTTCTTGAATGTGGTTTTGAGCACCGTGAAGGGTGCAGTTTTTAGAATGGTGTCACTTTTGGGTATTTTCTGTCATAAAGGCCCCTCAAAGTGACTTCAAATATGATGTAGTCCCTAAAAAAATGTTTTTGTAAATTTTGTTGGAAAAATGAGAAATCGCTGGTCAACTTTTAACCCTTATAGCTCCCTAACAAAAAAAAATGTTGGTTCCAAAATTGTGCTGATGTAAAGTAGACATGTGGGAAATGTTATTTATTAACTATTTTGTGTGACATATCTCTCTGATTTAAGGGCATGAAAATTCAAAGTTTGAAAATTGCAAAATTTTCTAAATTTTTGCCAAATTTCCGATTTTTTCACAAATAAACGCAAGTGATATTGAAGAAATTTTACCACTATCATGAAGTACAATATGTCACGAAAAAACAGTCTCAGAATCAGGGGGATCCGTTGAAGCGTTTCAGAGTAATTACCTCATAAAGTGACAGTGATCAGAATTGTAAAAATTGGCCTGGTCACGAAGGCAAAAACAGGCTCTGGTGCGAAGTGGTTAATATCGTTTTTATACAAAATATATATATATTTTTTGCATCGCTTTATTCTGAGAGCTATAATTTTTTTATTTTTCCACTGATGGGGCTGTATGGCGGCTTGTTTCTTGTGGGACAAGATGACGTTTTCAGCGGTACTAATTTTATTTATATTTGTTTTTTTTATCGTGTTTCATTCCCCTTTTTTTTCCCAGTGGTATGATGATAAAGCATCGTTAGCCTCGTTTTTTTAAGGTTTTTTTGTGTGGCGTTCACTGAAGGGGTTAACTAGTGTGACACTTTTATAGGTCGGGTCGTTCCAGAATCGGCAATACCAAATATGTGTACTTTTTTTATTTTATTGTTATTTTTTTACATAAAAATGTGTATTTATTAGTGAATATGTTTTTTTTAATTAATATTATTTAATATTTGTTTTTATGTATTTGTATAAGTTTTTTGCCATTTATTCTTTACTTTTTACTTAGTCCCTTTATGGGACTTTCACTTGTTTCTCTTTGATCACAGGTATAATGTATTGCAATGTACTAGATTGCAGTGCATTGATTATACCTTTAGTGAAAGCTCCTGAGCCCATGCTGTGAGCATGGTTTCAGCAGCTTTCCGTAGCTTGGTGACCAGGGGGTCGTCATGACGACCCCTGGTCACCATGGCAATGATTGGGCCCCACGACATCGCAGGGCCACCGATCTGTCAGGGGGTTAACAGCCAGGGGTGGTGTTGACACTCCTACTAGCTGTTTAGTGCCGGAGATCAGCCACTGGCGGCGCTGAACTCCGGCACTGATCGGGCTGGAGACGCTGATATTTCAGCATCTCCTGCACGATCATGCTGAGATCGGTCAGTCAGATTGACTGACTGATCGCAGCGATCTAGGTGTGCGGACCGACCATATGGCTCCCTGCACCCCATCTTGTGCTGCTCAGCTGTCACAGATAGCTGTCCGCACTTATCTGTCACTGCGTGTTTACACACTGTGACAGTTTAACCCCTTAACAACATTTGCCGTACTAATACGCGTCTGTGCCCTGGGACTTAAGAGCCAGACCCGTATAAGGACGTCATGGCGATCGCGCGCGCACACAGGCTGTGCGGGCGCGATCGCCGCTGGGTGTCAGCTGATTGTCACAGCTGACACCCGGTACTATGTGCAGGGAGCGGTCCTGCATCGCTCCCAGCACATTAACCCCCGCGATGCTGCGATCGAAGTCGATCGCGGCAGTGCGGGGGCAAGCGGAGGTGATCGCCGATACTCACCTCCTCTTCCGGCTTCCAGCGCAGTCTGCAAAGGCTTCCCGGGTGTTGCCATGACGACCCGATGTCGTCATGACAACATCCGGGTCACCAGACAGCAGGAAGATTGCTTGGACATGCGCAGTGCATCTCCAAGCAATCTTCACACTGTGCATTTCTGACAGCTTGCATGGCATAGGGATGGTGCTGCATTCCTGTGCCATGCAGGCGATCAGAGAAAAAAAAGTGAAAGTCCCAGAGTGGGACAAAGTAAGAAAGTGTATAAACTGTGTGAAAGTGGAAAAAAAAATAAAAAAAACATTTGCAAAAATATAAAAAAAAAAATAAAAAAAATAATCCACCAAAAATAAAAATATAATGTACCCATCAATAAATATTATTATAAAAAAACACAAAAAAACAATAAAAGTACACATATTTGGTATCGCCGCGTCCATCAGCCGAAAAATAAAAAAGTTATAGCTCTCAGAATAAAGCGATGCTAAAAAATATTTTTTTCTATAAAATAGCTTTTATTGTGTATAAGCGTCAAAACATAGAAAAATTATACAAATGTGGTACCGCTGTAAACGTACTGACCCGAAGAATAAAGCTACCTCATCAATTTTACCACACGCGGAACAGAATAAAAAAAAAAAAAAAAAAAAAACAATTCCTGAATTGTTGGTTTTTGTTTATTCTGCCTCCCAAAAATCGGAATAGAAAGCGATCAAAAAATGTCACGTGCCTGAAAATGGCACCAATAACAACGTCAAGTCATCCCGCAAAAAACGAGCCGTCACATGACTGTCTGCCAAAATCTGGAAAAATTATAGCTCTCAAAATATGGCGATGCAAAAACTAGATTTTACAAAAAATGCGTCTTTTAGTGTGTGACAGCTGTCAGTCATAAAAACCCCATATGATTCTGGCATTGCTGTAATCACACCGACCCGAAGAATAAAGTCGTCTAATCACTTATACCGCACAAGGAACAGCGTCAAAAATAAACTCTTGGGTTAGGATTGGGCTAGGGTTAGGGCTGGGTTTGGGGCTAGGGTTGTGCTGGGGCTAGGGTTGTGCTGGGGCTAGGGTTGTGCTGGGGCTAGGGTTGTGCTAGGGCTAGGGTTGTGCTAGGGCAAGGGTTGCACTATGGTTAGGGTTGTGCTAGGGTTAGGGCTGGGGTTGGGATTTTTTTCAAAAGTAAGAAAAAAAGATGACGATATGGCGACTAGTGTTGAGAGCAAGTGCTCGCTACTTGAGTTTGCATCGGGTGCTCTGGTATGTATTGAGTATCGTGGGTATTTGAGTGACATGCTCGAGTCTCTGCCCCATATGCTTCGCGGCCAAAAAAGTTTACAGGGATTGCCTGCCATGCACGAGCGATCCCCGCATGTTTTTTTTTCGGTGTCTAATAACCGTGAAACATGCGGAGCAGGGACTCGAGCATGTCACTCGAGCACACGCTTTACATGGTGCATACCTGAGTACCCGATGCAAACTCAAGTAGCGAGCACTTGCGCTCAAGAATAATGACAACTTATTCAATATGATGACCTAATGTAAACAAATTCTGTGCCGTACCTCTGGGTTCAAAATGTTCACTATACACCTTAATAAAATCCTTGAGGGGTATAGTTTCCAAAATGGGGACACTTGTCGGGGAGCTCCACTGTTTAGGCACATCACGGGCTCTCTAAACGCGACATGGTGTCCGCTAACAAATTGAATGGAAAATCCGCTCAAATTGTTAGCGGACGCCATGTTGCGTTTGGAGAGCCCCTGTGTGCCCAAACATTGGAGCTCCCCCACAAGTGACCCCATTTTGGAAACTAGACCCCCCAAGGCACCTATCTAGATGCATAGTGAGCACTTGGAACCCCCAGGTGCTTCACAAATTGATTCGTAAAAATGAAAAAGTGAAAAAAAAACATTTTTTAATTTTTATGAATCAATTTGTGAAGCACTTGGGGTTCCAAGTGCTCACTATGCATCTAGATAGGTGCCTTGGGGGGTCTAGTTTCCAAAATGGGGTCACTTGTGGGGGAGCTCTAATGTTTAGGCACACAGGGGCTCTCCAAATGCAACATGATATCCGCTAACAAATTGAATGGAAAATCGGCTCAAATTGTTAGCGGACACCACGTTGCGTTTGGAGAGCCCCTCTGTGCCCAAACTTTGGAGCTCCCCCACAAGTGACCCCATTTTGGAAACTAGACCCCCCAAGACACCTTTCTATATGCATAGTGAGCACTTGGAACCCCCAGGTGCTTCACAAATTGATTCGTAAAAATGAAAAAGTGAAAAAAAAAACACTTTTTCATTTTTATGAATCAATTTGGGAAGCACCTGGGGTTCCAAGTGCTCACTATCAATCTAGATAGGTGCCTTGGGTGGTCTAGTTTCCAAAATGGGGTCACTTGTGGGGGAGCTCCAATGTTTGGGCACACAGGGACTCTCCAAATGCAACATGATATCCGCTAACAAATTGTCGGCTCAAATTGTTAGCGGATATCATGTTGCATTTGGAGAGTCCCTGTGTGCCCAAACATTGGAGCTCCCCCACAAGTGACCCCATTTTGGAAACTAGACCCCCCAAGGCACCTATCTAGATGCATAGTGAGCACTTGGAACCCCTAAGTGCTTCATAAATTGATTCGTAAAAATGAAAAAGTGTTTTTTTTTTCACTTTTTCATTTTTACGAATCAATTTGTGAAGCACCTGGGGGTTCCAAGTGCTCACTATGCATCTATAAAGGTGCCTTGGGGGGTCTAGTTTCCAAAATTGGGTCACTTGTGGGGGAGCTCCAAAGTTTGGGCACACAGGGGCTCTCCAAACACAACATGGCGTCCGCTAATTATTCAAGCAAATTTTACAATCAAAAAGTGAAATGGCGCTCCTTCCCTTCCGAGCCCTGCCGTGCGCCCAAACAGTGTTTCTTCCCCAAATATTGGGTATCTGCGTGCCCAGGGAAAATTGCACAACAAATTTTGGGGTCAATTTTTTTTGTTACCCCTGTGAAAATAAAAAAATTGGGTCTAAAGTAACATTTTTGTGAAAAAAGTTAAATGTTCATTTTTTTCTTCCACATTCAAAAAATTCCTGTGAAGCACCTGAAGGGTTAATAAAGTTCTTGAATGTGTTTTGAGCACCTTGAAGGGTGCAGTTTTTAGAATGGTGTCACTTTTGGGTATTTTCTGTCATAAAGACCTCTCCAAGTGACTTCAAATGTGATGTGGTCCCTAAAAAAATGGTTTTGTAAATTTTGTTGGAAAAATGAGAAATCGCTGTTCAACTTTTAACCCTTATAGCTCCCTAACAAAAAAAATTTTGGTTCCAAGATTGTGCTGATGTAAAGTAGACATGTGGGAAATGTTATTTATTAACTCTTTTGTGTGACATATCGCTCTGATTTCAGGGCTTAAAAATTCAAATTTTGAAAATTGCAAAATTTTCAAAATTTTCACCAAATTTCCGTTTTTTTCACAAATAAACGCAAGTGATATTGAAGAAATTTTTCCACAATCATGAAGTACAATATGTCACGAAAAAACAATCTCAGAATCAGGGGGATCAGTTGAAGCGTTCCAGAGTAATTACCTCATAAAGTGACAGTGGTCAGAATTATAAAAATTGGCCCGGTCATTAACGTGCAAACCACCCGCGGGGCTTAAGGGGTTAAAGCCATAACGGACAATGCACGGCAAGGAGCATTAACTTACACCTGCTCATGCCGTGCAGTGTCCGTCATTGGGCGTTATGGGGTTAATACCGCTGTCAAGTGTGATGGTGACATGTAACAGACTTTAACATAATGGCCATCAGTTCTAATGAACATGGGGCCACCGTGCAGTATGAATGCACATTGACGAAGGGTTACCTTGACTGCCGGATGACCACTTTAAAAAAATATATATATGGCTCTCAGAATATGGTGACAAAAGCCAAATTGTTTTTGTAAATGTTTTTATTTTATTTTTAATTAGTAAATCATGAATAGAAATATATAGATTTGGGATCCCGTAACCATACTGACCCATAGAGCAAAGGTAACAGATCACCACCTGATTACCACAAAGTAAGCGGCGCTAGTACAAAACCTTGAAAAAGAAAATGTGGAATTACAGTTTTTTTCCTCACCGTTTCCACTTATTTCATAGAATAAGTGGTGTTCTGCAAAAAACAAGCCCTCTTGCGGCTATGTCGAAATATTAGAAAGGTTATGGTTCTTGTTACAAGGAGAGGAAAAACTAAGTTACAATATCCTGGGGAAAAGCTCTGTGTCTGCCTCCTGAAAACCTCCAGCTCAGGGTTTGTTACCCGACCGACGACATGTTTAACAGATTCCTTTGACTAAACCACCCTTCACATGTCCATATAATACCGGTACTGGAAAAATGGTACCGGTGTCATAAGTATTTTGGATCAGTGTGTCATCCGTGTGCCATCAGTGTTCTATCCGTGTGCAATTCATTTTTTTTCCACCATGACTTAAATATCAATTCCAAAGCTTCTCCTATACTTTGCAGTGTTAAACATGTACAGCACACGGTTGTCACAAGGATGTTTCACACGGAGCCAGAAATGTGTATTGGCCCTTGTAATCCATGCGGACGAGTCTCATGCAAAGATCACCATAGATTATGATAGGTATGTGTGGATACGTGTCTTCAATGCATGTGAAAGCGAATGCCACACGTGCTGAAAACATGTACATGTGAAGGAAGCTTTACACACTGTGTGAACAAGTATGAAAAGTCACCTCTTAATCATTGAATTAAGGTTTTCTCTTTTGGTTCCATTGCCATGGGTATAAAATCCAGCATCTAAGCATGTAGTCTGCCTGTGCGAACAGTTGTGATAAAATGGCTCGTTCTAAAGAGCTCCCTGAATTCAGCATCTTGCTGTCATATGTTGTCACAAGTCAGTTCATGAAAGTTCAAATAAGACATGGCTGGGTGAGTTTGGTGTGGAAGAACATGACTGACCCTTCAAGAGACCTAACCTCAACTCCATCAGATAGATACCTTTTGGATTAACCAGAGATTACAAGCCAGGTCCCCTTGTCCAACATCAGTGTCTGACCTGATAACTGCTCTTCTGGAAGAATGGACAACAAATTGCACAGAAATGTCCCCCAATTTTTTTTTTAGAGTGGAAGCTTTATTAGCTGCAAAGGGAGATCAACTCCATGTTAATGACCCTGGATTTAAAAAGGAATGTCATAAAATTTCCTCCAGGAGTAATGTGTATGTGTCCCAATAATTTTATCCCTACAGTGTGTAATAGGTTCTGCTTCTTCCATGGTGAGAGGTGGAGACTGCTTCTCTGATGATGTGTAAATCTGGAGGTGAATGAGAATCATAATCAGTTTTGTTATATATTTTAGGAAGGACGTCCAGAATAAAAGGCTTAAAGCACCCAATAATTGAAGACAGTGAGGATGAGGAGGTGCAGCCAACGTAAGCACTAAATACGACTATCATTCGTTACATTGTATTGTAAGGCTATGTTCACATGTCTGGTAGTTATACCTGTTTTTGGATTTGTTAGGGGTGATAAAAAATGAAAAGATACAATGCAAAATTAGTTCATTCAAATAAGGACGGGAATGTCTTAAATTGTTTTCTTTTTTACTGCAATCTGTTTTTTAGCAGGATCATGTGCCGATTTGCCATGAGCGTTACCCGTTGGCCATCGCTCATAGCAGATGATCATTTTAACCATGTGTAGCACAAGTGATCGGATGAAAGCACCTTCAAGTCTTCTAAGGAAACTATTAAGGCCAGAAAAAAGTAAAAAAAAAATGTTTTTTTTTTTTAAAAATATAAACGTTCAAATCACCCCCCTTTTGCCCCATTCAAAATAAATGAATAATAAAACTAAAATATACATACAGTTATATGAAAAAGTTTGGGCACCCCTATTAATCTTAAGCTTAGTATTTTATAAAAATTGGTGTTTTTGCAACAGCTATTTCAGTTTGATATATGTAATAACTGTTGGACACAGTAATGTTTCTGCCTTGAAATGAGGTTTATTGTACTAACAGAAAATGTGCAATCTGCATTCAAACAAAATTTGACAGGTGCATAAGTATGGGCACCCTTATCATTTTCTTGTTTTAAATACTCCTACCTATTTTTTACTGACTTACTAAAGCACTCTTTTTGTTTTTGTAACCTCATTGAGCTTTGAACTTCATTGCCAGGTGTATGCAATCATGAGAAAAGCTACTTAAAGTGGCCACTTGCAAGTTGTTCTCCTGTTTGAATCTCCTCTGAAGAGTGGCATCATGGGCTCCTCAAAACAACTGTCAAATGATCTGAAAACAAAGATTATTCAACATAGTTGTTCAGGGGAAGGATACAAAAAGCTGTCTCAGAGATTTAACCTGTCAGTTTCCACTGTGAGGAACATAGTAAGGAAATGGAAGAACACAGGGACAGTTCTTGCTAAGGCCAGAAGTGGCAGGCCAAGAAAAACATCAGAAAGGCAGAGAAGTAGAATGGTGAGATCAGTCAAGGACAATCCTCAGACCACCTCCAGAGAGCTGCAGCATCAACTTGCTGCAGATGGTGTCACTGTGCATCGGTCAACTATACAACGCACTTTGCACAAGGAGAAGCTGTATGGGAGAGTGATGCGAAAGAAGCCGTTTCTGCAAGCACGTCACAAACAGAGTCGGCTGAGGTATGCAAAAGCACATTTGGAGAAGCCAATTTCTTTTTGGAAGAAGGTCCTGTGGACTGATGAAACCAAGATTGAGTTGTTTGGTCATACAAAAAGGCGTTATGCATGGCGGCAAAAAAACACAGCATTCCAAGAAAAACACTTGCTACCCACAGTAAAATTTGGTGGAGGTTCCATCATGCTTTGGGGCTGTGTGGCCAATGCCGGCACCGGGAATCTTGTTAAAGTTGAGGGGCGCATGGATTCCACTCAGTATCAGCAGATTCTTGACAATAATGTTCAAGAATCAGTGATTAAGTTGAAGTTAAGCAGGGGATGGATCTTTCAGCAAGACAATGATCCAAAACACCGCTCCAAATCTACTCAGGCATTCATGCAGAGGAGCGATTACAATGTTATGGAATGGCCATCCCAGTCCCCAGACCTGAATATCATTGAACATCTGTGGGATCATTTGAAGAGGGCTGTCCATGCTCGGCGACCATCAAACTTAACTGAACTGGAATTGTTTTGTAAAGAGGAATGGTCAAACATACCTTCATCCAGGATCTAGGAACTCATTAAAAGCTACAGGAAGCGACTAGAGGCTGTTATTTTTGCAAAAGGAGGATCTACTAAATATTAATGTCACTTTTCTGGTGAGGTGCCCATACTTATGCACCTGTCAAATTTTGTTTGAATGCAGATTGCACATTTTCTGTTAGTACAATAAACCTCATTTCAAGGCAGAAACATTACTGTGTCCAACAGTTATTACATATATCAAACTGAAATAGCTGTTGCAAAAACACCAATTTTTATAAAACATTAAGCTTAAGATTAATAGGGGTGCCCAAACTTTTTCATATAACTGTATATTGCTGCATTCTGAATCGCCCGATCTATCAAGATATAAAAAGAATTAATCCAAATGGTAAACGGTGTAACGAGAAAAAAAATCAAAACACCAGAATTAAGTTTTTTTGGTCGCTGCAACATCGCAATAAAACGCAATCACAAGCGATTAAAACATATATATATATATATCTACCTAAAAATATTATCAATAAAACCTTCAGCTCAGCGTGCGAAAAATAAGCCCTCACCCAGCCCCAGATCCTGAAAAAGGGAGACGCTACGGGTCTCGGAATATGGCGCCATTATAATTTTTTTTACAAACTTTAGAATTTATTTCACCACTTTAAAAAAAATAACCTATTCATGTTTGGTATCTGCAAACACATAATGACCTGGAGAATCATAATTGCAGGTCAGTTTTAGCATTTAGTGAACATGGTAAAAAAAAAAAACAACCAAGAGACAAGTGTAGAATTATACTTTTTTTGCAATTTTGACGCACTTTTGAATTTTTTCCTTTTTCTCCAGTACACGACATTGTAAAACCAATGATGTCGTTCAAAATTACTATTCGTCCCAGAAAAAATAAACCATCACAGGGACATATTAAAAAATAAAAAAGTTATGCCTCTGGGAAAAAGGGGAGCGAAAAACGGAAAATCCCAACGTCGTGAAAGGGTTAAAGGACAGAAATCCTCAACTATACTGATTGTATTGATTGAACAGTACCACCATATACCACCATAGCATTACTGAATCTCTCTATACCATGTGTGGTTAATACCGTAACTAATACTGCCATATAGTTACTAAATTATACTTTTATAACATGATTTTAGAACCACCATACTGTAACTGAAAAACAGCATCATATTGTGACTTTATCACTTGGGGTCTGAGCTGTTTTGATGCCCAGCGATCAAAAAGTTATTTAATTCTAAATGCCCTCAGACTCATGAGATAGAAGTTGGCTAAACCCGGTGATTTTGGCTTGAATCGGTTAGCTTCCTAACATCTGTGGGGACAGGCCTGATTCTAGCTTTTTTTTTTGGTGCCCAAGGCGAAAATTCAAGTGGCACCCCTCCCAGCAGTTCATGGTATACCTGCAGTGAATAAACACAATCCCATCATTGTTTTTTAGGTTTTGCTTTTAAGATATTCATTATGTGGTAAAAGTGACGTGTGAACATGATTCTCCAGGTCTTTGTGATTACAGTAATCCCAAACTTTCAGAGATTCTTATTTTTGTAAAAAAAAAAACCAACATTTAGCTTGTGATGCTTTTTTAAGGACCTGTTAGAACAATAAAAATATATCTATGAAGCTATGTGAGGGCTGTTTTTTGCACAGTAAGTTGAAATATTTATTGCTATCAATTCAGGGTGCATACATTTGGATGGCTTTTTGCTGTAAGAGGTGTGGTGACAAAAAAAAGTAGTTCTTCTATTTTTTTTTCTCTTTACTGCATATGTTAGTTCTTTTTATATTTTGATAGATCAGACTTTTAAGGATGTGGACATACCAAATTTTCTTTAATTGTTTAATTTGTGTTTAATGAGGGAAGACCGCACCAGATCCATGATCATTAAATGAATACATCACCAGAACATTCCATCAGTACATGAATGGCACCAGCATCCTCATCAGTACTTAGATACAGCACCAAAACAACCATTAATACACTAATTCATTATTAGAACCATAATCGGTAATTGAATATAGCACTGGGACCATCATTATTAATTGAATACATCGCCAGAACCACCAACTGCACATGAATACAGTGAAGAGCAAAAGAGTATCAATCTTTTGAACTTTTGACTTTCAGGCTCCATATCTCACCATCCACTACTTATTTTATTGTGAGACTACCCTCATTTTATAGACAATCATCTTGTCTATCTCATATATAAACTTGAGTTGCAACTATTTGGCATATGATTAATTATGCAGATTCTTGTCATGTCACTGCACTGTTACTGTTTTGCTCCTAAAAATCTAAATACAATTTTTTATTATTTTATTAGTATTTTGTAAATCCACCTTTAGCTTTCAACACTGCCTGAATCCTTCTGGGCATGCTCTCGATCAGATTCAAACATGTCTTGACCGACATCTAATTCCGGGTCTCTTTTACATGTTCCCAGTTGGTGCATGCTCTTCGACTCGCTTGGATATGTATATAGTTTTTTATTCCATTCTACCCACAAGTGTTAAATTGGATTAAGGTCTGAGGTCTGTGGGGGCCAATCCAGCACTTCGACTTCATTGTCATTGAACCATTTATTTGCCAATCTCAACATATGCTTTGGGTCGTTGTCCTGCTGGAACACTATATTGTCCTTTTCATACCGATGGTACTCGAGTGTACAAAGTAATTTGTCTTGTAGGATACTCACATATAGCTCAGCATTGAGACCACCATCGATTCTGGTAAAGTATCCAACGCCTTTAGCTGTGAAACAACCCCATATCATCAGGCTTCCTTCACCGAACTTGACAGTTCCTTCAATTTCTCCATCCTTTAGCCCCATTTTCCTTTGTTTCTTCCAGACCCATTTTCATCCATCATAGCCTAGTCTATTGACTTTTGTCCCATAGCTCCAAACCACCCGTTTCCTATCTTCTACAGTTCACTTTTCATACCTTTTTGCAAACTTGTGTCGACGCTTCTTATGATGATATTGAAGTCGATGCTTCTTCATCTTTTTTTGAGCTACCATTCAAGACTTGTGTAACATGCTTTACACGGTGCTTCCACAGACATCTGTGATCTCACTATTACGAAACTTACAAGTCACTCCAGCCCGTGATATTGGAAGCAGACTTTGCATCCGTAAGTATGGCAAAAGAGGTGACGGGGAATGCATGATTGGAGCAGTAGGCTGGTACTCAAAAGGAGTTGGATATGATAGAGACCTTGAAATGGTCTGGGAAGAAGCGCTCCCTGAAGGACGATACATTGCATACCGCATAGACTGCTCTTATCTAGGAGCGTCATCTGAGGTATCAGTGAGGAAGTGGTGGGTGCTGCCTTTCATGGTAATTGTAGGGTCTTGTGATGGTGTAGGTGTCTATCTGCCCTTTTTGACACCCTCCTGGTTAGGTAAAATGCAATATCCAAGTAGTTGTTGGTGAATTAAGACCCATGAGAACAATGAACATTTCTTCACTCCACATTTGCAAGTACAACTCCCTCTACCTTGATGGTTTTATCATTTAAAATAGTATTTTTCTTTTCACTTTGACTCTTAACACAGACCTTGATTTGTATGTTTCTACAGAAAGAAATTCATAAGAAATGAGGAAACCCCTCCGTCGTCTTTTGTGGCTTTTGAAAGTGACGTTTTATGAGTAATTTTGACAACATATAATAAGTTCAAGTTAAACTTCACTTAAAAGCTATGTTCACACATGTTGTGTTTTTTTAGCATTTTTTGCTGCAGATTTTTATGCAAATTTTCAGTTGTGTTTTGCAGTACCAGCAAAGTCTATGAGAAACCAGAATTCTCTGTTCACACATCATGCTTTTTTGTTGTTGTGTATTTTGTGCCTTGGTTGGGTTTTTGGAAAATAGAGCATGTCACTTCTTTCAGCATTTTTGTCAGTGTTTTTTCACCCATGGGAAATAATGGGTGGTTGTAAAGGGAAGTGTCCCAGGTTGTACATGTATATACGTATCTGCATGCTAGCCATGCTTGCAATAAGTATACATGTATATATTGGCCCCACATCTCCCCATGTGTTTCAGTCTGTTTGCTGCTGGAGGAGGTTTCAATAGAATGTCCAGCCATGTGCTAAATCAGGTTTTGCGAGTATGGTTGGACATGAACAAAGATCTTAGCCAGTGGGCGGGGAATAATACATCATTTCCTGTGACATGAAGCTGGACACTGGCTGGACTTAAAAACCCAGAATGCACATGTGCTAAGGCCCCTTAGACTCTTGAAGATGGACATAACAACACATGGCTGAGTATCTCTCTTCCCCTGTAACTTCTTTACTTACTAGCCCTACATACCCTGTACTAACCCTCCTAGATATTGATAGATATATATAGGCAAAGTTGGTATATTTGGGTGGGCCGATATTGCATGAGTGATTAGCAAACGTGGGTGGAAAATATATTAGGTAATTGGGAATTGTGAATCCGTTTTGTGTACTGTGTTAGTGTGATACCTAGTAGTATATTAACTGTAGACTTTTGTGTAATAAATACCTTTTATTAGCACACGGTTTTGTCTCAGTTGGTATATAGTATAAGGCACAGATAACGTTAGTGGAAATTAATTATTAATAGTCAAGTTTGATGTTAATAGTTAATATCGGACCTCAGTAGAGGTGTAGGAGAGTGCCCCCATTAATTACTGATATTTTGGAGGAAAATCACATCCTTATACAGTGGTGAAAAAAACGCTGAAAAAATGCACCAAAATTTGCAGCAGCGTTTTTGATGGTGAAATAGAATGGGGTTCTTTTTTAACAGAACTTTATGTACATGCATAAATAGAGACAGGACAGTGAAAAAAATCGCTGAAAAAACTCACAAAAAATGCATCAAAAAACGCAGCAAAACGTTTTTGACGCAGCTAATTTCCTGCCAGAGATTGTGCTTTGATGCAGTTTTCTGAAGCTGAAAAACACAACATGTGTGAACACAGCCAAAGTAAAACTTAAAGGGTTTACCCGCAAAGTTCATTTTAATCAATAGATCTTGATAATAATAAATTCCACAATTGGATGTGTTTAAATAAAATGTTCCTGTGCTGAGATAATCTTATAAATGGGCCCCTGCTGTGTACTGTGTAATGGCTTTGTCTGACGGTGCAGGGACATGGACAGATAATTCCACAGCTCCTGGGAAGGGGGAGACGCAAAAGAGTCTACAGACATTACAGGACTGGATCACAAAAAATTCTTTCTTTGAGGTAAAACATTTTTTAAAAACAGGCAGGGAAATGTTTTATCTCACATTCATTTTCAAGGAAAACGAACGAGTGCAATCCGATAAAAAATTGGATTCTACTTTGACCAATATTAATCTATGAGTTACCGCTCATCTGTAATTTTTTTCACAGCTGAAATCGGACTTAGAAAAAAAATCGCAAGTCAATGGGTGCGAGAAAAATAAAATCACACGGCTCTCGGACCTTGCGAGTGCCGCTCAATTTTTAAATACCTAGAATCAATTAATTTATTTGAAAGAAACACATAGACTCCTTTAATAAATCTAAATTTAACTAATAACATAACACCCATTCCATTGAAGCCGATGTCAATTGAAATAAAATAATAAAGCATCATCATCCTCACCTGTCCCTGACGTGAATAAAATCATCCATTTGTTGCGCGACAGGTCTAGGTCTGCTACATCAAGATGGCAGGCTGTATTGTCGCAAGATACGACTATACAGTCTGCCATCCTGCAGAGACAATTAGCTGTGCAAGCTTGCGCACCTCAGTGTGCTGGCAGAAAGGTCATCGGAGTCCTTATCCAATGAACTCTGTTCACCTCACTGACATTAACGCATGTGCGGTGAGAACTTTCCCACAGCACTGCAGTAAAAAAAGAACACACTTTGTAACGTGTGTTTTCACAGCGCAAATGCACCCAAAAACACATGCATATAAAAAAAATGATGTGGGTTCCCCCCTACTTTTTATAACCAGCCTTTGTAAAGAACAGAGGTGTGCTCTTGTATTAACAAGATAGGAAGGTCCATAGATATTGGCCCTTTCCCAGCCTAAAAATAAAAGCCTGCAGTTACCCCAGAATTGGCGCATCAATGAGATGCGCCAACTCAGGCTCTTTGCTGGCTTTTCCTGATTGCGATGGTGCAGTGGCAATTGGGGTAGTAGTTTTATCAGGTTGATGTCAGCTTTGTAATGTAATGATTGACAAAAGTCTGGGATGGGCTGAAATGTTTTGTATGTGGACCTCCATTAAAAAGAACTTTTCATCAACCACGTGAGTGACGGGATTCGTCATTTTAAGCCTTGTAATGTCAGCTGGCATCAAAACCAAGGGTTAGTAATGGAGTGGTGTCTATCAGACATCCCCATTACTAACCCAGTAATAAAAAAAAAACAAAAGCACACACACACACACACAGGAAAACATAGTTTATTTTAAAGAACACTCCCCCACACCTCGTTCACCTATTTATTAAAAAGCAAAAAAAAAACCATGAAGATCCAACGTAATCCAGCCAATCAGAAGAAGTCCAAAAATGGGAACCTGAAAGACATAAAAGGAAAGTTAAATAAATAAAAGGAAGAAACTCTCGCTCATTCGCCAATTTATTTTTAAATTACAATCTCTGCACCTGCGACGTAACCCATTGGGGTTCCCACGACATCTAACGATTCTGTACAGCAAGCTATGGAGCGTCGTTTTGAGAACCATGCTTCATAGGTCACTCCCGGTTATGTCTCACAACCGATAACGTCAGTAACTTAGTAATGTCATCGCTCATGAGTAGTGTTGAGTGATACCTTCCGATATCAGGAAATATCGGATCGGATTGGATCGGGCCGATACTCAAAAAGTATCGGATATCGCCGATTCCGAATCCGGAAACCAATGCAAGTCAATGGGACACAAATATCGGAATGAAAATAAACCCTTTCTTTCCTTGTAGGTTAATTCTACATGAAGGAAAACAACTAACAATAATGTAGAATGTATTGGGGGAGGGGGTTGCCCAAATCGATGGGAACAGTGCTCACAGTGAAACATGAAAAGCCGGCAATTCAGCAGCGGCATACACCGGTACCCGACAATTTATAATAGAAAGAATAGAGCTTCACACATAGATTAGATAGATAGAAACATGTCAGTCACATATGTAAGAAGTACAGTGACAGTGTTGCTTACTGTACTTGTCATTTAGTGTAAAGGATTTATTTAAAAAGATAATAGTGTTTTCATGCACGGTCTCTTTAAAAAAGCCGGCCGGCAATTCAGCAGCGGTACCCGACAATTTAGAACAGAAAGATAGAGCATTACACATAGATTAGATAGATATTATGTATGTGACTGACATGTTTCTAAGTACAGAGACAGTGTTGGTTACTGTACTTGTCATTTAGTGTTAAAATAAAGGATTTATTAAAAAAAAAAATTGGCTTGGGGTTCCCTGTAATTTTAGGCTCTAGCGGAGGTTAAGCAGACGGCTGGGGCAGATGTTTGAAGTCTGGGAAGGGGGTAATACCCATGGAGCTTCCCAGGCTACTAATATCAGCCCCCAGCTGAATACCTAGCCTTTACTAGCTATTAAAATGGGGACCCCCCCAAAAAAATGACGTGGGGTCCCCCTTATTTTAATAACTAGCAAAGGCTAGGCAGACAGCTGGGGGCTGATATTAATAGCCCAGGAAGGGTGCCATGAATATTGGCACCCTCCCAGGCTAGAAACACCAGCCGTCAGCCGCCCCCAGAAATGGCGCATCCATAGGATGCGCCAATTCTGACACTTAGCCTCGCTCTTCCCACTGCCCTGTAGCGGTGGCAGTGGGGTAATAGGGCTGGGGTTGATGTCAGCTTATAATGCCAGCTGACATCAAGCCCAGGTTAGTAATGGAGAGGCGTCTATAAGACACCCCCATTGCTAACCCCATAGTCAAAGTTACAAAAAAACACAAACACCCAGAATAAAGTCCTTTAATTGAAATAAACACACAATTCTTTATTGTTCTAAATTAAACCATACTTACCATCACGCCCATTCCAGCTGAAGCCAACGATCTCCTGCAATAAAAGAAAAATAATAATGCAACATCATCCTTACTTTTCCATGGTTCCCAGGACAGCTCCAGCTCTGCTACATCGAGATGACGGGCTGGACCGCAGCAGAAAGCTGCCATCCAGCCTGACATACCGCAGACACTGAGAAGCGCAAGTATGCTTGCGCTCCTCAGTTTCTGGCTGTGACGGCATCCAGATGAGCCGACAATGAACTCAGCTCACCTCATGCACGTTACTGACAGCGTGGGAGAATTCTCCTGCGCATGCGGTGAGCATGAGAGAATTCTCACGCTGAAGCGCATAGCGCAGCAGAATTTTCCCACGCTGTCAGTGACGTGCATGAGGTGAGCTGAGTTCATTGGACATGACCTCGGCTCATCTGGATGCCGTCACAGCCAGACACTGCAGAGCGCAAGCATGCCTGCTCTTCTCAGTGTCTGCGGGATGACAGGCTTGATGGCAGCTTTCTGCTGCGGTCCAGCCTGTCATCTCGATGTAGCAGAGCTGAAGCTGTCGTGGGAACCATGGAAAGGTAAGGATGATGTTGCTTTATTATTTTTCTTTTATTGCAGGAGATCGTTGGCTTCAGCTGGAATGGGCGTGATGGTATGTATGGCTTAATGTAGAACAATAAAGAATTGTGTGTTTATTTCAATTAAAGGACTTTTTTCTGGGTGTTGTGTTTTTTTTAAATACTTTACTAGAAATTCATGGCGGTCATGTCTAATAGTGGCGTGACCCCATGAATTTCGGGCTTAGGGCCAACTGATAATGCCAAACTGGCCCTAACTCCTTTATTACCCAGTGAGCCACCGCACCAGGGCCCTGGATGAGTTGAGTACAGCGCCAGAAGATGGCGCTTCTATGAACGCGCCATTTTCCGAGGTGACTGTGAACTGCAATTTGCAGTGGGGGGGGAGGGGGCAGAAAGATTGGGCCTCCCAGCGCTGCGGATACCAGCCCCCAGCTGCCTAGTTGTACCTGGCTGGACACAAAAATAGGGCGAAGCCCCACGTATTTTTTTGTTTAAATTATTTCATGAATTTCCTGAAATAATTTTTTCAAAATTGACATGGGGCTTCGCACTATATTTGTGTCCAGCCAGGTACAGCAGGCAGGAACGGGCTGCCCCCAACCACCAGCTGCCTATTTGTACCTGGCCGGACACAACAATATAGTTAAGCCCTTTTTTTCTTAATTGTTTCATGAATTTCATGAAATAATTAAAAAAAAAATATGTGGTGCTTCGCACTATTTTTGTGTCCAGCCAGGTACAACTAGGCAGCTGGGGGCTGGAATCTGCAGTGCAGGGAGGCCCAAGCTTTCTGCCCCCCCCCCCCCCCCCCGCTGCAAATTGCAGTCCGCAGCCACCCCCGGAAAATGGCGCGTTCATAGAAGCGTCATCTTCTGGCGCTGTACCCAACTCATCCAGGGCCCTGGTGCGGTGGCTCACTGGGTAATAAAGGGGTTAGGGCCAGCTTGGTATTATCAGCTGGCCCTAAGCCTGAAATTCATGGGGTCATGCCAATATTAGACATGACCGCCATGAATTTCTAGTAAAGTATTTCAAAAAACACAACACCCAGAATAAAGTCCTTTAATTGAAATAAACACACAATTCTTTATTGTTCTAAATTAAACCATACTTACCATCACGCCCATTCCAGCTGAAGCCAACGATCTCCTGCAATAAAAGTAAAATAATAAAGCAACATCACCGTTACCTTTCCATGGTTCCCAGGACAGCTTCAGCTCTGCTACATTCACATGACAGGCTGGATCGCAGCCGAAAGCTGCCATCCAGCTTGCCATGACGCAGACACTGAGAAGCTCAGGCATGCTTGCGCTCGTCAGTGTCTGGCTGTGACGGCATAAAGATGAGCCGAGGTCATGTCCAATGAACTCAGCTCACCTCATGCACGTCACTGACGGCGTGGGAAAATTCTCATGCACTCAGCGCTTCAGCGTCAGAATTCTCCCACGCTGCATGAGTTGAGCTGAGTTCATTGGACATGCACGTCACTGACAGCGTGGGAAAATTCTCACTCTGAAGCGCTGAGTGCAGGAGAATTTTCCCACGCTGTCAGTGACGTGCATGAGGTGAGCTCATGTCCAATGAACTCAGCTCACGTCATGCACGTCACTGATAGCGTGGGAAAATTCTCCTGCACTCAGCGCTTCAGCAGGAGAATTCTCCCACGCTGTCGGTGACGTGCATGAGATGAGCTGAGTTCATTGGACATGAACTCGGCTCATCTGGATGCCGTCACAGCCAGACACTGAGGAGCGCAAGCATGCCTGCGCTTCTCATTGTCTGCTGCATGGTAAGCTGGATGGCAGCTTTCTGCAGCGATCCAGCCTGTCATGTGAATGTAGCAGAGCTGAAGCTGTCGTGGGAACCATGGAAAGGTAAGGATGATGTGCTTTATTATTTTACTTTTATTGCAGGAGATCGTTGGCTTCAGCCGGAATGGGCGTGATGGTAAGTATGGTTTAATTTAGAACAATAAAGAATTGCATCTTTATTTCAATTAAAGGACTTTATTCAGGGTGTTTGTGGTTTTTTTTTTACTTTGACTATGCTCCATTACTAACCTGGGCTTGATGTCAGCTGGCATTATAAGCTGACATCAACCCCAGCCCTATTACCCCACTGCCACCGCTACAGGGCAGTGGGAAGAGCGAGGCTAAGTGCCAGAATTGGCGCATCCTATGGATGCGCCATTTCTGAGGCGGCTGACGGCTGGTGTTTCTAGCCTGGGAGGGGGCCAATATTCATGGCACCCTTCCTGAGCTATTAATATCAGCCCCCAGCTGTCTGCCTAGCCTTTGCTAGCTATTAAAATAGGGGGGACCCCACGTCATTTTTTTGGGGGGTCCCCCATTTTAATAGCTAGTAAAGGCTAGGTATTCAGCTGGGGGCTGATATTAGTAGCCTGGGAAGCTCCGTGGGTATTACCCCCTTCCCAGGCTTCAAACATCTGCCCCAGCTGTCTGCTTAACCTCCGCTAGAGCCTAAAATTACGGGGAACCCCACCCCAATTTTTTTTTAAATAAATCCTTTATTTTAACACTAAATGACAAGTACAGTAAGCAACACTGTCGCTGTACTTCTTATATATGTGACTGACATGTTTCTATCTCTCTAATCTATGTGTGATGCTCTATTCTTTCTGTTGTAAATTGCCGGGTACCGCTGCTGAATTGCCGGCCGGCTCTTTTAAAGAGACGGTGCATGAAAACACTATTATTTTTTTTAAATAAATCCTTTACACTAAATGACAAGTACAGTAAGCAACACTGTCACTGTACTTCTTATATATGTGACTGACATGTTTCTATGTATCTAATCTATGTGTGATGCTCTATTCTTTCTATTTTAAATTGTCGAGTACAGATGCTGAATTGCCGGCCGGCTTTTTTAAAGAGACGGTGCATGAAAACACTATTATTTTTTTAAATAAATCCTTTACACTAAATGACAAGTACAGTAAGCAACACTGTCACTGTACTTCTTATATATGTGACTGACATGTTTCTATGTATCTAATCTATGTGTGATGCTCTATTCTTTCTATTCTAAATTGTCGGGTACCGCTGCTGAATTGCCGGCCGGCTTTTTTTAAGAGACGGTGCATGAAAACACTATTATTTTTTTTAATAAATCCTTTACACTAAATGACAAGTACAGTAAGCTGAGCGCTGCCATCCAGCTTGTCATCCTTCAGACACACTGCAGAGCGCAGGCATTATGGGAACTTCCAATTCCGGTATTCGATATTCTAAAAGTATCGGAACTCAGTATCGGAACTCCGATACCGCGAATATCGGTCTATACCCGATTTTTCAGTATCGGAATGCTCAACACTACTCATGAGACATGACCGGGAGTGACCCGTGAATCGACCTATGAGCCCATTCCAATAAAATGAAGGTAAACTATTTCATCAACTGTTGTGTTCAAACTTTTTATTGGTACTGTACATGAGCATCCCTTTATAGTGAACCCCTTCAGTGCTGTTACTTTTTCTTCTCTTTGTAATTTATTACTCAAGAAGCTGTCCTCTTTTCTCATATATCCTGAAGTTCTAAATGTTGCAGGGGTTGTCCGGTCAAAATGGATAAGTCTGCAGTCACACTGTGTGACTGCAGACTCATGAATCCCCCTAGCACAGGCACTTTGCGCTATGGGGATTTGCCGATATGAGACCCGGGACCGGAGGCTATGTATGTGTTATACATACCCCTGGCCAGTCAGCGCCGCCTCGCTTCGTTCACTTGTATGGAGCGAGGTCAGGCCCTGTCTAGTGCCGTGGATTGCCAGTAGGAGCTTCGACTAGAAGACGCAGCCTCGCTCAATACAAGTGTATGGAGAGTGAGGCCTGTCCACTGGCCAAGGGTATGTATAACACATGCATACCCTCCATTACCAGGTCTCATACTGGCAAATCCCCGCATCGCACAGTGCCTGTGCTGGGGGTTGGGATTCATAAGTCTGAAGTCACATAGAGTGACTGCAGACTTATCACTTTTGACCAGACAACCCCTTTAAATTTACTTGGTTTCATGTATGTGTATGTGAATGGTTAAAGTGGATCTGTCTCCAGATTTCACAATCCTTCCTCTTCTGCTACTGGTGACATCTCTCACTGCTAAGTGCAAACAAATACCGTGGGTATGGAAAGTATTCAGACCCCTTTAAATTTGTCACTTTTTTTCATTGTAGCCATTTGGTAAATTCTAAAATGTTCATTTTTTTTCTCATTAAAGTACACTCTGCACCCCATCTTGATTGAAAAAAAACAGAAATATAGATGACTCGCCCCCTGGGCCATGGGGCACGCGGATCCGGGCGATAGGGAGACGATGGGGGTAGTAGTGGCGGCCCGGTCCCGCGGCTCAGGGTGGTCAGACCAATGGTAGTCTGCTACGTGCTTCAGATGATGTCCGACTACGCCACCCGTGGATTTGCGGTCATTAGGTACCGCCGCTGCAAGGCAGACCGCTGGGGCTGATGATGTGTGCAGCTGGGATGGTGTGACTCCCCACGGGAAGAGTGCGGCCCCAGGGCAGTGTAGTGGATGTAGGGGGTGATGGTGGTGAGAGTCCCAGTACCGGTAGTGCCGGAGGAGCGAAGGAGCACACGGACAACAAGTTACAGTCCAGGGTCTTTACTCACAGTTCGTTTGTTCCGGGTCACTTCCGTCGGCAGTGACTGCCCGAGCCGTGCTGCGTCCACCAGGTGAGGGGCTCGGTCAACTCCCAGGCAGTTCAGGAGCATGGCACAGGACCCCCTTTAATCTTTTCTCTGGCCTGCCTCACCAGTGACTCGCTTTTGTCCAGCTGCCGTGGATCTGTGCGGTTAAACGTGGGCCCCGTCCTCCGCTGTCCTATATGGTGCCTTCCTAGCAGGTTTGATGAGGTGTCGCACCAATAAATGATCACGACGACCGGTCTTTGGCTGAGGGTAGTTTCTCCTCCACCAACTTGGGATCCGGTACCCTTAATCTGCCTGACCCTTCACCCTGGATTCTCGTCGGTTCTTAGGGTCCCTTCCACCTTCTTGTTCCTGAGCCCTTCTGTTTCTCTCTCTCTTCTTCTCTTTCTCTGTTCCTTTCTGTTCCTTTCTCGTGGAGCTGGGATGAGACTTAATCACAGCTCCCTTTCACCTCCTCTCTCTCTCTCCCTCGGCCTCTCTCTAGGCCCGCTCCAGAGTGGAGCTCCTACAGAGCCTCCACTCCCGGTCTTCTCCTCTGGCTGAACGAACCTAGATCTAAGATGGTGCCCACCTTTTATACCTCCCTCTGACCATGAGCCCAGGTGACCAGCAACCAATGAGCTCCTTCCTACGCTCAGGAACCAACCCCTATCTGCCCCTACAGCACTGGGTGTTCCACCCCCCTCCCCACTCCAGGCAGGGACATAGTCGGTCGTGCCTGCACTTCTGTCTAGTGGGAGCACCGTTGAGCTGTCCCTCGGAAATGGGGTGTGTGTGCTGTATGCAGCTAACTGAGCCCTGGTCCATACTCCATCCTTACCTGGGAGTGGAATATCACACCTCTGGTCTGAGGTGCAATACCCCTGTAGCGGCTGAACCCTCGGGTCGCTACATTCCCCCCTGGTAAAGCACAGCACGTCCTCGGGCTGGAAAAGAGCAAAAACAGTTGATTACAGGACATGCAAAACTTTTTCAATAACTTTTTACATTTAGAAACGGACGACATTGTTCAACTTCCTTTATGGGACACACTTTTCTTTTCTTGTCACACTATTATACTATTATAAAACACATGCTAATACTTCTGGAACTCTTTTGTCACTTATCATATAAAACGGTTTCAAGATTATGTAAAACATTTTCTAGCAGCATATTAAACTCTTCATATAAAACATTTTTAAGTAAAGCACATTCTTGAATTCTTGGTTCATGGTCGCGGTGCAACTTGCGACCAGGTGTTCTTTCTTCTTAAAGGTGCAACAGTCCAGTAAACTTGTCTTGAGGTAGACGTTGCAGTCTTTTTATAAAACCAGTAGGGGGCGCTTTAGGAAGCGCAACTATATACAAGGGGATTGGCCGCTCTCAGTCCTCGGCCAGTTTTGGGAAGGGAAATGGCTACTCACAGTCTTCAGCCTGGTAAAGGGAAGAGGGATGGCTGTTCTCAGTCCTCAGCCTGGTTACTTAGGGGATAGGGTAACAGTCAAACAGTCCTATATCAGTCCCAACGGGGACCACACTCAATTTAAAACAGTCCCACACAGTTCCTTTGTACCCTGACGGGTAACTATTTACATTGGCGCTTCTTCTTACTTTCTATCGTCGTCCTCCATATGCGCCTTGCTCCTCCTCGTTGTCTTCAGGCCCATCCGGGTCCTCTGGGTACTCAGCGACCGAGTAGTGCTGTTCCTCCTCCTCTACTACTCTGTGGACGTGGAGGGCGTACCATCCCTTCACGCCTTGGTGTCGGGTGTAAGACACCACATCACCTGGAAATAGATCCCGCCCACGATGGCCTTCCGGCAGGTGACTCTCCACATCCCTCCTTGTCACAAATACATCGCTGATGGTCTCAGGGTCTCGGATGAAACCCCAGCCGCGCTCCATCTGGAACTTCACAACAGTCCCGGTGACTCGGGGACTGCGGGCAGTTCGGGGATCTCGCCGGGCCTTCATTTTCTGCTCCGCGCTCTGGACCTGCAGCTTCTCTTGCTTCACCCGCCGCTCTCGCTGCTCCTTCTCAAACATTTCCAGCTGTTGGCGGCAGGCCTCCCGCCGTTCGGCTGCGCCCGCTCGTGTCTCCCTTGTGAACCCCATTAGGTCCTCCCCGGTGGGGTCCCATTCAAACTGGGCGTCCTCCAATGGTAGCTGGGGGATTTCCTGAGGCGCCGGAGCAGGTATAAGGGGCTCAGATGGTACTTCAACCTCCGCGGGCGGGCTCCTCCGAAAGCGGGGGTTGACAAATTCGGGGGGCCAGATGAAAGACAGCCCATCCGGACTGGTGTGTTGGGCGAAGAGATCTGCGCCCAGTGGTGGTACTGCAGCAGCAGGGGGTGCAAGCGGGTTGGCGGCGCCCGGGGGCACGTGGCCTTGCGACCAGGCCCGTGCTGGTTGTTTCCTTGTTGCTCCCAGGGGTGGTACAGCGGGTGCAGGGGGTTCCGTCAGGGCAGCGGCGCCCGGGGGCGCTGGGCCTTGCGGCCGGGCCTGCGATGGCGGTTGGCCGAGCACGCCCGGGGTCAGAGGGCACGGCGTGGGGCGGGGCTCACTGGCAGTGTCGACGGCCTGGAGGCCGGTTGATGGCGGTGGAGGCACAGTGTCGACGGCGGGTCCAGGTGTGTTGGGCTCCGCAGCGGGGTGCAGGGGCAGATCAGCGGCCCCAGGGTTCGGGGTAGGGGCGTCTCCGTTACCTGCCTCTGCTGTCGCGGCTTCCTCCGCGGCGTCGTCTTCAGCCTCCGCTCTGTCTTCACTGCCCTCGGTGGCTGGTGTACCGCTGGATGTCGCTGGCGCCTCCTGCTGCAGGGCCACAGCCCGCCGAGCCACTTCCTCTTTCCACCCGGCGATCACGTCCTGCTGCGCCCGGACCATCCTCCGGTCCAGCTCCTCCAGCGTATATTCGGGGTCCTCCTTGGGGAGATGGGCTAGCAGCTCGGTGAGGCTGCATGGTGGTGTAGCTTGCAGCAGGCCCCTAGCCAAAGTACTGGAGCTGATTTCTTTCTCCATCTCTGGGTGTGGCCTGGCCAAACTGATCCAGACCACCCCCTGCCCCGCAGTTTTCTTCTCTTTCCGCCCCCATGGGGGGTGGTCCTGGGGTATTCTGCTGACAATCACTCTCAGAGGCAGCCCCTTCCTCTTTGGCGCCATTCTGGGACTCGGCCCACGATGGGAGGCGGCCTCCTGTGGTCTTTTGGCGCGCACATTATGGCGCTCGTTCTTCTAGGGCGGGCGCCATCTTTAGTACAACTAAACAGTCTCTTTTCAGGCGCGCAGTACCCGTTGTTAGCGGGCACGAAATACACCAAAGCTGACTCGCCCCCTGGGCCGTGGGGCACGCGGATCCGGGCGATAGGGAGACGATGGGGGTAGTAGTGGCGGCCCGATCCCGCGGCTCAGGGTGGTCAGACCAATGGTAGTCTGCTACGTGCTTCAGATGATGTCCGACTACGCCACCCGTGGATTTGCGGTCATTAGGTACCGCCACTGCAAGGCAGACCACTGGGGCTGATGATGTGTGCAGCTGGGATGGTGTGATTCCCCACGGGAAGAGTGCGGCCCCAGGGCAGTGTAGTGGATGTAGGGGGTGATGGTGGTGAGAGTCCCAGTACCGGTAGTGCCGGAGGAGCGAAGGAGCACACGGACAACAAGTTACAGTCCAGGGTCTTTACTCACAGTTCGTTTGTTTCGGGTCACTTCCTTCGGCACTGACCGCCCGAGCCGTGCTGCGTCCACCAGGTGAGGGGCTCGGTCAACTCCCAGGCAGTTCAGGAGCATGGCACAGGACCCCCTTTAATCCTTTCTCTGGCCTGCCTCACCAGTGACCCGCTTTTGTCCAGCTGCCGTGGACCTGTGCGGTTAAACGTGGCCCCGTCCTCCGCTGTCCTATATGGTGCCTTCCTAGCAGGTTTGATGAGGTGTAGCACCAATAAATGATCACGACGACCGGTCTTTGGCTGAGGGTAGTTTCTCCTCCACCAACTTGGGATCCGGTACCCTTAATCTGCCTGACCCTTCACCCTGGATTCTCGTGGGTTCTTAGGGTCCCTTCCACCTTCTTGTTCCTGAGCCCTTCTGTTTCTCTCTCTCTTCTTCTCTTTCTCTGTTCCTTTCTGTTCCTTTCTCATGGAGCTGGGATGAGACTTAATCACAGCTCCCTTTCACCTCCTCTCTCTCTCTCCCTCGGCCTCTCTCTAGGCCCGCTCCAGAGTGGAGCTCCTACAGAGCCTCCACTCCCGGTCTTCTCCTCTGGTTGAACGAACCTAGATCTAAGATGGTGCCCACCTTTTATACCTCCCTCTGACCATGAGCCCAGGTGACCAGCAACCAATGAGCTCCTTCCTACGCTCAGGAACCAACCCCTATCTGCCCCTACAGCACTGGGTGTTCCACCCCCCTCCCCACTCCAGGCAGGGACATAGTCGGGCGTGCCTGCACTTCTGTCTAGTGGGAGCACCGTTGAGCTGTCCCTCGGAAATGGTGTGTGTGTGCTGTATGCAGCTAACTGAGCCCTGGTCCATACTCCATCCTTACCTGGGAGTGGAATATCACACCTCTGGTCTGAGGTGCAATACCCCTGTAGCGGCCGAACCCTCGGGGCGCTACATAGACATTTTTGCAAATTTATTAAAAAATAAAAACTGAAATATCATATGGTCATAAGTATTCAGACCCTTTGCTCAGACACTCATATTTAAGTCACATGCTGTCCATTTCCTTGTGATCCTCCTTGAGATGGTTCTACTTCTTCATTGGAGTCCAGCTGTGTTTAATTAAACTGATAGGACTTGATTTGAAAAGGCACACACCTGTCTGTATAAGACCTCACAGCTCACAGTGCATGTCAGACCAAATGGGAATCATGAGCTCAAAGGAACTGCCCAAGGAGCTCAGAGACAGAATTGTGGCAAGACACAGATCTGGCTAAGGTTGCAAATGAATTTCTGCATTACCCAAGGTTCCTAAAAGCAAAGTGGCCTCCATAATCTTTAAATGGAAGAAGTTTGGAACCATCAGAAGTCTTCCTAGACCTGGCCGTCCAGCCAAACAGAGCAATCATGGGAGAAGAGCCTTGGTGAGAAAGGTAAAGAAGAACCCCAAAATCACTGTGGCTGAGCTCCAGAGATGCAGTAGGGAGATGGGAGAAAGTTCCACAAAGTCAACTATCACTGTAGCCCTCCACCAGTTGGGCCTTTTTGGCAGAATGGCCCGATGGAAGCCTCTCCTCAGTGCAAGAAATATGAAAGCCTGCATAGAGTTTGCTGAAAAACACATGAAGGACTCCAGACTATGAGAAATAAGATTCTCTGGACCGATGAGACGAAGATAGAACTTTTTGGTGATAATTCTAAGCGGTATGTGTGGAGAAAACCAGGCACTGCTCATCACCTGCCCAATACAATCCCAACAGTGAAACATGGTGGTGGCAGCATCATGCTATGGGGGTCTTTTTCAGCTGCAGGGACATGACGACTGGTTGCAATTGAAGGAAACATGAATGTGGCCAAGTACAGAGATATCCTGGATGAAAACCTCTACCAGAGTGCTTTGGACCTCAGACTTGGCCGAAGGTTCACCTTCGAACAAGACAATGACCCTAAGCACACAGCTATAATGACAAAGGCGTGGCTTCAGAACAACTCTGTGACCATTCTTGACTGGTCCAGCCAGAGCTCTGGCCTAAACCCAATTGAGCATCTCTGGAGAGACCTGAAAATGGCTGTCTACTAACGTTCACCATCCAACCTGACAGAACTGGAGAAAGGAAGAATGGCAGAGGATCCCCAAATCCAGGTGTGAAAAACTTGTTTCATCATTCCCAAGAAGACTCATGGCTGTACTAGCTCAAAAGGGTGCTTCTACTCAATACCGAGCAAAGGGGCTGAATATTTATGACCATGTGATATTTCAGTTTTTCTTGTTTAATAAATTTGCAAAAATTTCTACATTTCTGTTTTTTTTTCAGTCAAGATGGAATGCAGAGTGCACTTTAATGAGAAAAAAAGGAACTTTTTAGAATTTACCAAATGGCTGCAATGAAACAAAGAGTGAAAAATTTAAAGGGGTCTGAATACTTTCTGTACCTACTGTATATTGTCCTCTATTTGGTTCTTCCTGAACCTTGGTATTTGGTGATTCTTCCTATGGTCAGAATGCACCTAGGTCTTTCTAGGGTCTCAACTGATGTAATATTACTTTTTCTTTCCTTAAAGGGAACCTGTGACATGAAAGAAGCTATTTTTCTGCATATATGGGGTTAATCTGCAGATTAATAGCGTTCTCAACCTGCCCAGCACTTAGACCCCTACTGTCATGAGGAAATGATCTTTATTCCTCCTTTTAGCATTCTGGTTTCAGTCACGGGCGGCGCCGGCGCGGGTTCAGTCACCGTTCTCTGTATAGAGAGCGGCGGCTGTAACCTCGTCCCCGGCAGTGATTGACAGCCGGCCCTACTGCTGAGCTGCTGTAAGTCAGTGCAGGGGGAGTGTTTGCTGCCACTTCTCACTATACACAGAGCGGTGACTGAATCCAATGGATGCCGGGAGAAATAAAGTTCAGAGCAGGGTTAATCTGGAGATTATCCCCATATCTGCAGTCTGATTGTGTTTTTTTCAGGTGACAGGTTCCCTTTAAGGAAAGAACCATTTTTTATTGTAGTTAATAATTCTTACATGCATGTAGTAATGTCTTTTTTTTTCTTAAATCTGCAGTGCAAGTGGGCCTAGCGAACAACTCTACGAGCATTCAGAAGGTATAATGAAATCTATGACTTTATATTTTATTGATTCCAAACTTTTTATAGGTTTTATAAAATGTACATATAAATAATAGCTTGACACCGGCAATAAAATCTAAAAGGGAATTTGTCGGCAGGTTTTACTACTCATCTGAGAGGAGCGTAATGTAGATAAATAGAAGCTGAATCCAACAATGTATCACTTAGATTACTGGGTGCAGCAGTTCTGACCCAATCAGAGCTTTTAGATTTAGAATGAAGCAGAGCTGAGAAAGCTGTCCCCACCCACACCAGGCTCTCCATGTTCAAAGTCCATAGACGGTGTGCTGCTTATCACAGCAGGGGGCGTTGCTGGACTAGTGTTGTCCAGCAATGTTAATCTCTTCATGATAAATCCTTGACAATTACTAAGCACGCACTTTGACAAATGACCAATCAGGCGGTGGCTGGTCACCGGGTCAGGTGAGTGCCAACCCACCAATCATGATCCGCCAGGTCACGGACATGCTCAGTTCGGCAAATCCTGGACTTAGATTCCACAAGCCTTGTCTCCTTCTGCAACCCAGGCTTAACATTGCTAGGCACAACTACCTGGGAGATAAACAGTGCTCGCGGACCAGCTAGTCGTTGGGGCTGACGGCGATTCTGAGACCATAGAAGGTCCTGGACCCATTTCGAATCCAGCACCAGACCGACACCTAACAGTAGTGTTATACATCAGTTGTGTAGGACAACCTGACAAACACTACACAACTGACGTATGACAACCTGACGAACACTACGTCAGTTGTGTAGTGTTTGTCAGGTTCTCATACGTCAGAAATTAATTTAATAGTCCATCGAAGTATGGTACCTTTTGAAGCAGTCTTTCATACACAGGCCAGGTTTGTCAGGGCAGTTGTCACATTGATAAATGGTGTCCTTGCGTATTCCACTTTTATAACACACTCGGCACCTCTTTTGTGACTTTCCTTTTTTTCCGCTGTGAGGGATCTGCCCTGGGAAATGCTGGCCTGGTACAATTCTCAGTCCTTCAATTCCGGAACTACTAGGGCCTGCTCCGTCACCGCTGCCAAATATCAGGGCCTTGATAACAGTCTCCTGGAAGTGAAGGTACGACGTAGAAGTCTGGCTTGCAAGTTGTGACAGAAGGAAAGCGTTGTGCATTGCCATCTGTACAATGTGCACGGCCAGCTTCTTATACCATACCTTGGCCTTTCTGAAAGCACTGTAGGGCTGGAGGACTTGATCTGAGAGATCAACTCCCCCCATGTACTTGTTGTACCCCACTACACAGTCTGGTTTGGCGACCTGTGTAGTGGAACCTCTTACAGAGCTGAGGGTGCTGCCATCACCATGTATGGTGGTCAACAAAAGGACATGCCTCTTGTCCTTGTACTTGACCATCAGCAGGTTGTCGCTACATTGGGCTATGCTCTCACTGTTATGATCTGCTACAGAGACTAAGGAAAGAGAGGAGATCTGTCCCTGCAATAGAACTAAACTAGATCCCTACGATGTAACGGGGAACCTGATCCTGCGATCAGACCCGCTAAAGTCCTAGGCTAGTCTGAACGCAGACCTATAGATGTGAGGGAGGGATCCCTACAAGATCTAGGGACTGGGAAAAGTTGGACACCCCCTAGCAGAAATAGTAGCAGTCAAAGACAAACACACAACAAAAAGCAAAGGGGTCAAAAGACCTAAACTAACAGAGAACGGCAACAGAGCAACAAGCTAGCTCAGCAGTAGTAAATACAAATGAAGTCCAGCAAAGCCAGGAGGGCGGAGCCGGTTTAAATAGGCAAAAATGGTCATGTGACCAGCAAACTAAAAAAAACCTAACAGGAGAGTTGTAACAGTACCCCCTCTTCTAAGAGGATCCTCCGGATACCCTAGGCCCAGGCTTACCAGGAAACCTCCTGTGAAACGCTCGGACAAGTCTGGGGGCAGAAACATCATCCGCCCTCACCCATGAGTTATCCTCAGGTCCGACACCCTTCCAAGCGACGAGATACTGCAAACTCCCTCTATACCGTCTAGAATTTAGGATGCGGGAAATTTCATATTCCCTGTCCTCCACCACCGGAGGAACAGTGGCAGAGGCGTCACCATCCGACACATCAGCTTTTTTCAACAGAGAAACATGAAACACCGGATTAATCCTCCAGGACGTAGGAACCTCCAGCCTAACAGCAGATTGGTTAACTATCTGAAGTACCTTAAAGGGCCCTACGAACTTGGGACCCAATTTTTTAGAAGGAATCCTCAATCGCAGATTCTTAGAGGACAACCAAACCATGTCACCAACAGCAAACAAAACCTCTTGCCGTTTCCTATCAAAGTACCTCTTAAATTTTTTGTTAGCCTCCTGAAGATTACCACGCACATCCGTCCAAACTCTCTCCAAATCACCAGAAAAACTCTCCTCCTCAGGCACAGCCGAAACCAATTTGGAAAATGACCCAAAAGACGGATGTCTCCCAGAACAACAAAAAAAAGGCGAACACCCAGCAGAAGAGGATGTATGGTTGTTAAGAGCAAATTCAGCAAGTGGCAGAAACTCAGACCACCCCTCTTGATTGTCTGCCACAAAACAACGCAAGAACTGCTCAACTTCCTGGTTCTTCCTTTCTGTCTGACCATTAGACTCAGGATGATATCCGGATGAAAACGACAAATGAACTCCCAACCTGTCACAAAAGGCACGCCAAAAACGAGCCACGAACTGAGGTCCCCTATCAGAAACAATGTCAGTAGGAACACCATGTAGTCTGACAATCTCCTTGACAAAGGCCTTAGCGAGTGTCTTAGCGCAAGGCAGTTTGATGAAGGGAACCAAGTGACACATCTTGCTAAAACGGTCCACGACCACCCAGATGACCGTGAAACCTTCAGAGGGAGGAAGGTCAGTAATAAAGTCCATAGCCAGATGTGTCCAAGGTGCACTAGGAACCTCCAGAGGGCAAAGCAACCCCGCAGCAGGAGCATGCGAAGACTTGGATCTTGCACACACAGTACATTGGCGCACCCACTTAATGACTTCCTTCTGCCATCCAGGCCACCAAAAACTGCGACCCACAAGTCTCTTGGTCTCAGAAATTCCTGGATGACCTGCCAACCGAGACTCATGACACTCAACAAACAAATCTCTCCTAAAGGTCCTAGGCACAAACCACCTCCCATGGGGAGTGTTAGATGGGGCATTCTCCTGTGCTTTAAGAATCTCATCCTCCAAAACGGAGTCAAAAGCAGCAATCACAACACCTTCTTGTAAAATGGTCTCCTCCTCCTCAACACCAACCATGGGAGAAAAGCTGCGAGACAAAGCATCCGCTTTAACATTCTTGGTACCCGGGATGTAAGTAACGGAAAAATTAAACCGCGAGAAAAAAAGTGCCCACCTAGCCTGACGGGCATTCAAGCGCTTGGCAGCATCAAGATAGATCAGATTTTTATGATCAGTGAAAACCTGAACGGGAAATTCAGCACCTTCCAAGAGGTGACGCCAGTGTTCAAATGCGAGTTTAATCGCCAGCAATTCCCGATTACCAATATCGTAATTAAGTTCAGTCTCGGAAAATTTTTTTGAAAAAAAGGCACAGGGATGTACTCCATCCTTGTTTTCCTGAGACAACACCGCACCAACCCCCACCGAAGAAGCATCAACCTCAACCAAAAACGGCTTAGTCACATCAGGCTGCATAAGGATGGGAGCAGAGGTGAACCTCTCCTTTAAAAACACAAAAGCTTCAATGGCCTCAGAAGTCCACTGAACCGCATTAGCACCTTTCCTGGTGAGATCGGTCAGCGGTTTGACAATAATAGAAAAATTTTTTATGAATTTTCTGTAATAATTGGCGAAACCCAAAAACCTCTGTATCGATTTCAAACCAATAGGCCTAGGCCATTCCTGTACAGCCTGAACTTTAACCGGGTCCATCTCAAAACCTTCACTGGAGACAATGTAGCCCAAAAAACTAATTCTCTGTACAGCGAACTCACATTTCTCCAGCTTAGCAAAAAACGAATTGTCCATTAATAACTGTAATACCTCACGTACGCTCCGCCAATGAGACTCCAGATCCGGTGAATAAATCAAAATGTCATCCAAATACACAACCACATCTTTGCCGATTAAAGGTCTAAGGATGTCATTAATAAGATTCTGAAAAAATGCTGGAGCATTGGTGAGACCAAAAGGCATAACCAGATTCTCAAAATGACCCACAGGAGTGTTAAAAGCAGTCTTCCATTCATCACCCTCCTTCATGCGCAACAAATTGTATGCCCCCCGGAGATCAATTTTAGAGAACCACTTGGCCCCCACTAACTGGTTAAATAAATCGGGAATCAATGGCAGTGGGTAAGGATTGCGTACAGTAAATTTATTAATCTCACGAAAGTCCAGACAAGGACGTAAACCGCCATCTTTTTTTTTCACAAAAAAAAAACCAACAGCCACAGGAGACTTGGAAGGCCTAATGTGACCAGCGGCCAAGCTTGTCTGTATGTATTCCTCCAAAGCCTTTCTCTCAGGAATAGTAAGATTAAATAAACGACTCTTAGGAAGAGTCGCTCCAGGGACAAATTCAATAGTACAATCATAGTCTCTATGGGGAGGCAAAACCTGCGACTCCTCCTTAGAAAAAACTCTCCAAAAATCCTGAATAGGTACAGGCAATTCCCCTCTATCCACAGCAGGACTTAATTTCATTGGTAGACCAATCCAGTACAGGATTGTGCAATTTTAACCAGGGTAACCCCAATATTACTGGAGAAGGCAAATTATCCAATACCACCAAATCCAAATTCTCTTGATGAATACCATTAATAGTGAGGGGAAATTCACAGACCTTGTGAGTAACACTCTTCAAGGGAGAGCCATCGACAGAAACCACAGCAATAGGGGATGACAAAGTTTTAGGTTCTAATCTAAGTTTTTCCAAGAATCCCCCCATCAGTCACATTCAGAGTAGATCCACAATCCACAAATACCCGAAATTCAATTAATTCATCCTGAGCAGCAGTAGTGGCAGATAGGAATACCCCCTTAGAATTTAAACAGGCAATACGAGCATGACTGACCATTTTTTTTCTTTCTTCTTACGAAGCACGCAGCTCTTAATAAGATGACCAGAATTTCCGCAATAGAAACACAAGCCTTCAGAAAGTCGGCGGTCTTTTTCCTGAGAGCGGGTTGTCATCGCCCCAATTTCCATCGGCTCTCCATTGTCAGCACAGAACCTCTCAGGACTCGAAGCTGACATAGCAGAGGATTTGCTCTCATTAACCCTTTCACGCAGTCTCCTGTCAACCCATATAGCTAATTGCATTGCCTCCTGCAAGTTTCCAGGTGTGGGATAAGCAATCAGTAAATCCTTAACCCTTTCACCTAGGCCTGCCAGAAACAAGCTTTTCAAAGCTGAATCGTTCCTCCCCACCTGGGCAGACCACCGACGGAAGTGAGAACAATATTTTTCCACATTACCTGATCCCTGCCTCAAACGTCTTAATTCAGACTCAGCAGATGAGACACGATCAGGATCATCGTACAACAAACCCAAAGCAGAAAAAAAACTATCCACTGATCTAAAGCACGGATCACTAGGTTGGAGAGAGAAGGCCCATCCCTGAGGATCTTTGCGCAAAAGTGACATTATGATCCCTATGCGCTGTGATTCATCACCAGAGGATCCGGGTCTCAAACGAAAATATAATAGACAAGCATTTTTAAAAGAAAAAAAATCTTGTTGTTCGCCAAAAAATAGATCAGGCAGACGTACCTTTGGTTCCACAAAATGCGCTCCAGAACAGCTACTCACGTGTTGTTGGAGCTTGGTCACCTCCAGAGAGAGTCCCTGCAAGCGTTGAGCCAAATCTTGCACCAAGACCATGATGGAAAACTGGAGGTCTTTCCTTAGAAAAATTTTTTTTTTTTTTTTTATGGCTGGACTTACTGTTATGATCTGCTACAGAGACTAAGGAAAGAGAGGAGATTTGTCCC
The DNA here is from genome assembly GCF_046119375.1 of Phyllobates terribilis. NCBI lineage: Eukaryota > Metazoa > Chordata > Amphibia > Anura > Dendrobatidae > Phyllobates > Phyllobates terribilis. Next base: position 705,768 of record NW_027363079.1, read on the forward strand.
TACAATAGAACTAAACTAGATCCCTACGATGTAACGATCAGACCCGCTAAAGTCCTAGGCTAGTCTGAATGCAGACCTATAGATGTGAGGGAGGGATCCCTACAAGATCTAGGGACTGGGAAAAGTTGGACACCCATTAGCAGAAATAGTAGCAGTCAAAGACAAACACACAACAAAAAGCAAAGGTGTCAAAAGACCTAGCAAAACTAACAGAGAACGGCAACAGAGCAACAAGCTAGCGCAACAGTAGTAAATACAAATGAAGTCCAGCAAAGCCAGGAGGGCGGAGCCGAATTAAATAGGCAAAAATGGTCATGTGACCAGCAAACTAAAAAAAACCTAACAGGAGAGTTGTAACACTCACCCCTTCTGAGCAGCTGCCCAATTAGTGTCTTTGGGAGGCCTTTCTAATTTTTGCGGACAGTACCGCAGGCTGCAGTACGTCACGCAGAGAGGGACTTGAAGAGCGGGATACTTGTATATAAGTTATCCACAAAGAGGTGATAACCTTTATCCAGCAGTGGGTGCACCAAGTCCCACACAATTTTCCAACTCACTCCCAGAACGGGAGGCATTCAGGGGGTTCAATCCGGGAGTCCTTCCCTTCATAAACTCTAAACTTGTGAGTGTACCCTGAGGTACTCTGAAAAAGTTTATACAGCTTGATCCCGGACCTGGACCTCTTACTGGGCAGGTACTGCCGGAATCCAAGCCGCCTTTTAAAAGAGATTAAGGACTCATCCACGCAGATGTCCCTTTGGGGCACGTCCACTTCAGCAAACTTGTTGTTGAAGTGTTCGATGACCGGCCGAACTTTGAAAAGACGATCAAAGTTCGGGTCATCGCGTGCAGGACACCATGCATTATCTTGGTAATGCAAGAACATGTGGATGGCCTGAAAGCGTCTCCAGATCATGGCCATTCGGAACACTGGAGTGTTATACAAAACGTCAGCACTCCAGTATTGCCGAAGCTCGGGCTTGTTCAGGATCCCCATAAGAAGGACCAGGCCCCAAAACTTCAGAGATGGGGGAGTGGGAAGAGGGGGATTGGGGTGGACGAGGGGAGATCAGAGATGGACTTACCAAAGGGTCAGCAGGACTGGAACAGAAGACCCGGAGCAGGAGACCGGGAGCCCGGAGCAGGAGACTGGGAGCACGACGCTGGAGACCGGGAGCGCGGAGCAGGAGACCGGGAGCCCAGAGCAGGAGTCCGGTACTGGAGCTGGAGACCAGAAACGAGAGAATTAACAGGGACACTGAAGTGAGGGAGATTGAGGTGGGAAGGGGGGTAAAAAGATGGGGGAGTGGGGAGAGGGGGATTGGGGTGGATGAGGGGAGATCAGAGATGGACTTACCAAGGGGTCAACAGGATCAGCAGCAGGACCGGAACAGGAGACGGAGCCCGGAGCAGGAGACCGGTGCTGTTGACCGGGAGCCCGGAACGAGAGCCCGGCGCTGGGAGCGGAGCTGGAGACTCGGACCGGAGCTGGAGACCGCTGCAGGACGCAGAAAAATAAATGGTGGTAAGGGGGGGTAAAAAGAGGGGGGAGGGGGGATTGGGGTGGATGAGTGGAGAACAGACTTACCAAAGTCTTCTCTGCAGGATCAGCAGCAGGATCGGCAGCAGGCTCTGGAGCAGGATACCCAGGACGCTGGAGCAGAAGATCCAGGAGCAGCAGCAGCAGCGACTGAAACAGGTGAGAAGATGGTCTTGTGGTGTCACAGAATATTCTGTGGCACTACAAGGCTCAGCACACACACATCAGATGTGACCGCTTTGTAGAAATCCTCACCAAGTGTGAGGGTCTGCAGGGTGGTCACAGGGTGATGATGGGGTGGTGACAGGTGGAGGTAGTCAGGTAATCTGATTGGAGCAATCAATGTCATCAATGATTGCTCCAATCAGAGTTCCTGAATACAGGTGACCGGGCGGTCACAGGGAGGTGTCACCTCTCTGTGACCCCCTGTGGTGCATGCTGTGCCCCAGCCATCTGATTGGTGACATTGATTGCACCAATCAGACATGGCTGTAGCAGAGAACGCACCACAGGGGGTCACAGAGAGGTGACACCTCCCTATGACAGCCTGTATTCAGGAGCTCTGATTGGAGCGATCGATGTCATCATCGATCGCTCCAATCACAGCAGTCTGGGGACTTTGATTACATTACAGGGGGTCATGGGGCAGTGACAGGCAGGTCACAAGCCGGTCACCGCCCCATGACCGCCCTGTTATCGCGCTGCGATCGATGTGATCGGCGATCGCACCGATCATAGCAGTCTGGGGCCAGGGCTGTGGTGTACTAGCAATAGCCTAGGATCGGTGCTCTTTGATCTGCAGCCTAGGATCGGTGCTCCTCTGTTTCCGGCAATCACATTGCCGGAAACAGTGAGAGATTCTGTAAAGGGGTGTAAAGGGGTTAACAGAGCATGGATCGGGGGTCGGCAATTAGTTTTCTCAAGGGCTCACATGAAATACTGTGACTGTAGTGCAGGGCTAAACCAACACACTGAAATTAAGAATATTAGTGGAAATATTAAGCAAAGTTATATTAATTTATACTGCTTAGTATTGATGAGAATTAAGTATGTTGATCCACAGCCACTATTAGGCAATGTGCCCACAATGCAGAAACGCTCCGGATTTTTCCTGAGCGTTTCTGCATCTCCTTGGCAGAAAAAGCTCATGCGGATTTTACATGCGTATTTTCAGCCCGGGACAAGCGTTTGTCACGCGTTTAGCACATGCGATTTCCCATGCGGGTTGTCAAGCGTTTTCTAAAAGATTTTGGCTTGGAAAAGTGCTTGACAACTTGGTCACATATCCATATATAAATCCATGCAACCGTGTGACTAAGTAAGTTAAAAAAAAATAATAAAAATGGTAAAAACTATAAAAAAAAACATTATACTCACCTTCCGATGGCCCACGGTCTCCTTCTCCGGTCTCCCTGGTGGCCCGTGGTGGTGTAAAAGGACCTTCCATGATGTAATTTAGTCAGGTGACAGGTCACATGACCGCTGACGTTGACGAGCCACCGGGGAGCCAAGACACACCGGAGAGAAGACCGCAGGCCATCAGAAGGTGAGTATAATGTTTTTTTTAATTTTAATTTTTTTTTTACAGGTACTATGGTACCCGGGTCTGGATGAGAGTCTCCTCTTCTCCATCCGCACATTGAATTGCTTAATTTCCGCATGTGTACATGTAGTCATGCAGATATTATGCGAATCAATGCAAGTCAATGGCGGCAAAAACGCTGCGCTTACGCAAAATAGTTGGTAGTGCTGCGCTTTTTTCTGTAATAATAATCCGCAGCGGATATTTCCGCAGCATGTGCACAGCACATGTGGATTATCATTGGGGAACATTGCAGACCTCCTACCAAGCGTTTTTTAAGCGTAATTGCCGCTGCGGAAATGCTTAAAAAACGCATAGTGGGCACACAGCCCACTAGAGCTTATTTTATTGTGTTCTTACTAGGAGCAGCCAATCAAAACCATATGATTTATGAATTATTATAACGTCTCAAGCAGGGGCGGGCACTGAGACCAAAGGGTCCCTGTGCAAGAATTGTGTATGATCCCCCCTTCTTAAAGGGGACTTTCATTTTAATTATTTTTGTGCTCATCGGCTTGCGCTAGGGAAAAAAAATAATAAAATCAGAGTTACTCATTTTCACCTAGTCTAAAAATAATAAAATCAGAGTTACTCATTCTCACCTAGTCTAAAAATAATAAAATCAGAGTTACTCATTTTCACCTAGTCTAAAAATAATAAAATCAGAGTTACTCATTCTCACCTAGTCTAAAAATAATAAAATCAGAGTTACTCATTTTCACCTAGTCTAAAAATAATAAAATCAGAGTTACTCATTTTCACCTAGTCTAAAAATAATAAAATCAGAGTTACTCATTTTCACCTAGTCTAAAAATAATAAAATCAGAGTTACTCATTTTCACCTAGTCTAAAAATAATAAAATCAGAGTTACTCATTTTCACCTAGTCTAACAATAATAAAATCAGAGTTACTCATTTTCACCTAGTCTAAAAATAATAAAATCAGAGTTACTCATTTTCACCTAGTCTAAAAATAATAAAATCAGAGTTACTCATTTTCACCTAGTCTAAAAATAATAAAATCAGAGTTACTCATTTTCACCTAGTCTAAAAATAATAAAATCAGCGTTACTCATTTTCACCTAGTCTAAAAATAATAAAATCAGAGTTACTCATTTTCACCTAGTCTAAAAATAATAAAATCAGAGTTACTCATTTTCACCTGGTCTAAAAATAATAAAATCAGCGTTACTCATTTTCACCTAGTCTAAAAATAATAAAATCAGAGTTACTCATTTTCACCTAGTCTAAAAATAATAAAATCAGAGTTACTCATTTTCACCTAGTCTAAAAATAATAAAATCAGAGTTACTCATTTTCACCTAGTCTAAAAATAATAAAATAAGAGTTACTCATTTTCACCTAGTCTAAAAATAATAAAATCAGAGTTACTCATTTTCACCTAGTCTAAAAATAATAAAATCAGAGTTACTCATTTTCACCTAGTCTAAAAATAATAAAATCAGCGTTACTCATTTTCACCTAGTCTAAAAATAATAAAATCAGCGTTACTCATTTTCACCTAGTCTAAAAATAATAAAATCAGAGTTACTCATTTTCACCTAGTCTAAAAATAATAAAATCAGTTACTCATTTTCACCTGGTCTAAAAATAATAAAATCAGAGTTACTCATTTTCACCTAGTCTAAAAATAATAAAATCAGAGTTACTCATTTTCACCTAGTCTAAAAATAATAAAATCAGAGTTACTCATTCTCACCTAGTCTAAAAATAATAAAATCAGAGTTACTCATTTTCACCTAGTCTAAAAATAATAAAATCAGAGTTACTCATTTTCACCTAGTCTAAAAATAATAAAATCAGAGTTACTCATTTTCACCTAGTCTAAAAATAATAAAATCAGAGTTACTCATTCTCATCTAGTCTAAAAATAATAAAATCAGAGTTACTCATTTTCACCTGGTCTAAAAATAATAAAATCAGAGTTACTTATTTTCACCTAGTCTAAAAATAATAAAATCAGAGTTACTCATTTTCACCTAGTCTAAAAATAATAAAATCAGAGTTACTCATTCTCATCTAGTCTAAAAATAATAAAATCAGAGTTACTCATTTTCACCTGGTCTAAAAATAATAAAATCAGAGTTACTCATTTTCACCTAGTCTAAAAATAATAAAATCAGCGTTACTCATTTTCACCTAGTCTAAAAATAATAAAATCAGAGTTACTCATTTTCACCTAGTCTAAAAATAATAAAATCAGCGTTACTCATTTTCACCTAGTCTAAAAATAATAAAATCAGATTTACTCATTTTCACCTGGTCTAAAAATAATAAAATCAGAGTTACTCATTTTCACCTAGTCTATTGATGTCTTTATGCTCCTGGCCTGTCCGTGTTTACAGGCTGCAGTGGTAATATCTCATGTGACCACTGTAGCCAATGATAGGGTCAGCAGCTTGTTCCATCTACCTTGGCATTACTGCTGAGCTCAGTCATTAAAAGGGTTTTCCTACAAACAAAAGTTAATTTTATAAATTGGCTGTGTCTGACCGTGTGCGGAACATGGTCTGATCATACCACAGCTCCTGGGCAGGGAAGGCTGCAAAAGACAATGCAGACATTCCAGCACGGGATCTCATAGGATTGATTCATTTTGTGAGGTAAAATATTTCACTGCCTGTGTTTAAACAATATTTTACCTCTCAAAATGAATCCTTTGTGATCCCCTGATGTAATGTCTGTATTGTCTTTGGCTTCCTCCTCCGCTCAGGAGCTGTGGTATTTTCCATACACGGTCAGACACAGACCATTTTTAAAATGAACTTTTGTTTCTGGGAAAACCCCTTTAAGCTCCAGCAGTCACGTGTTTTAGTCAGGACATCACGGCTGCAGCCTGAAAACAAAGACCAGGGCAGTAGCGGAAGAGGAATTGCTGACCCTGAGAGTATCCCTGATTTTATTGTTTTTCTCTAGGGCAAGCCTAAGGACAGTAAAAGAATTAAAACAGAAATTCACTTTAAGTAACATTATTTGATGCAATAAAAACATGTTAGGCACACATCAAAAAATCACTTGTCACACACCAGACAAATCGCACAAGCACAGCGCAGACTTGAGAGATGTCACACAAGCACAGCTCTGACTTGAGAGATGTCACACAAGCACAGCTCTGACTTGAGAGATGTCACACAAGCACATCTCTGACTTGAGAGATGTCACACAAGCACAGCGCAGACTTGAGAGATGTCACACAAGCACAGCGCAGACTTGAGAGATGTCACACAAGCACAGCGCAGACTTGAGAGATGTCACACAAGCACAGCGCAGACTTGAGAGATGTCACACAAGCACAGCGCAGACTTGAGTGATGTCATACAAGCACAGCACAGACTTGAGAGATGTCACACAAGCACAGCGCAGACTTGAGAGATGTCACACAAGCACAGCTTAGACTTGAGAGATGTCACACAAGCACAGCACAGACTTGAGAGATGTCACACAAGCACAGCGCAGACTTGAGAGATGTCACACAAGCACAGCGTAGACTTGAGAGATGTCACACAAGCACAGCTTAGACTTGAGAGATGTCACACAAGCACAGCACAGACTTGAGAGATATCACACAAGCACAGCTTAGACTTGAGAGATGTCGCACAAGCACAGCTTAGACTTGAGAGATGTCACACAAGCACAGCACAGACTTAAGAGATGTCACACAAGCACAGCGCAGACTTGAGAGATGTCACACAAGCACAGCGTAGACTTGAGAGATGTCACACAAGCACAGTGCACAAATTACACAAGTAGATGTGCACATATCAGAAAGATCACAAGAATAAGCTGCACACATCTTACAAGTACTCCAACACGCATCACAGAAGTGCAGGACATACCGAGGAATTCTGAAGAGACAAGTTAGAAGGGCTCTACATTCAGGTTCTAAAATGGTCGTTCTGGAGGAATAGAAAGAGATAGATGTTACTTTATGTCACCAACTTATTCGTTCCATGTGTAGAAGACTTGGTGCTGTCCTTAACAATCATAGAGGTCATACAAAATACTAGATGTAGTAGTTTTGGTGTAGGGTGCATCACTGAATTTGGGTAAAACTGAAGATTTTGTAATGAAAGTTATGATATTAACATTACTTTCATGCTATGGGTGAAAAAAATGTTCTGTGAAACTCCGTCTTGTTAGTATTTTGGAAACTGTTCTTGTGTTCAGTGAGGTATTAACTAAAATCCTACTTCTTGTAGTCACTTTATGCTGGGCACTGAAAAAAAAATGATATTTATACATACCACACACCTACATGTTACATACATTGTTTTATCACCCTGACTAATCAGTATTTTCTTTTATTACTGGCATGATATGCCAGCACTTTTGAGCATAGGTATGTACTGCACATTACCATTTCATGTTTCTTAGCCCTGTCTCGTGGTAATCAGTATTAACCTTTCTGACAGCCCCATTTTTCATATCTGAAACGTCACTTTATTTGGTAATAACTTTGAAATGCTTCTGCTAGTCATTCTGATATTCTGATCTTCTTTTTGGAACAAATTGTACCTGTTGCAGCTGGAAAATTTTAAATTAATACGTTTTGTTGTTATTCATGAAAATATCCCAGATTTTCTAAAAATTTAGAAAAATGTGAAATTTTAAACTTAAAGCGGTTGTGCCACCATAAAGAATACAATTGACCAACCAGAAAAGGTGGAAATAAATCGTTTTGTAATTTATAGTGATTCAAAATTATGCTTCATTCAAAAGATACCAAGCTTTTATTTTTCAAATGCTGTTCTCTGGCGCCCCCTTGCATTATTCCATTACGTCTGGTAGTGGGTGATCAGCTGGTCGAGTTTGCGCAGTTCCTGGCGTAAGAGCTCCCTACTCGCAGCATGCAAAATGTATTCTCTGTCACAACTCTCCCTGCTGTAAGCACAGCCTGTGTGTGATTCACCCCCTCCCCCTGTGCTCATAGCTCACAGCTGATCTCCGGGTGAGATACCCCCTCCCAATGCGCTCACAGCTCACCTCTGGGTCAGAAAACCCCCTCCTCCTCTGCTCATAGCTCTCAGTTGATCTCCGGGTGAGATACCCCCTCCCCCTGAGCTCATAGCTAATCTCCGGGTGAGATACCCCTTCCCAATGCGCTCACAGTTGATCTCAGGGTGAGACACCCCCTCCCAATGCGCTCACAGCTCATCTCCGGGTGAGTTACCCCCTCCCCCTGCCCTCTCAGCTCATCTCCAGGTGAGATACCCCCTCCCCTTGCCCTCTCAGCTCATCTCCAGGTGAGATACTCCCTCCTCCTGCACTCACAGCTGATCCCCGGGTGAGACACCTTCCTCCTGGGCTCACAGCTGATCTCCGGGTGAGACACCCCCCCCCCCCCCCTGTGCTAACAGCTCATATTCGGGTGAGATACCCCCTCCTCATGCACTCACAGCTGATCTCCAGGTGAGATACCCCCTCCCCCTGCCCTCTCAGCTCATCTCCAGGTGAGATACCCCCTCCCCCTGAGCTCACTGCTGATCTCCGGGTGAGACACAGCCTCCCTCTGCACTCACAGCTCATCTCCTAGTGAGATACCCCCTCCCCCTGCGCTCACTTCTGATCTCTAGGTGAGATACTCCCCTGCCCTCACAGCTCATCTCCGAGTGAGATACTCCCCTGTCCTCACAGCTCATCTCCGAGTGAGATACTCCCCTGCCCTCACAGCTCATCTCCGAGTGAGATATTCCCCTGCCCTCACAGCTCATCTCCGAGTGAGGTACTCCCCTGCCCTCACAGCTCATCTCCGAGTGAGATACTCCCCTGCCCTCACAGCTTATCTCCGAGTGAGATACTCCCCAGCCCTCACAGCTCATCTCCGAGATACTTCCCTGCCCTCACAGCTCATCTCCAAGTGAGATACTCCCCTGCCCTCACAGCTCATCTGCGAGTGAGATACTCCCCTGCCCTCACAGCTCATCTCCGAGTGAGATACTTCCCTGCCCTCACAGCTCTTCTCCGAGTGAGATACTCCCCTGCCCTCACAGCTCATCTCCTAGTGAGATACTCCCCTGCCCTCACAGCTCATCTTCGAGTGAGATACTTCCCTGCCCTCACAGCTCTTCTCCGAGTGAGATACTCCCCTGCCCTCACAGCTCATCTCCGAGTGAGATACTCCCCTGCCCTCACAGCTCATCTCCGAGTGAGATACTACCCTGCCCTCACAGTTCATCTCCGAGTGAGATACTCCCCTGCCCTCACAGCTCATCTCCAGGTGAGATACCCCCTCCCCCTGCTCTCTCAGCTCATCTCCAGGTGAGATACCCCCTCCTCCTGCACTCACAGCTGATCCCCGGGTGAGACACCTTCCCCCTGGGCTCACAGCTGATCTCCGTGTGAGACACCCCCTCCCCCTGTGCTAACAGCTCATATTCCGGTGAGATACCCTCTCCTCCTGCACTCACAGCTGATCTCCAGGTGAGATACCCCCTCCCCCTGCCCTCTCAGCTCATCTCCAGGTGAGATACCCCCTCCCCTGAGCTCACTGCTGATCTCCGGGTGAGACACAGCCTCCCTCTGCACTCACAGCTCATCTCCTAGTGAGATATCCCCTCCCCCTGCGCTCACTGCTGATCTCTAGGTGAGATACTCCCCTGCCCTCACAGCTCATCTCCGAGTGAGATACTCCCCTGCCCTCACAGCTCATCTCCGAGTGAGATACTCCCCTGCCCTCACAGCTCATCTCCGAGTGAGATATTTCCCTGCCCTCACAGCTCATCTCCGAGTGAGGTACTCCCCTGCCCTCACAGCTCATCTCCGAGTGAGATACTCCCCTACCCTCACAGCTCACCTCCGAGTGAGATACTCCCCAGCCCTCACAGCTCATCTCCGAGATACTTCCCTGCCCTCACAGCTCATCTCCGAGTGATATACTCCCCTGCCCTCACAGCTCATCTCCGAGTGAGATACTCCCCTGCCCTCACAGCTCATCTCCGAGTGAGATACTCCCCTGCCCTCACAGCTCATCTCCGAGATACTTCCCTGCCCTCACAGCTCATCTCCGAGCGAGATACTCCCCTGCCCTCACAGCTCATCTCCGAGTGAGATACTCCCCTGCCCTCACAGCTCATCTTCGAGTGAGATACTTCCCTGCCCTCACAGCTCTTCTCCGAGTGAGATACTCCCCTGCCCTCACAGCTCATCTCCGAGTGAGATACTCCCCTGCCCTCACAGCTCATCTCCGAGTGAGATACTCCCCTGCCCTCACAGCTCATCTCCGAGTGAGATACTCCCCTGCCCTCACAGCTCATCTCCAGGTGAGATACCCCCTCCCCCTGCCCTCTCAGCTCATCTCCAGGTGAGATACCCCCTCCTCCTGCACTCACAGCTGATCCCCGGGTGAGACACCTTCCCCCTGGGCTCACTGCTGATCTCCGTGTGAGACACCCCCTCCCCCTGTGCTAACAGCTCATATTCCGGTGAGATACCCTCTCCTCCTGCACTCACAGCTGATCTCCAGGTGAGATACCCCCTCCCCCTGCCCTCTCAGCTCATCTCCAGGTGAGATACCCCCTCCCCCTGAGCTCACTGCTGATCTCCGGGTGAGACACAGCCTCCCTCTGCACTCACAGCTCATCTCCTAGTGAGATACCCCCTCCCCCTGCGCTCACTGCTGATCTCTAGGTGAGATACTCCCCTGCCCTCACAGCTCATCTCCGAGTGAGATACTCCCCTGCCCTCACAGCTCATCTCCGAGTGAGATACTCCCCTGCCCTCACAGCTCATCTCCGAGTGAGATATTCCCCTGCCCTCACAGCTCATCTCCGAGTGAGGTACTCCCCTGCCCTCACAGCTCATCTCCGAGTGAGATACTCCCCTGCCCTCACAGCTCACCTCCGAGTGAGATACTCCCCAGCCCTCACAGCTCATCTCCGAGATACTTCCCTGCCCTCACAGCTCATCTCCGAGTGAGATACTCCCCTGCCCTCACAGCTCATCTCCGAGTGAGATACTCCCCTGCCCTCACAGCTCATCTCCGAGTGAGATACTTCCCTGCCCTCACAGCTCTTCTCCGAGTGAGATACTCCCCTGCCCTAACAGCTCATCTCCGAGTGAGATACTCCCCTGCCCTCACAGCTCATCTCCGAGATACTTCCCTGCCCTCACAGCTCATCTCCGAGTGAGATACTCCCCTGCCCTCACAGCTCATCTCCGAGTGAGATACTCCCCTGCCCTCACAGCTCATCTCCGAGTGAGATACTCCCCTGCCCTCACAGCTCTTCTCCGAGTGAGATACTCCCTAGCCCTCACAGCTCATCTCCCAGTGAGATACTCCCCTGCCCTCACAGCTCATCTTCGAGTGAGATACTCCCCTGCCCTCACAGCTCATCTCCGAGTGAGATAAACCCTTTCCCTGTGCTCACTGCTGATCTCCGGGTGAGATACCCCCTCCCCCTGCACTCACAGATCATCTCCGGGTGAGATACCCCTTCTCCCTGCACTCACAGCTCATCTCCGGGTGAGATACCCCCTCTCCCTGCGCTCACTGCTGATCTCCGGGTGAGATACCCCCTCCCCCTGCACTCACAGATCATCTCCGGGTGTGATACCCCCTCCCCCTGTGCTCACTGCTGATCTCCGGGTAAGAAACAGCCTCCCCCTGCACTCACAGCTCATCTCCGAGTGAGATACTTCCTCCCCCTGCGCTCACTGCTGATCTCCGGGTGAGATACTCCCCCTGCACTCACAGCTCATCTCCGAGTGAGATACCCCCTCCCCCTGCGCTCACTGCTGATCTCTGGGTGAGACACAGCCTCCCCCTGCACTCACAGATCATCTCCGAGTAAGATACCCCCTCCCCCTGCGCTCACAGCTGATCTCTGGGTGAGATACCCCCTCCCCCTGCGCTCACTGCTGATCTCTGGGTGAGATACCCCCTCTCCCTGCACTCACAGCTTATCTCCGAGTGAGATACCCCCCTCTCCCTGCGCTCACTGCTGATCTCCGGATGAGATACCCCCTCCCCTTGCACTCACAGCTCATCTCCGAGTGAGATACCCCCCTCTCCCTGCGCCCACTGCTGATCTCCGGGTGAGACACAGCCTCCCCCTGCACTCACAGCTCATCTCCGAGTGAGATACCCCCTCCCCCTGCGCTCACTGCTGATCTCCGGGTGAGATACTCCCCCTGCACTCACAGCTCATTTCCAAGTGAGATACCCCCTCCCGCTGCGCTCACTGCTTTTCTCCGAGTGAGATACCCCCTCCCCCTGCACTCACAGATCACCCCGGCACTCACAGATCATCTCCGAGTGAGATACTCCCCTCCCCCTGCGCTCACTGCTTTTCTCCGAGTGAGATACCCCCTCCCCCTGCACTCACAGATCATCTCCGGGTGAGATACCCCCTCTCCCTGCGCTCACTGCTGATCTCCGGGTGAGACACAGCCTCCCCCTGCATTCACAGATCATCTCCGGGTGAGATACCCCCTCTTCCTGCGCTCACTGCTGATCTCCGGGTGAGACACAGCCTCCCCCTGCACTCACAGCTCATCTCCGAGTGAGATACCCCCTCCCCCTGCGCTCACTGCTGATCTCCGGGTGAGACACAGCCTCCCGCTGCACTCACAACTCATCTCCGAGTGAGATACCCCCTCCCCCTGCGCTCACTGCTGATCTCCGGGTGAGACACAGCCTCCCGCTGCACTCACAACTCATCTCCGAGTGAGATACCCCCCTCTCCCTGCGCTCACTGCTGATCTCCGGGTGAGACACAGCCTCCCACTGCACTCACAGATCATCTCCGGGTGAGATACCCCCCTCTCCCTGCGCTCACTGCTGATCTCCGGGTGAGACACAGCCTCCCCCTGCACTCACAGCTCATCTCCAAGTGAGATATCCCCCTCTCCCTGCTCTCACTGCTGATCTCCGGGTGAGACACAGCCTCCCCCTGCACTCACAGCTCATCTCCGAGTGAGATACCCCCTCGCCCTGCACTCACTGCTGATCTCTAGGTGAGATACTCCCCCTGCACTCACAGCTCATCTCCGAGTGAGATACCCCCACCCCCTGCACTCACAGCTGATCTCTAGGTGAGATTCTCCCCCTGCACTCACAGCTCATCTCCGGGTGAGATACCCCCTCCCCTTGCACTCACAGCTCATCTCCGAGTGAGATACCCACCTCTCCCTGCGCTCACTGCTGATCTCCGTGTGAGACACAGCCTCCCCCTGCACTCACAGCTCATCTCCGAGTGAGATACCCCCTCCCCCTGCGCTCACTGCTGATCTCCGGGTGAGATACTCCCCCTGCACTCACAGCTCATCTCCGAGTGAGATACTTCCTCCCCCTGCGCTCACTGCTGATCTCCGGGTGAGATACTCCCCCTGCACTCACAGCTCATCTCCGAGTGAGATACCCCCTCCCCCTGCGCTCACTGCTGATCTCCGAGTGAGATACCCCCTCCCCCTGCACTCACAGATCATCTCCGGGTGAGATACCCCCTCTCCCTGCGCTCACTGCTGATCTCCGGGTGAGACACAGCCTCCCCCTGCACTCACAGATCATCTCCGGGTGAGATACCCCCCTCTCCCTGCGCTCACTGCTGATCTCCGGGTGAGACACAGCCTCCCCCTGCACTCACAGATCATCTCCGGGTGAGATACCCCCTCTCCCTGCGCTCACTGCTGATCTCCGGGTGAGACACAGCCTCCCCCTGCCCTCACAGCTCATCTCCGAGTGAGATATTCCCCTGCCCTCACAGCTCATCTCCGAGTGAGATACTCCCCTGCCCTCACAGCTCATCTCCGAGTGAGATACTCCCCAGCCCTCACAGCTCATCTCCGAGATACTTCCCTGCCCTCACAGCTCATCTCCGAGTGAGATACTCCCCTGCCCTCACAGTTCATCTCCGAGTGAGATACTCCCCTGCCCTCACAGCTCATCTCCGAGTGAGATACTTCCCTGCCCTCACAGCTCTTCTCCGAGTGAGATACTCCCCTGCCCTCACAGCTCATCTCCGAGTGAGATACTCCCCTGCCCTCACAGCTCATCTCCGAGTGAGATACTCCCCTGCCCTCACAGCTCATCTTCGAGTGAGATACTTCCCTGCCCTCACAGCTCTTCTCCGAGTGAGATACTCCCCTGCCCTCACAGCTCATCTCCGAGTGAGATACTCCCCTGCCCTCACAGCTCATCTCCGAGATACTTCCCTGCCCTCACAGCTCATCTCCGAGTGAGATACTCCCCTGCCCTCACAGCTCATCTCCAAGTGAGATACTCCCCTGCCCTCACAGCTCATCTCCGAGTGAGATACTCCCCTGCCCTCACAGCTCTTCTCCGAGTGAGATACTCCCTAGCCCTCACAGCTCATCTCCCAGTAAGATACTCCCCTGCCGTCACAGCTCATCTCCGAGTGAGATACTCCCCTGCCCTCACAGCTCATCTCCGAGTGAGATAAACCCTTTCCCTGTGCTCACTGCTGATCTCCGGGTGAGATACCCCCTCCCCCTGCACTCACAGATCATCTCCGGGTGAGATACCCCCTCCCCTTGCACTCACAGAGCATCTCGGGGTGTGATACCCCCTCCCCCTGCGCTCACTGCTGATCTCCGGGTAAGAAACAGCCTCCCCCTGCACTCACAGCTCATCTCCGAGTGAGATACCCCCTCCCCCTGCGCTCACTGCTGATCTCCGGGTGAGACACAGCCTCCCCCTGCACTCACAGCTCATCTCCGAGTAAGATACCCCCTCCCCCTGCGCTCACTGCTGATCTCCGGGTGAGATACCCCCTCCCCCTGCACTCACTGCTGATCTCTGGGTGAGATACCCCCTCTCCCTGCACTCACAGCTCATCTCCGAGTGAGATATCCCCCTCTCCCTGCGCTCACTGCTGATCTCCGGGTGAGATACCCCCTCCCCTTGCACTCACAGCTCATCTCCGAGTGAGATACCCCCCTCTCCCTGCGCTCACTGCTGATCTCCGGGTGAGACACAGCCTCCCCCTGCACTCACAGCTCATCTCCGAGTGAGATACCCCCTCCCCCTGCGCTCACTGCTGATCTCCGGGTGAGATACTCCCCCTGCACTCACAGCTCATCTCCAAGTGAGATACCCCCTCCCCCTGCGCTCACTGCTTTTCTCCGAGTGAGATACCCCCTCCCCCTGCACTCACAGATCATCTCCGGGTGAGATACCCCCTCTCCCTGCGCTCACTGCTGATCTCCAGGTGAGACACAGCCTCCCCCTGCATTCACAGATCATCTCCGGGTGAGATACCCCCTCTTCCTGCGCTCACTGCTGATCTCCGGGTGAGACACAGCCTCCCCCTGCACTCACAGCTCATCTCCGAGTGAGATACCCCCTCCCCCTGCGCTCACTGCTGATCTCCGGGTGAGACACAGCCTCCCCCTGCACTCACAGCTCATCTCCGAGTAAGATACCCCCTCCCCCTGCGCTCACTGCTGATCTCCGGGTGAGATACCCCCTCCCCCTGCACTCACTGCTGATCTCTGGGTGAGATACCCCCTCTCCCTGCACTCACAGCTCATCTCCGAGTGAGATATCCCCCTCTCCCTGCGCTCACTGCTGATCTCCGGGTGAGATACCCCCTCCCCTTGCACTCACAGCTCATCTCCGAGTGAGATACCCCCCTCTCCCTGCGCTCACTGCTGATCTCCGGGTGAGACACAGCCTCCCCCTGCACTCACAGCTCATCTCCGAGTGAGATACCCCCTCCCCCTGCGCTCACTGCTGATCTCCGGGTGAGATACTCCCCCTGCACTCACAGCTCATCTCCAAGTGAGATACCCCCTCCCCCTGCGCTCACTGCTTTTCTCCGAGTGAGATACCCCCTCCCCCTGCACTCACAGATCATCTCCGGGTGAGATACCCCCTCTCCCTGCGCTCACTGCTGATCTCCAGGTGAGACACAGCCTCCCCCTGCATTCACAGATCATCTCCGGGTGAGATACCCCCTCTTCCTGCGCTCACTGCTGATCTCCGGGTGAGACACAGCCTCCCCCTGCACTCACAGCTCATCTCCGAGTGAGATACCCCCTCCCCCTGCGCTCACTGCTGATCTCTGGGTGAGACACAGCCTCCCCCTGCACTCACAGCTCATCTCCGAGTGAGATACCCCCTTCTCCCTGCGCTCACTGCTGATCTCCGGGTGAGACACAGCCTCCCCCTGCACTCACAGATCATCTCCGGGTGAGATACCCCCCTCTCCCTGCGCTCACTGCTGATCTCCGGGTGAGACACAGCCTCCCCCTGCACTCACAGATCATCTCCGGGTGAGATACCCCCCTCTCCCTGCGCTCACTGCTGATCTCCGGGTGAGACACAGCCTCCCCCTGCACTCACAGCTCATCTCCAAGTGAGATATCCCCCTCTCCCTGCTCTCAATGCTGATCTCCGTGTGAGACACAGCCTCCCCCTGCACTCACAGCTCATCTCCGAGTGAGATACCCCCTCCCCCTGCGCTCACTGCTGATCTCCAGGTGAGATACTCCTCCTGCACTCACAGCTCATCTCCGAGTGAGATACCCCCTCCCCCTGCGCTCACTGCTGATCTCCGGGTGAGATACTCCCCCTGCACTCACAGCTCATCTCCGAGTGAGATACCCCCTCCCCCTGCGCTCACTGCTCATCTCCGAGTGAGATACCCCCTCCCCCTGCACTCACAGATCATCTCCGGGTGAGAGACCCCCTCTCCCTGCGCTCACTGCTGATCTCCGGGTGAGACACAGCCTCCCCCTGCACTCACAGATCATCTCCGGGTGAGATACCCCCCTCTCCCTGCGCTCACTGCTGATCTCCGGGTGAGACACAGCCTCCCCCTGCACTCACAGATCATCTCCGGGTGAGATACCCCCTCTCCCTGCGCTCACTGCTGATCTCCGGGTGAGACACAGCCTCCCCCTGCACTCACAGCTCATCTCCGAGTGAGATATCCCCTCCCCCTGCGCTCACTGCTGATCTCCGGGTGAGACACAGCCTCCCCCTGCACTCACAGATCATCTCCGAGTGAGATACCCCCTTCTCCCTGCGCTCAATGCTGATCTCCGGGTGAGACACAGCCTCCCCCTGCACTCACAGATCATCTCCGGGTGAGATACCCCCTCTCCCTGCGCTCACTGCTGATCTCCGGGTGAGACACAGCCTCCCCCTGCACTCACAGCTCATCTCCAAGTGAGATACCCCCTCCCCCTGCACTCACTGCTGATCTCTAGGTGAGATACTCCCTCTGCACTCACAGCTCATCTCCGAGTGAGATACCCCCTCCCCCTGTACTCACAGCTGATCTCTAGGTGAGATACTCCCCCTGCACTCACAGTTCATCTCCGAGTGAGATACCCCCTCCCCCTGCACTCACAGATCATCTCCGAGTGAGATATTGCCCTGCCCTCACAGCTCATCTCCGAGTGAGGTACTCCACTGCCCTCACAGCTCATCTCCGAGTGAGATACTCCCCTGCCCTCACAGCTCATCTCCGAGATACTTCCCTGCCCTCACAGCTCATCTCCGAGTGAGATACTACCCTGCCCTCACAGCTCATCTCCGAGTGAGATACTTCCCTGCCCTCACAGCTCTTCGAGTGAGATACTCCCCTGCCCTCACAGCTCATCTCCGAGTGAGATACTCCCCTGCCCTCACAGCTCATCTTCGAGTGAGATACTTCCCTGCCCTCACAGCTCTTCTCCGAGTGAGATACTCCCCTGCCCTCACAGCTCATCTCCGAGTGAGATACTCCCCTGCCCTCACAGCTCATCTCCGAGATACTTCCCTGCCCTCACAGCTCATCTCCGAGTGAGATACTCCCCTGCCCTCACAGCTCATCTCCGAGTGAGATACTCCCCTGCCCTCACAGCTCTTCTCCCAGTGAGATACTCCCTAGCCCTCACAGCTCATCTCCCAGTAAGATACTCCCCTGCCCTCACAGCTCATCTCCGAGTGAGATACTCCCCTACCCTCACAGCTCATCTCCGAGTGAGATAAACCCTTTCCCTGTGCTCACTGCTGATCTCCGGGTGAGATACCCCCTCCCCCTGCACTCACAGATCATCTCCGGGTGAGATACCCCCTCCCCCTGCACTCACAGATCATCTCCGGGTGTGATACCCCCTCCCCCTGCGCTCACTGCTGATCTCCGGGTAAGAAACAGCCTCCCCCTGCACTCACAGCTCATCTCCGAGTGAGATACCCCCTCCCCCTGCGCTCACTGCTGATCTCCGGGTGAGACACAGCCTCCCCCTGCACTCACAGCTCATCTCCGAGTAAGATACCCCCTCCCCCTGCGCTCACTGCTGATCTCCGGGTGAGATACCCCCTCCCCCTGCACTCACTGCTGATCTCTGGGTGAGATACCCCCTCTCCCTGCACTCACAGCTCATCTCCGAGTGAGATATCCCCCTCTCCCTGCGCTCACTGCTGATCTCCGGGTGAGATACCCCCTCCCCTTGCACTCACAGCTCATCTCCGAGTGAGATACCCCCCTCTCCCTGCGCTCACTGCTGATCTCCGGGTGAGACACAGCCTCCTCCTGCACTCACAGCTCATCTCCGAGTGAGATACCCCCTCCCCCTGCGCTCACTGCTGATCTCCGGGTGAGATACTCCCCCTGCACTCACAGCTCATCTCCAAGTGAGATACCCCCTCCCCCTGCGCTCACTGCTTTTCTCCGAGTGAGATACCCCCTCCCCCTGCACTCACAGATCATCTCCGGGTGAGATACCCCCTCTCCCTGCGCTCACTGCTGATCTCCAGGTGAGACACAGCCTCCCCCTGCATTCACAGATCATCTCCGGGTGAGATACCCCCTCTTCCTGCGCTCACTGCTGATCTCCGGGTGAGACACAGCCTCCCCCTGCACTCACAGCTCATCTCCGAGTGAGATACCCCCTCCCCCTGCGCTCACTGCTGATCTCCGGGTGAGACACAGCCTCCCCCTGCACTCACAGCTCATCTCCGAGTGAGATACCCCCTTCTCCCTGCGCTCACTGCTGATCTCCGGGTGAGACACAGCCTCCCCCTGACTCACAGATCATCTCCGGGTGAGATACCCCCCTCTCCCTGCGCTCACTGCTGATCTCCGGGTGAGACACAGCCTCCCCCTGCACTCACAGATCATCTCCGAGTGAGATACCCCCCTCTCCCTGCGCTCACTGCTGATCTCCGGGTGAGACACAGCCTCCCCCTGCACTCACAGCTCATCTCCAAGTGAGATATCCCCCTCTCCCTGCTCTCACTGCTGATCTCCGGGTGAGACACAGCCTCCCCCTGCACTCACAGCTCATCTCCGAGTGAGATACCCCCACCCCCTGCACTCACAGCTGATCTCTAGGTGAGATTCTCCCCCTGCAATCACAGCTCAACTCCGGGTGAGATACTCCCTCCCCCTGCACTCACAGCTCATCTCCGAGTGAGATACCCATCTCTCCCTCCGCTCACTGCTGATCTCCGTGTGAGACACAGCCTCCCCCTGCACTCACAGCTCATCTCCGAGTGAGATACCCCCTCCCCCTGCGCTCACTGCTGATTTCCGGGTGAGATACTCCCCCTGCACTCACAGCTCATCTCCGAGTGAGATACCCCCTCTCCCTGCGCTCACTGCTGATCTCCGGGTGAGACACAGCCTCCCCCTGCACTCACAGCTCATCTCCGAGTGAGATACCCCCTCCCCCTGCGCTCACTGCTGATCTCCGGGTGAGACACAGCCTCCCCCTGCACTCACAGCTCATATCCGAGTGAGATACCCCCTTCTCCCTGCGCTCACTGCTGATCTCCGGGTGAGACACAGCCTCCCCCTGCACTCACAGATCATCTCCGGGTGAGATACCCCCCTCTCCCTGCGCTCACTGCTGATCTCCGGGTGAGACACAGCCTCCCCCTGCACTCACAGCTCATCTCCAAGTGAGATACCCCCTCCCCCTGCACTCACTGCTGATCTCTAGGTGAGATACTCCCTCTGCACTCACAGCTCATCTCCGAGTGAGATACCCCCTCCCCCTGTACTCACAGCTGATCTCTAGGTGAGATACTCCCCCTGCACTCACAGTTCATCTCCGAGTGAGATACCCCCTCGCCCTGCACTCACAGATCATCTCCGAGTGAGATATTCCCCTGCCCTCACAGCTCATCTCCGAGTGAGGTACTCCCCTGCCCTCACAGCTCATCTCCGAGTGAGATACTCCCCTGCCCTCACAGCTCATCTCCGAGATACTTCCCTGCCCTCACAGCTCATCTCCGAGTGAGATACTCCCCTGCCCTCACAGCTCATCTCCGAGTGAGATATTTCCCTGCCCTCACAGCTCTTCGAGTGAGATACTCCCCTGCCCTCACAGCTCATCTCCGAGGGAGATACTCCCCTGCCCTCACAGCTCATCTTCGAGTGAGATACTTCCCTGCCCTCACAGCTCTTCTCCGAGTGAGATACTCCCCTGCCCTCACAGCTCATCTCCGAGTGAGATACTCCCCTGCCCTCACAGCTCATCTCCGAGATACTTCCCTGCCCTCACAGCTCATCTCCGAGTGAGATACTCCCCTGCCCTCACAGCTCATCTCCGAGTGAGATACTCCCCTGCCCTCACAGCTCATCTCCGAGTGAGATACTCCCCTGCCCTCACAGCTCTTCTCCGAGTGAGATACTCCCTAGCCTTCACAGCTCATCTCCCAGTGAGATACTCCCCTGCCCTCACAGCTCATCTCCGAGTGAGATACTCCCCTGCCCTCACAGCTCATCTCCGAGTGAGATAAACCCTTTCCCTGTGCTCACTGCTGATCTCCGGGTGAGATACCCCCTCCCCCTGCACTCACAGATCATCTCCGGGTGAGATACCCCCTCTCCCTGCGCTCACTGCTGATCTGCGGGTGAGATACCCCCTCCCCCTGCACTCACACATCATCTCCGGGTGTGATACCCCCTCCCCCTGCACTCACAGCTCATCTCTAAGTGAGATACTCCCCTGCCCTCACAGCTCATCTCCGAGATACTTCCCTGCCCTCACAGCTCATCCCCTTGTGAGATACTCCCCTGCCCTCACAGCTCATCTCCGAGTGTGATACTCCCCTGCCCTCACAGCTCATCTCCGAGATACTTCCCTGCCCTCACAGCTCATCTCCGAGTGAGATACTCCCCTGCCCTCACAGCTCATCTCCGAGTGAGATACTCCCCTGCCCTCACAGCTCATCTCCGAGTGAGATACTCCCCTGCCTTCACAGCTCTTCTCCGAGTGAGATACTCCCTAGCCCTCACAGCTCATCTCCCAGTGAGATACTCCCCTGCCCTCACAGCTCATCTCCGAGTGAGATACTCCCCTGCCCTCACAGCTCATCTCCGAGTGAGATAAACCCTTTCCCTGTGCTCACTGCTGGTCTCCGGGTGAGATACCCCCTCTCCCTGCACTCACAGATCATCTCCGGGTGAGATACCCCCTCTCCCTGCGCTCACTGCTGATCTCCGGGTGAGATACCCCCTCCCCCTGCACTCACAGATCATCTCCGGGTGTGATACCCCCTCCCCCTGCGCTCACTGCTGATCTCCGGGTAAGAAACAGCCTCCCCCTCCACTCACAGCTCATCTCCGAGTGAGATACCCCCTCCCCCTGCGCTCACTGCTGATCTCCGGGTGAGACACAGCCTCCCCCTGCACTTACAGCTCATCTCGGAGTAAGATACCCCCTCCCCCTGCGCTCACTGCTGATCTCCGGGTGAGATACCCCCTCCCCCTGCGCTTACTGCTGATCTCTGGGTGAGATACCCCCTCTCCCTGCACTCACAGCTCATCTCCGAGTGAGATACCCCCCTCTCCCTGCGCTCACTGCTGATCTCCGGGTGAGATACCCCCTTCCCCTTGCACTCACAGCTCATCTCCGAGTGAGATATCCCCCTCTCCCTGCGCTCACTGCTGTTCTCCGGGTGAGACACAGCCTCCCCCTGCACTCACAGCTCATCTCCGAGTGAGATACCCCCTCCCCCTGCGCTCACTGCTGATCTCCGGGTGAGATACTCCCCCTGCACTCACAGCTCATCTCCAAGTGAGATACCCCCTCCCCCTGCGCTCACTGCTTTTCTCCGAGTGAGATACCCCCTCCCCCTGCACTCACAGATCATCTCCGAGTGAGATACCCCCTCTCCCTGCGCTCACTGCTGATCTCCGGGTGAGACACAGCCTCCCCCGGCACTCACAGATCATCTCCGAGTGAGATACCCCCCTCCCCCTGCGCTCACTGCTTTTCTCCGAGTGAGATACCCCCTCCCCCTGCACTCACAGATCATCTCCGGGTGAGATACCCCCTCTCCCTGCGCTCACTGCTGATCTCCGGGTGAGACACAGCGTCCCCCTGCATTCACAGATCATCTCCGGGTGAGATACCCCCTCGTCCTTCGCTCACTGCTGATCTCCGGGTGAGACACAGCCTCCCCCTGCACTCACAGCTCATCTCCGAGTGAGATACCCCCTCCCCCTGCGCTCATTGCTGATCTCCGTGTGAGACACAGCCTCCCCCTGCACTCACAGCTCATCTCCGAGTGAGATACCCCCTTCTCCCTGCGCTCACTGCTGATCTCCGGGTGAGACACAGCCTCCCCCTGCACTCACAGATCATCTCCGGGTGAGATACCCCCCTCTCCCTGCGCTCACTGCTGATCTCCGGGTGAGACACAGCCTCCCCCTGCACTCACAGATCATCTCCGGGTGAGATACCCCCCTCCCCCTGCGCTCACTGCTGATCTCCGGGTGAGATACTCCCCCTGCACTCACAGCTCATCTCCGAGTGAGATACCCCCTCCCCCTGCACTCACAGCTCATCTCCGAGTGAGATACCCCCTCCCCCTGCGCTCACTGCTGATCTCCGAGTGAGATACCCCCTCCCCCTGCACTCACAGATCATCTCCGGGTGAGAGACCCCCTCTCCCTGCGCTCACTGCTGATCTCCGGGTGAGACACAGCCTCCCCCTGCACTCACAGATCATCTCCGGGTGAGATACCCCCCTCTCCCTGCGCTCACTGCTGATCTCCGGGTGAGACACAGCCTCCCCCTGCACTCACAGATCATCTCCGGGTGAAATACCCCCTCTCCCTGCGCTCACTGCTGATCTCCGGGTGAGACACAGCCTCCCCCTGCACTCACAGCTCATCTCCGAGTGAGATACCCCCTCCCCCTGCGCTCACTGCTGATCTCCGGGTGAGACACAGCCTCCCCCTGCACTCACAGCTCATCTCCGAGTGAGATACCCCCTTCTCCCTGCGCTCACTGCTGATCTCCGGGTGATACACAGCCTCCCCGTGCCCTCACAGATCATCTCCGGTTGAGATACCCCCCTCTCCCTGCGCTCACTGCTGATCTCCGGGTGAGACACAGCCTCCCCCTGCACTCACAGCTCATCTCCAAGTGAGATACCCCCTCCCCCTGCACTCACTGCTGATCTCTAGGTGAGATACTCCCTCTGCACTCACAGCTCATCTCCGAGTGAGATACCCCCTCCCCCTGTACTCACAGCTGATCTCTAGGTGAGATACTCCCCCTGCACTCACAGTTCATCTCCGAGTGAAATACCCCCTCCCCCTGCACTCATAGATCATCTCCGAGTGAGATATTCCCCTGCCCTCACAGCTCATCTCCGAGTGAGGTACTCCCCTGCCCTCACAGCTCATCTCCGAGTGAGATACTCCCCTGCCCTCACAGCTCATCTCCGAGATACTTCCCTGCCCTCACAGCTCATCTCCGAGTGAGATACTCCCCTGCCCTCACAGCTCATCTCCGAGTGAGATACTTCCCTGCCCTCACAGCTCTTCGAGTGAGATACTCCCCTGCCCTCACAGCTCATCTCCGAGTTAGATACCCCCTGCCCTCACAGCTCATCTTCGAGTGAGATACTTCCCTGCCCTCACAGCTCTTCTCCGAGTGAGATACTCCCCTGCCCTCACAGCTCATCTCCGAGTGAGATACTCCCCTTCCCTCACAGCTCATCTCCGAGATACTTCCCTGCCCTCACAGCTCATCTCCGAGTGAGATACTCCCCTGCCCTCACAGCTCATCTCCGAGTGATATACTCCCCTGCCCTCACAGCTCATCTCCGAGTGAGATACTCCCCTGCCCTCACAGCTCTTCTCCGAGTGAGATACTCCCTAGCCCTCACAGCTCATCTCCCAGTGAGATACTCCCCTGCCCTCACAGCTCATCTCCGAGTGAGATACTCCCCTGCCCTCACAGCTCATCTCCGAGTGAGATAAACCCTTTCCCTGTGCTCACTGCTGATCTCCGGGTGAGATACCCCCTCCCCCTGCACTCACAGATAATCTCCGGGTGAGATACCCCCTCTCCCTGCGCTCACTGCTGATCTCCGGGTGAGATACCCCCTCCCCCTGCACTCACACATCATCTCCGGGTGTGATACCCCCTCCCCCTGCGCTCACTGCTGATCTCCGGGTGAGATACCCCCTCCCCCTGCACTCACAGCTCATCTCCAAGTGAGATACTCCCCTGCCCTCACAGCTCATCTCCGAGATACTTCCCTGCCCTCACAGCTCATCTCCGAGTGAGATACTCCCCTGCCCTCACAGCTCATCTCCGAGTGAGATACTCCCCTGCCCTCACAGCTCATCTCCGAGATACTTCCCTGCCCTCACAGCTCATCTCCGAGATACTTCCCTGCCCTCACAGCTCATCTCCGAGTGAGATACTCCCCTGCCCTCACAGCTCATCTCCGAGTGAGATACTCCCCTGCCCTCACAGCTCATCTCCGAGTGAGATACTCCCCTGCCCTCACAGCTCTTCTCCGAGTGAGATACTCCCTAGCCCTCACAGCTCATCTCCCAGTGAGATACTCCCCTGCCCTCACAGCTCATCTCCGAGTGAGATACTCCCCTGCCCTCACAGCTCATCTCCGAGTGAGATAAACCCTTTCCCTGTGCTCACTGCTGATCTCCGGGTGAGATACCCCTCCCCCTGCACTCACAGATCATCTCCGGGTGAGATACCCCCTCTCCTTGCGCTCACTGCTGTTCTCCGGGTGAGATACCCCCTCCCCCT
The DNA here is from genome assembly GCF_046119375.1 of Phyllobates terribilis. Classification (NCBI taxonomy): domain Eukaryota; kingdom Metazoa; phylum Chordata; class Amphibia; order Anura; family Dendrobatidae; genus Phyllobates; species Phyllobates terribilis. The sequence goes on from NW_027363079.1 coordinate 730,883, forward strand.
GCACTCACAGATCATCTCCGGGTGTGATACCCCCTCCCCCTGCGCTCACTGCTGATCTCCGGGTAAGAAACAGCCTCCCCCTGCACTCACAGCTCATCTCCGAGTGAGATACCCCCTCCCCCTGCGCTCACTGCTGATCTCCGGGTGAGACACAGCCTCCCCCTGCACTCACAGCTCATCTCCGAGTAAGATACCCCCTCCCCCTGCGCTCACTGCTGATCTCCGGGTGAGATACCCCCTCCCCCTGCGCTCACTGGTGATCTCTGGGTGAGATACCCCCTCTCCCTGCACTCACAGCTCATCTCCGAGTGAGATACCCCCCTCTCCCTGCGCTCACTGCTGATCTCCGGGTGAGATACCCCCTCCCCTTGCACTCACAGCTCATCTCCGAGTGAGATAACCCCCTCTCCCTGCGCTCACTGCTGATCTCCGGGTGAGACACAGCCTCCCCCTGCACTCACAGCTCATCTCCGAGTGAGATTCTCCCTCCCCCTGCGCTCACTGCTGATCTCCGGGTGAGATACTCCCCCTGCACTCACAGCTCATCTCCAAGTGAGATACCCCCTCCCCCTGCGCTCACTGCTTTTCTCCGAGTGAGATACCCCCTCCCCCTGCACTCACAGATCATCTCCGGGTGAGATACCCCCTCTCCCTGCGCTCACTGCTGATCTCCGGGTGAGACACAGCCTCCCCCGGCACTCACAGATCATCTCCGAGTGAGATACCCCCCTCCCCCTGCGCTCACTGCTTTTCTCCGAGTGAGATACCCCCTCCCCCTGCACTCACAGATCATCTCCGGGTGAGATACCCCCTCTCCCTGCGCTCACTGCTGATCTCCGGGTGAGACACAGCCTCCCCCTGCATTCACAGATCATCTCCGGGTGAGATACCCCCTCTTCCTGCGCTCACTGCTGATCTCCGGGTGAGACACAGCCTCCCCCTGCACTCACAGCTCATCTCCGAGTGAGATACCCCCTCCCCCTGCGCTCACTGCTGATCTCCGGGTGAGACACAGCCTCCCCCTGCACTCACAGCTCATCTCCGAGTGAGATACCCCCTTCTCCCTGCGCTCACTGCTGATCTCCGGGTGAGACACAGCCTCCCTCTGCACTCACAGATCATCTCCGGGTGAGATACCCCCCTCTCCCTGCGCTCACTGCTGAACTCCGGGTGAGACACAGCCTCCCCCTGCACTCACAGATCATCTCCAAGTGAGATATCCCCCTCTCCCTGCTCTCACTGCTGATCTCCGGGTGAGACACAGCCTCCCCCTGCACTCACAGCTCATCTCCGAGTGAGATACCCCCTCCCCCTGCACTCACTGCTGATCTCTAGGTGAGATACTCCCCCTGCACTCCCAGCTCATCTCCGAGTGAGATACCCCCACCCCCTGCACTCACAGCTGATCTCTAGGTGAGATTCTCCCCCTGCACTCACAGCTCATCTCCGGGTGAGATACCCCCTCCCCTTGCACTCACAGCTCATCTCCGAGTGAGATACCCCCTCCCCCTGCGCTCACTGCTGATCTCCGGGTGAGATACTCCCCCTGCGCTCACAGCTCATCTCCAAGTGAGATACCCCCTCCCCCTGCGCTCACTGCTTTTATCCGAGTGAGATACCCCCTCCCCCTGCACTCACAGATCATCTCCGGGTGAGATACCCTCTCTCCCTGCGCTCACTGCTGATCTCCGGGTGAGACACAGCCTCCCCCTGCATTCACAGATCATCTCCGCGTGAGATACCCCCTCTTCCTGCGCTCACTGCTGATCTCCGGGTGAGACACAGCCTCCCCCTGCACTCACAGCTCATCTCCGAGTGAGATACCCATCTCTCCCTGCGCTCACTGCTGATCTCCGTGTGAGACACAGCCTCCCCCTGCACTCACAGCTCATCTCCGAGTGAGATACCCCCTCCCCCTGCGCTCACTGCTGATCTCCGGGTGAGATACTCCCCCTGCACTCACAGCTCATCTCCGAGTGAGATACCCCCTCCCCCTGCGCTTACTGCTGATCTCTGGGTGAGATACTCCCCCTGCACTCACAGCTCATCTCCGAGTGAGATACCCCCTCCCCCTGCGCTCACTGCTGATCTCTGAGTGAGATACCCCCTCCCCCTGCACTCACAGATCATCTCCGGGTGAGATACCCCCTCTCCCTGCACTCACTGCTGATCTCCGGGTGAGACACAGCCTCCCCCTGCACTCACAGATCATCTCCGGGTGAGATACCCCCCTCTCCCTGCGCTCACTGCTGATCTCCGGGTGAGACACAGCCTCCCCCTGCACTCACAGCTCATCTCCGAGTAAGATACCCCCTCCCCCTGCGCTCACTGCTGATCTCCGGGTGAGATACCCCCTCCCCCTGCGCTCACTGGTGATCTCTGGGTGAGATACCCCCTCTCCCTGCACTCACAGCTCATCTCCGAGTGAGATACCCCCCTCTCCCTGCGCTCACTGCTGATCTCCGGGTGAGATACCCCCTCCCCTTGCACTCACAGCTCATCTCCGAGTGAGATACCCCCCTCTCCCTGCGCTCACTGCTGATCTCCGGGTGAGACACAGCCTCCCCCTGCACTCACAGCTCATCTCCGAGTGAGATTCCCCCTCCCCTTGCGCTCACTGCTGATCTCCGGGTGAGATACTCCCCCTGCACTCACAGCTCATCTCCAAGTGAGATACCCCCTCCCCCTGCGCTCACTGCTTTTCTCCGAGTGAGATACCCCCTCCCCCTGCACTCACAGATCATCTCCGGGTGAGATACCCCCTCTCCCTGCGCTCACTGCTGATCTCCGGGTGAGACACAGCCTCCCCCGGCACTCACAGATCATCTCCGAGTGAGATACCCCCCTCCCCCTGCGCTCACTGCTTTTCTCCGAGTGAGATACCCCCTCCCCCTGCACTCACAGATCATCTCCGGGTGAGATACCCCCTCTCCCTGCGCTCACTGCTGATCTCCGGGTGAGACACAGCCTCCCCCTGAACTCACAGCTCATCTCCGAGTGAGATACCCCCTCCCCCTGCGCTCACTGCTGATCTCCGGGTGAGACACAGCCTCCCCCTGCACTCACAGCTCATCTCCGAGTGAGATACCCCCTTCTCCCTGCGCTCACTGCTGATCTCCGGGTGAGACACAGCCTCCCTCTGCACTCACAGATCATCTCCGGGTGAGATACCCCCCTCTCCCTGCGCTCACTGCTGATCTCCGGGTGAGACACAGCCTCCCCCTGCACTCACAGATCATCTCCAAGTGAGATATCCCCCTCTCCCTGCTCTCACTGCTGATCTCCGGGTGAGACACAGCCTCCCCCTGCACTCACAGCTCATCTCCGAGTGAGATACCCCCTCCCCCTGCACTCACTGCTGATCTCTAGGTGAGATACTCCCCCTGCACTCCCAGCTCATCTCCGAGTGAGATACCCCCACCCCCTGCACTCACAGCTGATCTCTAGGTGAGATTCTCCCCCTGCACTCACAGCTCATCTCCGGGTGAGATACCCCCTCCCCTTGCACTCACAGCTCATCTCCGAGTGAGATACCCCCTCCCCCTGCGCTCACTGCTGATCTCCGGGTGAGATACTCCCCCTGCGCTCACAGCTCATCTCCAAGTGAGATACCCCCCTCTCCCTGCGCTCACTGCTGATCTCCGGGTGAGACACAGCCTCCCCCTGCACTCACAGCTCATCTCCGAGTGAGCTTCCCCCTCCCCCTGCGCTCACTGCTGATCTCCGGGTGAGATACTCCCCCTGCACTCACAGCTCATCTCCAAGTGAGATACCCCCTCCCCCTGCGCTCACTGCTTTTCTCCGAGTGAGATACCCCCCTCTCCCTGCGCTCACTGCTGATCTCCGGGTGAGACACAGCCTCCCCCTGCACTCACAGCTCATCTCCGAGTGAGATTCCCCCTCCCCCTGCGCTCACTGCTGATCTCCGGGTGAGATACTCCCCCTGCACTCACAGGTCATCTCCAAGTGAGATACCCCCTCCCCCTGCGCTCACTGCTTTTCTCCGAGTGAGATACCCCCTCCCCCTGCACTCACAGATCATCTCCGGGTGAGATACCCCCTCTCCCTGCGCTCACTGCTGATCTCCGGGTGAGACACAGCCTCCCCCGGCACTCACAGATCATCTCCGAGTGAGATACCCCCCTCCCCCTGCGCTCACTGCTTTTCTCCGAGTGAGATACCCCCTCCCCCTGCACTCACAGATCATCTCCGGGTGAGATACCCCCTCTCCCTGCGCTCACTGCTGATCTCCGGGTGAGACACAGCCTCCCCCTGCATTCACAGATCATCTCCGGGTGAGATACCCCCTCTTCCTGCGCTCACTGCTGATCTCCGGGTGAGACACAGCCTCCCCCTGCACTCACAGCTCATCTCCGAGTGAGATACCCCCTTCTCCCTGCGCTCACTGCTGATCTCCGGGTGAGACACAGCCTCCCTCTGCACTCACAGATCATCTCCGGGTGAGATACCCCCCTCTCCCTGCGCTCACTGCTGATCTCCGGGTGAGACACAGCCTCCCCCTGCACTCACAGATCATCTCCGGGTGAGATACCCCCCTCTCCCTGCGCTCACTGCTGATCTCCGGGTGAGAAACAGCCTCCCCCTGCACTCACAGCTCATCTCCAAGTGAGATATCCCCCTCTCCCTGCTCTTACTGCTGATCTCCGGGTGAGACACAGCCTCCCCCTGCACTCACAGCTCATCTCCGAGTGAGATACCCCCTCCCCCTGCACTCACTGCTGATCTCTAGGTGAGATACTCCCCCTGCACTCCCAGCTCATCTCCGAGTGAGATACCCCCACCCCCTGCACTCACAGCTGATCTCTAGGTGAGATTCTCCCCCTGCACTCACAGCTCATCTCCGGGTGAGATACCCCCTCCCCTTGCACTCACAGCTCATCTCCGAGTGAGATACCCCCTCCCCCTGCGCTCACTGCTGATCTCCGGGTGAGATACTCCCCCTGCGCTCACAGCTCATCTCCAAGTGAGATACCCCCTCCCCCTGCGCTCACTGCTTTTATCCGAGTGAGATACCCCCTCCCCCTGCACTCACAGATCATCTCCGGGTGAGATACCCTCTCTCCCTGCGCTCACTGCTGATCTCCGGGTGAGACACAGCCTCCCCCTGCATTCACAGATCATCTCCGCGTGAGATACCCCCTCTTCCTGCGCTCACTGCTGATCTCCGGGTGAGACACAGCCTCCCCCTGCACTCACAGCTCATCTCCGAGTGAGATACCCATCTCTCCCTGCGCTCACTGCTGATCTCCGTGTGAGACACAGCCTCCCCCTGCACTCACAGCTCATCTCCGAGTGAGATACCCCCTCCCCCTGCGCTCACTGCTGATCTCCGGGTGAGATACTCCCCCTGCACTCACAGCTCATCTCCGAGTGAGATACCCCCTCCCCCTGCGCTTACTGCTGATCTCTGGGTGAGATACTCCCCCTGCACTCACAGCTCATCTCCGAGTGAGATACCCCCTCCCCCTGCGCTCACTGCTGATCTCTGAGTGAGATACCCCCTCCCCCTGCACTCACAGATCATCTCCGGGTGAGATAACCCCTCTCCCTGCACTCACTGCTGATCTCCGGGTGAGACACAGCCTCCCCCTGCACTCACAGATCATCTCCGGGTGAGATACCCCCCTCTCCCTGCGCTCACTGCTGATCTCCGGGTGAGACACAGTCTCCCCCTGCACTCACAGATCATCTCCGGGTGAGATACCCCCTCTCCCTGCGCTCACTGCTGATCTCCGGGTGAGACACAGCCTCCCCCTGCACTCACAGCTCATCTCCGAGTGAGATACCCCCTCCCCCTGCGCTCACTGCTGATCTCCGGGTGAGACACAGCCTCCCCCTGCACTCACAGCTCATCTCCAAGTGAGATACCCCCTCCCCCTGCACTCACTGCTGATCTCTAGGTGAGATACTCCCTCTGCACTCACAGCTCATCTCCGAGTGAGATACCCCCTCCCCCTGTACTCACAGCTGATCTCTAGGTGAGATACTCCCCCTGCACTCACAGTTCATCTCCGAGTGAGATACCCCCTCCCCCTGCACTCACAGATCATCTCCGGGTGAGACACCCCCATCTCCCTGCACTCACAGCTCACCTCCGTGTGAGATACTCCCCTGCCCTCACAGCTCTTCTCCGAGTGAGATACTCCCTAGCCCTCACAGCTCATCTCCCAGTGAGATACCCCCACCCCCTGCACTCACAGCTGATCTCCGGGTGAGATACTCCCCCTGCACTCACAGCTCATCTCCGGGTGAGATACCCCCTCTCCCTGCGCTCACTGCTGATCTCCGGGTGAGATACCCCCTCTCCCTGCGCTCACTGCTGATCTCCGGGTGAGACACAGCCTCCCCCGGCACTCACAGATCATCTCCGAGTGAGATACCCCCCTCCCCCTGCGCTCACTGCTTTTCTCCGAGTAAGATACCCCCTCACCCTGCACTCACAGATCATCTCCGGGTGAGATACCCCCTCTCCCTGCGCTCACTGCTGATCTCCGGGTGAGACACAGCCTCCCCCTGCATTCACAGATCATCTCCGGGTGAGATACCCCCTCTTCCTGCGCTCACTGCTGATCTCCGGGTGAGACACAGCCTCCCCCTGCACTCACAGCTCATCTCCGAGTGAGATACCCCCTCCCCCTGCGCTCAATGCTGATCTCCGGGTGAGACACAGCCTCCCCCTGCACTCACAGCTCATCTCCGAGTAAGATACCCCCTCCCCCTGCGCTCACTGCTGATCTCCGGGTGAGATACCCCCTCCCCCTGCGCTGACTGCTGATCTCTGGGTGAGATACCCCCTCTCCCTGCACTCACAGCTCATCTCCGAGTGAGATACCCCCCTCTCCCTGCGCTCACTGCTGATCTCCGGGTGAGATACCCCCTCCCCTTGCACTCACAGCTCATCTCCGAGTGAGATACCCCCCTTTCCCTGCGCTCACTGCTGATCTCCGGGTGAGACACAGCTTCCCCCTGCACTCACAGCTCATCTCCGAGTGAGATACCCCCTCCCCCTGCGCTCACTGCTGATCTTCGGGTGAGATACTCCCCCTGCACTCACAGCTCATCTCCAAGTGAGATACCCCCTCCCCCTGCGCTCACTGCTTTTCTCCGAGTGAGATACCCCCTCCCCCTGCACTCACAGATCATCTCCGGGTGAGATACCCCCTCTCCCTGCGCTCACTGCTGATCTCCGGGTGAGACACAGCCTCCCCCGGCACTCACAGATCATCTCCGAGTGAGATACCCCCCTCCCCCTGCGCTCACTGCTTTTCTCCGAGTGAGATACCCCCTCCCCCTGCACTCACAGATCATCTCCGGGTGAGATACCCCCTCTCCCTGCGCTCACTGCTGATCTCCGGGTGAGACACAGCCTCCCCCTGCATTCAAAGATCATCTCCGGGTGAGATACCCCCTCTTCCTGCGCTCACTGCTGATCTCCGGGTGAGACACAGCCTCCCCCTGCACTCACAGCTCATCTCCGAGTGAGATACCCCCTCCCCCTGCGCTCACTGCTGATCTCCGGGTGAGACACAGCCTCCCCCTGCACTCACAGCTCATCTCCAAGTGAGATATCCCCCTCTCCCTGCTCTCACTGCTGATCTCCGGGTGAGACACAGCCTCGCCTCCCCCTGCACTCACAGCTCATCTCCGAGTGAGATACCCCCTCCCCCTGCACTCACTGCTGATCTCTAGGTGAGATACTCCCCCTGCACTCACAGCTCATCTCCGAGTGATATACCCCCACCCCCTGCACTCACAGCTGATCTCCGGGTGAGATACTCCCCCTGCACTCACAGCTCATCTCCGGGTGAGATACCCCCTCCCCTTGCACTCACAGCTCATCTCCGAGTGAGATACCCCCTCCCCCTGCGCTCACTGCTGATCTCCGGGTGAGATACTCCCCCTGCACTCACAGCTCATCTCCAAGTGAGATACCCCCTCCCCCTGCGCTCACTGCTTTTCTCCGAGTGAGATACCCCCTCCCCCTGCACTCACAGATCATCTCCGGGTGAGATACCCCCTCTCCCTGCGCTCACTGCTGATCTCCGGGTGAGACACAGCCTCCCCCTGCATTCACAGATCATCTCCGGGTGAGATACCCCCTCTTCCTGCGCTCACTGCTGATCTCCGGGTGAGACACAGCCTCCCCCTGCACTCACAGCTCATCTCCGAGTGAGATACCCCCCTCTCCCTGCGCTCACTGCTGATCTCCGGGTGAGACACAGCCTCCCCCTGCACTCACAGATCATCTCCGGGTGAGATACCCCCCTCTCCCTGCGCTCACTGCTGATCTCCGGGTGAGACACAGCCTCCCACTGCACTCACAGATCATCTCCGGGTGAGATACCCCCCTCTCCCTGCGCTCACTGCTGATCTCCGGGTGAGACACAGCCTCCCCCTGCACTCACAGCTCATCTCCAAGTGAGATATCCCCCTCTCACTGCTGATCTCCGGGTGAGACACAGCCTCCCCCTGCACTCACAGCTCATCTCCAAGTGAGATACCCCCACCCCCTGCACTCACAGCTGATCTCTAGGTGAGATTCTCCCCCTGCACTCACAGCTCATCTCCGGGTGAGATACCCCCTCCCCTTGCACTCACAGCTCATCTCCGAGTGAGATACCCATCTCTCCCTGCGCTCACTGCTGATCTCCGTGTGAGACACAGCCTCCCCCTGCACTCACAGCTCATCTCCGAGTGAGATACCCCCTCCCCCTGCGCTCACTGCTGATCTCCGGGTGAGATACTCCCCCTGCACTCACAGCTCATCTCCGAGTGAGATACCCCCCCCCCCTGCGCTCACTGCTGATCTCCGAGTGAGACACAGCCTCCCCCTGCACTCACAGATCATCTCCGGGTGAGATACCCCCCTCTCCCTGCGCTCACTGCTGATCTTTGGGTGAGACACAGCCTCCCCCTGCACTCACAGCTCATCTCCGAGTGAGATACCCCCTCCCCCTGCGCTCAATGCTGATCTCTAGGTGAGATACTCCCCCTGCACTCACAGCTCATCTCCGGGTGAGATACTCCCCTGCCCTCACAGCTCATCTCCGAGTGAGATACTCCCCTGCCCTCACAGCTCATCTCCGAGTGAGATACCCCCTCCCCCTGCACTCACAGCTGATCTCTAGGTGAGATTCTCCCCCTGCACTCACAGCTCAACTCCGGGTGAGATACCCCCTCCCCCTGCGCTCACTGCTGATCTCTAGGTGAGACACAGCTTCCCCCTGCACTCACTGCTCATCTCCGAGTGAGATACCCCCACCCCCTGCACTCACAGCTGATCTCTAGGTGAGATTCTCCCCCTGCACTCACAGCTCAACTCCGGGTGAGATACCCCCTCCCCCTGCGCTCACTGCTGATCTCTAGGTGAGACACCCCCTCCCCCTGCACTCACAGCTCATCTCCGAGTGAGATACCCCCTCCCCCTGCGCTCACTGCTGATCTCTAGGTGAGATACTCCCCCTGCACTCACAGCTCATCTCCGAGTGAGATACCCTCTCCCCCTGCACTCACAGCTGATCTCTGGGTGAGATACCCCCTCCCCCTGCACTCACAGATCATCTCTGAGTGAGATACCCCCTCCCCCTGCGCTCACTGCTGATCTCTAGGTGAGATACTCCCCCTGCACTCACTGCTGATCTCTAGGTGAGATACCCCCTCCCCCTGCGCTCACTGCTGATCTCTAGGTGAGATACTCCCCCTGCACTCACTGCTGATCTCTAGGTGAGATACCCCCTCCCCCTGCGCTCACTGCTGATCTCTAGGTGAGATACTCCCCCTGCGCTCACTGCTGATCTCCGAGTGCAAAAAACGTGCAATACCACAGTTGTTTTTTATTTTTTTTTTTTACCATGTTCACTGAATGCTAAAACTGACTTGCCCTTCTTATTCTACAGGTCATTACGAGTTCATAGACACCAAACATGTATAGGTTCTTTTATATTTAAGTGGTGGAAAAAAATTCCAAAATTTGGTAAAAAAATAAAATAAAAAAATAGCGCCATTTTCTAAGACCCGTAGCGTCTCCATTTTTCGTGATCTGGGGCTGGTTGATGGCTTATTTTTTGCGTGCCAGGCTGACGTTTTTATTGATAACATTTGGGGTAGATCCGATGTTTTGATCGCCCGTTGTTGCATTTTATTGCAATTTTGCGGCGACCAAAAAACGTAATTCTGGCGTTTAGAATTTTTTTCTCGCTACGCCGTTTACCGATCGGAATAATTCTTTTTTTATATTGATAGATCGGGCGATTCTGAACGCGGCGATACCAAATATGTGTATGTGGGTTTTTTTTATATATATTTTATTTTGAATGGGGCGAAAGGGGGGTGATTTAAACTTTTATATTTTTTTATTTTTTTTAATATTTTTAAAAACTTTTTTTTTTTACTTTTTGCATGCTTCTATAGTCTCCATAGGAGACTAGAAGCAGCAACTGTCCGATCGCCTCTGCTACATACAAGGGACGAGCAGGTCCCCTGCATGCAGCAGAAATGGTCCTGTGCTATGAGCGCCGACCACTAGGTGGCGCTCATAGCGACAAGATCATGACAACCACAGGCGTCTGCTGCAGACCCTGGGTTGTCATGCACGCCCATCGGCGACCCGCGATCACGTGACGGGGTTACCGGTGGGCGGGGCTTATGACGCGCTACCCGGAAGCGCGCGTTAAATGCTGCTGTTGGAGATTGACAGCAGCATTTAACTGGTTAACAGCCGCGGGTGGATCGCGATTCCACCCGCGGCTGTTGCGGGCACATGTCAGCTGTAAGAATCAGCTGACATGTGCTCCGTTCAGTGAAGGCTCAGCGCAGCAGCCCTCACTGAACGGGGGGTACGCAAATATGCGTACTAATACGTCCCCGGTAAGTAAGGGGTTAAGGGTAAACAAAGCGGTTGTGCCACCATAAAGAATACAGTTAACCAACCAGAAAAGGTGGAAATAAATAGTTTTGTAATTTACAGTGATTCAAAATTATGCTTCATTCAAAAGTTACCAAGCTTTTACTTTTATGAATGCTGCTCTCTGGCGCCACCTGGTGTTATTCCCCTACATCCTGGTAGTGGGTGATCAGCTGGTCGGGTTTGGGCAGTTCCTGTCATAACAGCTTCCAACCGGCAGTCTGCACAATGTATTGCAAGAAAAGAAATGAAAAATTCCATCTCCAAAAAAGTTGTATTAAAAAATTCCAAGTTGTTATTACATCATTTTAACATCTGATGAGGTCACAAGGTACATGGGGATTCACATAGCAATTCGTTTCCAAAGCCAACCAGCTTTCTTTGTCAAGCTACTATGACATGATTCTGTGATCTTTTAAATATTTCCGAAACCAATTACAAGTAATACACCAATTACATGACCAATGAGATCACACCCATTACATGACCAATGAGACAAATACATAGAAAGTTACATATCAAATACACTGCTCATAAAATAAAGGGAACACTTAAACAACAGAATATAACTCCAAGTAAATGAAACTTCTGTGAAATCAAACTGTCCACTTAGGAAGCAACACTGATTAACAATCAATTTCACATGCTGTTGTGCAAATGGAATAGACAATAGATGGAAATGATTGGCAATTTTCAAGACACCCTCAATAAAGGAGTGGTTCTGCAGGTGGGGAGCACAGACCATATCTCAGTACCAATGCTTTCTGGCTGATGTTTTGGTCACTTTTGAATGTTGGTTGTACTTTCATACTTGTGGTAGCATGAGACGGACTCGACAACCCACAGAAGTTGCTCAGGTAGTGCAGCTCATTCTGGATGGCACATCAATGCAAGCTGTGGCAAGAAGGTTTGCTGTGTCTGTCACCGTACTGTCCAGAGGCTGGAGGCACTACCAGGAGACAGGCCAGTACAAAAGTAGACGTGGAGAGGGCTGTAGGAGGGCAACAACCCAGCAGCAGGACCTCTACCTCCGTCTTTGTGCAAGGAGGAACAGGAGGAGCACTGCCAGAGCCGTGCAAAATGACCTCCAGCAGGTCACAAATGTGCATGTGTCTGCACAATCAGTTGGAAACCGACTCCATGAGGGTGGTATGAGGGTCTGACGTCCACAGATGGGGGTTGTGCTCACAGCCCAACACCGTGCAGGACGCTTGGCATTTGCCACATAACACCAGGATTGGCAAAGTCGCCACTGGCACCCTGGGCCTACTTCTGAGGCATCTGTCTGTACAATGAAAGTTTCCTTGAAGTTGGGGCTGATGAGGACCGGCTGTCCACACAGGGCCAACTTCATGGACTGAAAGGCTTCTTCTGCCTGAAGGTTCCACTGAACCATTAGTGATTTTTTTCCTTTCAAGAGATCGGTCAGGGCCGCCGTTCTCCCAGGAAAATTAGGTATAAACCGGCGGTAATACCCAAGGATGTTAAGGAACGCCCTCACCTGCTGTGTATTTGACGGTTTAGGCCAATTTTTTATGGCCTCAACTTTATTGATTTGGGGCTTGATAACTCCTCGGCCAATCGCATACCCCAAATATCGGGCTTCCTCTAGCCCTATCGCACATTTTTTCGGGTTTGCCGTTAACTCAGCGACTCTGAGAGAATCCAGCACTGCTTGTACCTGGGATAGATGCGTATGCCAGTCGGTGCTAAAGATGATAATATCATCTAGATATGCGGAGGCGTACTCCTGATGAGACTTGAGCACTATTTCCATCAACCTCTGGAATGTAGCCAGGGCCCCATGTAACCCAAAAGGTAAGACCGCATAGTGATATAGACCCTCCGGAGTTATGAAGGCGGTCTTTTCCTCCGCTGATTTCGTGAGAGGTACCTGCCAGTAACCCTTGGTGAGATCGAGCGTGGTAAAGTACTGGGCCTACCCCAGTCTCTCAATCAGCTCATCCACCCTGGGCATTGGATAAAGGTCAAACTTCGACACTTAATTTAGTTTTCGGAAATCGTTACGGAAGCGTAACGATCCGTCTGGTTTCGTAATCAGTACAATGGGGCTAGCCCACTCTGTCATTTCTCGATGACGCCTAACTGGAGCATCTGTTTTACCTCAGCCGTGATGGCTTGCCTCCGGACTTTGGGTACCCGGTGCGATCTCTTTCGCACCCTTACCCCAGGTTCGGTGACAATGTCATGTTGGAAAACTGTAGTCCTACCCGGTAGCTCTGAGAACACGTTGGTATTCTGCTGCACCAGTGAGCGAGCCGCCCGTCGCTGCTGTTTAGTGAGAGCATCACTTATCCTGACCTCTCCCCCGGACGCATCCCTGGCTGAAGGTAGAGAACTCTCTGGTGATATGCCCGGAGTGATGTCTGTAACTAACCACTCTCGATCTTTCTAAGGTTTTCGCAGGTTTACATAATAAAGCTGCTCCCGTTTCCTCCTTCCAGGCTGATACACCTGGTAATTTACCTCCCCCACCTTTTCTCGAACCTCATATGGCCCTTGCCACTTGGCCATGAGCTTACTCTCGGCTGTGGGTACAAGTACTAACACCTGATCGCCCTTGTTAAAAGACCTGACTCTGGCTCTTTTATTATATGTGCGCCTCTGGGCTGCCTGGGCATCTAACAAATGTTCTTTCACGATGTCCATGACCGCCGCGATCCGGTCCTGCATGCTAGCCACGTGTTCAGTTATACTCCTATGTTGAGTCGGCTCTTGTTCCCACGTCTCTTTGGCTACGTCCAACAGACCTCTAGGGTGTCTGCCGTACAATAACTCAAAGGGAGAGAACCCTGTGGAAGCCTGGGGTACCTAACGGATGGCGAACATCAAATAGGGTAGCAACATGTCCCAATCCCTTCCGTCCTTAGAAACCACCTTTTTTAACATGAACTTGGCTACTTTGAAGAACCTAGAATATAAGACATATTTTCAGTTGTTTCACACTTTTTTGTTAAGTATATAATTCCACATGTGTTAATTCATAGTTTTGATGCCTTCAGTGTGAATGTACAATTTTCATAGTCATGAAAATACAGAAAAATCTTTAAATGGGAAGGTGTGTCCAAACTTTTGGTCTGTACTGTATATATAATGTATATATATATTATTTTTTCACCCTTACTAATAAGTGTTTCATTACTATACAGAGGAAGATTCTGAGGGAGATGATGCTTCACCTATAGGTATGTACTGCACAATACCATTCCATGTTTCTTAACCCTGTCTCGTGTAAATCAGCCTTAAACTTCCTGACAGCCCCATTTTTCAAGTCTGATACGTCACTTTCTGTGGTAATAACTTTAAAATGCTTCTGTCAGTGATTCTGAGATTGTGATTTTGTTGTTGTAAAACATTTTACCTGTTACTACCGGTAAATTCAGATCTGTTGTTTTGTCTTTATTCATGAAAATATTCCAAATTTTCTGAAGATTTTGAAAAATGTGCAATCTTTAAACTTGTATACCCTTAATGACATGTATATAGTGTAAGATGGCTGACGGACAGGTCCTTGAGGGGAAATATGTATCATCGAGGTTGGTAGCTTCGGTGATGTAAACCCGAGAAAGCATGCTCCAGCACTTATACTGCTGACAGGGTTAATAGGGCGTATCAGGCCGGTTTTAAGAGCAGTCATAAAAAATGGGTGGGAATGGCTGCCCACATATCCCCACCTCTGGAGCGTGGTTTGGTAAATAAAATAGAGACCAAATGTCTCATTCAGTGTCTGTGTCTGGAGACCTGTGGATCTCCAAGGCGTTAGTCTGTACTAAGGATTGGACACTGACCTGAGCAGGCGAACCTGCAACATTGTGTGGACATTTTACTTTGTGCTTCCACTTTGTGCCGGAAAAGGCTGTTTTTGTTTATGCTGTCTGAATAAACCAGTTTGGATTTCAATGAAAATGCTTCCTGTGTCTACCTCAACCGCAGACGAGTGAGTATTAAACCCTACAATTGGTGCTAGAAGCACAGTCACAAATCCCAAGGGGCAGTGTGACTGCTACAGGAAACCGTTTAAGTCTTGGGTGAGGGCCGTCAGCCAGTAGGGGACGTCTGGCATCATGGAGGAGCTGATAAAGCAACTTGTGCAGGCTAATCTCCGGCAGCATCAACAGCAGTAGTGGCAGCAACAGCAGTACAAGCAGCAGATAAACCTCCTAGCCGAGTTAACCCATGGCAGTTCAATCGCCCCACCCCCAAGTCTAAGTGATGACTCACTTGCCAGGAAGACGTTAAGAAGAGCCATACAAAAGATGATCCCGGGTGATGAGGACGAGGCGTTCCTGACAATTTTTGAGAGGGTGGCGGAGCGAGAGATATTGCCTCCAGAGCAGTGGGCGGAGGTTCTGGCATCATATTTAACAGGGCAACAGCAGAAGGCCTATTATGACTTGGCCTTGCAAGATGCAAAAGAGTACACCAAGTTGAAGACTGAGATTTTGACGTGCTTAGGAGTGACTCTGACTGACATGATGCGGGTGTACCACTGGGCCTATTGCAGTGACAAATCTTCCCGGTCCCAAATGTTTTACCTCCTACACTTGGTCCAAAAGTGGTTGCAACCGGAATCTTCCTCTCCAGCACAGTTAGTGGCGAGGATTGTGATGGACAGGTTCATACACTCCCTTCCAAGGCTGGTGCAATCCTGGGTTGCCCAGGGAGATCCCCATAATGCCAATGACCTTGTGAGGTTGGTAGAAAGGTACCAGGCGGTCAAGAGTGCTTTGGGGAAGTAAGGGGTGGGAGCATCTCCATACTGTGGTTCCCAACAGGGGGGATGGACACCCAAAAGAGGGGAACTAGAACCACATCTGGGGGGGCGTCCTAGAGTTCAGGAGGGGTCTGAGTTGCTACCAAAGGCCCCATCCAATAACTTAATTTGTTGGCAATGTCACACCCCGGGTCTAATAGTGACCTGTTGCCCTATGACCAACGAGCCAGTAGACTGCAGCACAGGACGGCGCTACTTTGCATATCCTGCCTGCAGTGCTGTCCCTCCACGAGGTGTGGGACCGCAGGCATGCCCCGTGTCAGTGAATGGAGCGCAAATGACTGGTCTGTTCGATTCTGGGAGTTTGGTAACCCTAGTAGGGCCATAATTCCTCATCGTCTGATTCTGCAGAAAAAGGTGGACATCTGCTGTATCCATTGAGACGCTAAGGACTACCCTGTGGTCCTAGTGGTCATAGGCACAAACTGTAGCACTGAGTCCCATGAGGTGGGCGTAGTCAAGGACCTGTTGCACCCTGTTATAATAGGGCAGGACTTTGCCTTGTTTTGGGACTTGTGGGAAAAAGGGAGGAAGCCGGGTTGCCCAGACCACAACCAGGTCGCTCCTAAAGAAACCTCGTCGCAGGCCGCAACCGACAGTTTTCCCTTTCATGTGCTTGTTGGGGGTGAGGATGAGGCAGCATCCCTGAGCTGGAGGTGGGGAAACTTTGGAAACGCCCAGCTCAGGGACTGAACTCTAAAAGGTGTGTTTAATAATGTCACTGTTCTGAATGGTGTTGCTCAAGAGTCTATGGCTGATACCTGATATCCGTACTTTGCTGGAATTGAGGAGTTAATATGACAGGTCACGAAGCTCAGAAGAGAGGTAATCGATCAGTTACTAGTGCCAGGGTCGTACAGACGCAGGGTGTTAGATATGGCCAATGCACATGTCTTAGGTGGTCATCTGGTGGTAGAAAAAACCCAGGAAAGAATCTTCCAGAGGGTCTACTGTCCCAGTTGTCACCGAGAGATTGTGAATTACTGTAGGTCCTGTCACACCTATCAGCTGACCTCCCCTGTGGCTCACTTCCGTAGCCCTTTAGTGCCACTACCTGTCATTGAGGTCCCAATCGATCGCATCACCATGGATCTAGTGGGACCCCTGGTCAAGTCCGCCAGAGCACATCAGTATATCTTGGTGGTACTGGACAACGCTACATGTTACCCGGAGGCTGTACCACCACGAAACTCCTCTGCCAAGTGCATAGTCCAGGAGCTAGTGTTACAACTCTCCTGTTAGGTTTTTTTTAGTTTGCTGGTCACATGACCATTTTTGCCTATTTAATCCGGCTCCACCCTCCTGGCTTTGCTGGACTTCATTTGTATTTACTACTGTTGAGCTAGCTTGTTGCTCTGTTGCCGTTCTTTGTTAGTTTTGCTAGGTCTTCTGACCCCTTTGCCTTTTTGTTGTGTGTTTGTCTTTGACTGCTACTATTTCTGCTAGGAGGTGTCCAACTTTTCCCAGTCCCTAGATCTTGTAGGGATCCCTCCCTCACATCTATAGGTCTGCGTTCAGACTAGCCGAGGACTTTAGCGGGTCTGATCGCAGGATCAGGTTCCCCGTTACGTCGTAGGGATCTAGTTTAGTTCTATTGTAGGGACAGATCTCCTCTCTTTCCTTAGTCTCTGTAGCAGATCATAACAGTAAGTCCAGCCATAAAAGAAAAAAAAAAAAAATAATTTTCTCTAAGGAAAGACCTCCAGTTTTCCATCATGGTCTCGGTGCAAGATTTTTCTCAACGCTTGCAGGGACTCTCTCTGGAGGTGACCAAGCTCCAACAACACGTGAGTAGCTGTTCTGGAGCGCATTTTGTGGAACCAAAGGTACGTCTGCCTGATCTATTTTTTGGCGAACAACAAGATTTTTTTTCTTTTAAAAATGCTTGTCTTATATATTTTCATTTGAGACCCGGATCCTCTGGTGATGAATCACAGCGCATAGGGATCATAATGTCACTTTTGCGCAAAGATCCTCAGGGATGGGCCTTCTCTCTCCATTCTAGTGATCCGTGCTTTAGATCAGTGGATAGTTTTTTTTCTGCTTTGGGTTTGTTGTACGATGATCCTGATCGTGTCTCATCTGCTGAGTCTGAATTAAGACGTTTGAGGCAGGGATCAGGTAATGTGGAAAAATATTGTTCTCACTTCCGTCGGTGGTCTGCCCAGGTGGGGTGGAACGATTCTGCTTTGAAAAGCTTGTTTCTTGCAGGGCTATGTGAAAGGGTAAAGGATTTACTGATTGCTTATCCCACACCTGGAAACTTGCAGGAGGCAATGCAATTAGCTATACGGGTGGACAGGAGACTGCGTGAAAGGGTTAATGAGAGCAAATCCTCTGCTATGTCAGCTCCGAGTCCTGAGAGGGTCTGTGCTGACAATGGAGAGCCGATGGAGATTGGGGCGATGACACCCCGCTCTCAGGAAAAAGACCGCAGGCTTTCTGAAGGCTTGTGTTTCTATTGCGGAAATTCTGGTCATTTTATTAAGAGCTGTGTACTTCGTAAGAAGAAAGAAAAAAAAAAGGTCAGTCATGCTCGTATTGCCTGTTTAAATTCTAAGGGAGTATTCCTATCTGCCACTACTGCTGCTCAGGATGAATTAATTGAATTTCGGGTATTTGTGGATTGTGGATCTACTCTAAATGTGATTGATGGGGGATTCTTGGAAAAACTTAGATTAGAACCTAAAACTTTGTCATCCCCTATTGCTGTGGTTTCTGTCGATGGCTCTCCCTTGAAGAGTGTTACTCACAAGGTCTGTGAATTTCCCCTCACTATTAATGGTATTCATCAAGAGAATTTGGATTTGGTGGTATTGGATAATTTGCCTTCTCCAGTAATATTGGGGTTACCCTGGTTAAAATTGCACAATCCTGTACTGGATTGGTCTACCAATGAAATTAAGTCCTGGAGCCCTAAGTGTTATGACAAGTGTTGTAACGGGCGCATTGCTGCTGTGGATAGAGGGGAATTGCCTGTACCTATTCAGGATTTTTGGAGAGTTTTTTCTGAGGAGGAGTCGCAGGTTTTGCCTCCCCCTAGAGACTATGATTGTACCATTGAATTTGTCCCTGGCGCGACTCTTCCTAAGAGTCGTTTATTTAATCTTACTATTCCTGAGAGAAAGGCTTTGGAAGAATACATACAGACAAGCTTGGCTGCCGGTCACATTAGGCCTTCCAAGTCTCCTGTGGCTGTTGGATTTTTTTTTGTAAAAAAAAAAGATGGCGGTTTACGTCCTTGTCTGGACTTTTGTGAGATTAATAAAATTACTGTACGCAATCCTTACCCACTGCCATTGATTCCTGATTTATTTAACCAGTTAGTGGGGGCCAAGTGGTTCTCTAAAATTGATCTCCGGGGGGCATACAATTTGTTGCGCATGAAGGAGGGTGATGAATGGAAGACTGCTTTTAACACTCCTGTGGGTCATTTTGAGAATCTGGTTATGCCTTTTGGTCTCACCAATGCTCCAGCATTTTTTCAGAATCTTATCAATGATATCCTTAGACCTTTAATCGGCAAAAATGTGGTTGTGTATTTGGATGACATTTTGATTTATTCGCCGGATCTGGAGTCTCATTGGCAGAGCGTATGTGAGGTATTACAGTTATTAATGGACAATTCGCTTTTTGCTAAGCTGGAGAAATGTGAGTTCGCTGTACAGAGAATTAGTTTTTTGGGCTACATTATCTCCAGTGAAGGTTTTGAGATGGACCCGGTTAAAGTTCAAGCTGTGCAGGAATGGCCTAGGCCTATTGGTTTCAAATCGATACAGAGGTTTTTGGGTTTCGCCAATTATTACAGAAAATTCATAAAAAATTTTTCTATTATTGTCAAACCGCTGACCGATCTCACCAGGAAAGGTGCTAATGCGGTTCAGTGGACTTCTGAGGCCATTGAAGCTTTTGTGTTTCTAAAGGAGAGGTTCACCTCTGCTCCCATCCTTATGCAGCCTGATGTGACTAAGCCGTTTTTGGTTGAGGTTGATGCTTCTTCGGTGGGGGTCGGTGCGGTGTTGTCTCAGGAAAACAAGGATGGAGTACATCCCTGTGCCTTTTTTTCAAAAAAATTTTCCGAGACTGAACTTAATTACGATATTGGTAATCGGGAATTGCTGGCGATTAAACTCGCATTTGAACACTGGCGTCATCTCTTGGAAGGTGCTGAATTTCCCATTCAGGTTTTCACTGATCATAAAAATCTGATCTATCTTGATGCTGCCAAGCGCTTGAATGCCCGTCAGGCTAGGTGGGCACTTTTTTTCTCGCGGTTTAATTTTTCCGTTACTTACATCCCGGGTACCAAGAATGTTAAAGCGGATGCTTTGTCTCGCAGCTTTTCTCCCATGGTCGGTGTTGAGGAGGAAGAGGAGACCATTTTACAAGAAGGTGTTGTGATTGCTGCTTTGGACTCCGTTTTGGAGGATGAGATTCTTAAAGCACAGGAGAATGCCCCATCTAACACTCCCCATGGGAGGTTGTTTGTGCCTAGGACCTTTAGGAGAGATTTGTTTGTTGAGTGTCATGAGTCTCGGTTGGCAGGTCATCCAGGAATTTCTGAGACCAAGAGACTTGTGGGTCGCAGTTTTTGGTGGCCTGGATGGCAGAAGGAAGTCATTAAGTGGGTGCGCCAATGTACTGTGTGTGCAAGATCCAAGTCTTCGCATGCTCCTGCTGCGGGGTTGCTTTGCCCTCTGGAGGTTCCTAGTGCACCTTGGACACATCTGGCTATGGACTTTATTACTGACCTTCCTCCCTCTGAAGGTTTCACGGTCATCTGGGTGGTCGTGGACCGTTTTAGCAAGATGTGTCACTTGGTTCCCTTCATCAAACTGCCTTGCGCTAAGACACTCGCCAAGGCCTTTGTCAAGGAAATTGTCAGACTACATGGTGTTCCTACTGACATTGTTTCTGATAGGGGACCTCAGTTCGTGGCTCGTTTTTGGCGTGCCTTTTGTGACAGGTTGGGAGTTCATTTGTCGTTTTCATCCGGATATCATCCTGAGTCTAATGGCCAGACAGAAAGGAAGAACCAGGATGTTGAGCAGTTCTTGCGTTGTTTTGTGGCAGACAATCAAGAGGGGTGGTCTGAGTTTCTGCCACTTGCTGAATTTGCTCTTAACAACCATACATCCTCTTCTGCTGGGTGTTCGCCTTTTTTTTGTTGTTCTGGGAGACATCCGTCTTTTTGGTCATTCTCCAAATTGGTTTCGGCTGTGCCTGAGGAGGAGAGTTTTTCCTGTGATTTGGAGAGAGTTTGGACGGATGTGCGTGGTAATCTTCAGGAGGCTAACAAAAAATCTAAGAGGTACTTTGATAGGAAACGGCAAGAGGTTTTGTTTGCTGTTGGTGACATGGTTTGGTTGTCCTCTAAGAATCTGCGATTGAGGATTCCTTCTAAAAAATTGGGTCCCAAGTTCGTAGGGCCCTTTAATGTACTTCAGATAGTTAGCCAATCTGGTGTTAGGCTGGAGGTTCCTACGTCCTGGAGGATTAATCCGGTGTTTCATGTTTCTCTGTTGAAAAAAGCTGATGTGTCGGATGGTGATGCCTCTGTCACTGTTCCTCCTGTGGTGGAGGACGGGGAATATGAAATTTCCCGCATCCTAAATTCTAGACGGTATAGAGGGAGTTTGCAGTATCTCGTCGCTTGGAAGAGTTTCGGACCTGAGGATAACTCATGGGTGAGGGCGGATGATGTTTCTGCTTCCAGACTTGTCCGAGCGTTTCACAGGAGGTTTCCTGGTAAGCCTGGGCCTAGGGGACCGGAGGATCCTCTTAGAAGAGGGGGTACTGTTACAACTCTCCTGTTAGTTTTTTTTAGTTTGCTGGTCACATGACCATTTTTGCCTATTTAATCCGGCTCCGCCCTCCTGGCTTTGCTGGACTTCATTTGTATTTACTACTGTTGAGCTAGCTTGTTGCTCTGTTGCCGTTCTCTGTTAGTTTTGCTAGGTCTTCTGACCCCTATGCCTTTTTGTTGTGTGTTTGTCTTTGACTGCTACTATTTCTGCTAGGAGGTGTCCAACTTTTCCCAGTCCCTAGATCTTGTAGGGATCCCTCCCTCACATCTATAGGCCTGCGTTCAGACTAGCCGAGGACTTTAGCGGGTCTGATCGCAGGATCAGGTACCCCGTTACATCGTAGGGATCTAGTTTAGTTCTATTGTAGGGACAGATCTCCTCTCTTTCCTTAGTCTCTGTAGCAGATCATAACAGCTAGTCCACGTCTTTTCTAGAATGGGGTTGCGTAAGGAGATCCTAACGGACCAAGGGACCCCATTTATGTCAAGGGGGATGAGGGAGTTGTGAAAAATCCTGCAAATCACACAACTCAGGACCTCAGTCTACCACCCCCAGACAGACGGCTTAGTGGAGAGGTTTAATAAAACCTTGAAGGCCATGTTGAAGAAGGTCGTTGAGAAAGACGGTCGGGACTGGGACTGTCTACTGCCGTACCTTCTGTTTTCTATTAGAGAAGTCCCACAGGCCTCTACTGGCTTCTCCCCATTTGAGCTGTTATATAGCTGACAGCCCCTTGGACTCCTGGATGTAGCAAAGGAGGGTCTACACCCTACAGGATTGTAATGGAACATGTGGCCCAGATGCAAGAGAGGATTGCTGAGGTGATGCCTATTGTGAAAGAACACCTCCTCAAAGCACAAGAGGCACAGTCAAGGGTGTACTAAAGATCGGTGAGGGTGAGACACTTCCACCTTGGCAATTGGGTACTAGTGCCTACGGTGGAGAGCAAATTCCTGACCAAGTGGCAGGGCCCCTATGAAGTTCTTGAAAAGCTTGGCAATGTCAACTATAGAGTCCACTAACCAGGGAAAAGGAAGCCCTACCAGGTGTACCACGTCAACCTGATCAAGCCAAATGACATAGGGAGTTTGTGGAAGCTCCTGTTTGGTGGCGAAGACCAAAGCCCACGTGGAGGAAGTCAAGCTGGCAAAGTTGCTGTCACATGCCCAGAAGCCACAGTGCTGAGAGTTGCTACAGCGGAACTGAGACCTGTTCTCAAAACTACCAGGGTGTACTCGGATCATAGAGCATGAGTTTCTTCCGGGTCATCATGTCCAAGTAAATATGAAGCCGTATCGGATTCCTGAAGCCCACCGAGAGGTAATTGCAAAAGAGGTGAAGCGGATGCTGAGCATGGGAGTCATTGAGGAGTCCAGGAGTGGCTGGTCCAGTCCCAAAGTCTTAGTGCCAAAACCAGATAGAGAATGGCAGTTTTGCAATGACTATAGGAAACTCAACAAAGTCTTGAAGTTTGACACCTACCCAATGCCCAGTGTAGATGAACTGTTTGAAAGATTGGGGCCAGCCAGGTATATTATCACCCTTGACCTCACTAAAGGAATTGGCAAATACCCATGTCCCAAGATGCCAAGGAGAAGACGGTCTTCTCAACGCCAGATGGTTGATTCTACTTCACAAGGATGTCGTTTGGGTTGCAAGAAGCCCTGGCTACCTTCCAGAGGACCATGGACTTGATTCCAGCTCCCCACAAGAAGTATGCAGCAGTCTACTTGGATGACATCGTGATCTATAGCCAGGATTGGGGAAGCCATCTGAGCAAAGTCCAGGCGATACTTGATTCTTTAAAGAAGGCAGGGTTTTCTATAAACCTGAAGAAATGTGCCATGGGCATTGAAGAAACCAAATACTTGGGTTATGTCGTAGGGAGAGGTGAAATAAAGCCCCAAATAAAGTCGACGTGATCAAGAGTTGGCCACAACCCCTCTCAGGGAAACAGGTCAAAGCGTTCCTAGGCATCGTGGGCTATTACCGCCGGTTCATCCCTAACTTCGTCATGATAGCGGCCCCTTTGACAGACCTCCTTACAGGGACAAAGTCGGTTATGGCTAAGTAATCTCCAGAAGCTGAGACTGCCTTCGCGGAACTGAAGGTAGCTCTGTGTAAACAGACAGTTATGGTGGCACCGGATTTCTCAAATAAGTTTGTGGTCCAGACAGACATGTCAGATGTCGGGCTGGGTGCTGTCCTATCACAAGAAGTGAACGGGGAAGAGCATCCCATAATGTATTTAAGTCAGAATGTGACATCCTGTGGGAAGAATTACTCCATTGTGGAAAAGGCCATCAAGTGGGTGTTGGACACTTCAAGATACTACCTCTTAGGCAGGAAGTTCAGGCTAGTGTCAGACCATGCCCCACTAAGGTGGATGAGGGACAAGAAGGGGAACGATGCCGGAGTGACCAGATGGTCCCTAGCCCTTCAGGATTTTAGCTTCCATGCAGAGCATAGGCCCGGGAAACTGCATGGCAATGCTGATGCACTGTCGAGGGTCCACTGCTTGATAGCGTGTCGGGGTGGCGACGCTGCACCGTATGCCCCCTCTACTCCAGACTCATACACAGGTATATAGACTATTCTATACCCGCCTATATTGGTTTATTATTATGGAATAGTTTATACGTTAGGAGCTATTTCCATCATTGCCCTCTCTTGCGTCCTGTGGTTCTTTTGCACAATATTTATTTACACCCTGATAGAGGTAGTACATATGTTTTCCCCATATCTAATACATATAGTCTGTATTGATATACACCTGGTTTCTTATTGTTTTATTTATATGTGTATTATATATATATATATATATATGTATATACACATATACATAATGGGTATGGAAAGTATTCAGACCCCTTGTGATCCTCATTGAGATGGTTCTACTCCTTCATTGGAGTCCAGCTGTGTTTAATTAAACTGATAGGACTTGATTTGGAAAGGCACACACCTGTCTGTATAAGACCTCACAGCTCACAATGCATGTCAGACCAAATGAAAACCATGAGCTCAAAGAAACTGCCCAAGGAGCTCAGAGACAGAATTGTGGCAAGGCACAGATCTGGCCAAGGTTACAAAATAATTTCTGCATTACTCAAGGTTCTTAAGAGCACAGTGGCCTCCATAATCCTTAAATGGAAGAAGTTTGGGACCACCAGAAGTCTTCCTAGACCTGGCCATTCAGTCAAACAGTGCAATCGTGGGAGAATATCCATGGTGAGAGAGGTAAAGAAGAACCCCAAAATCACTGTGACTAAGCTCCAGAGATGCAGTAGGGAGATGGGAGAAAGTTCCACAAGGTCAACTATCACTGCAGCCCTCCACCAGTCAGGCCTTTATGGCAGAGTGGCCCGACGGAATCCTCTCCTCAGTGCAAGACAAATGAAAGTCCGCATAGAGTTTGCTCAAAAACACATGAAGGACTCCCAAACTATGAGAAATAAGATTCTCTGGTCTGATGAGATGAAGATAGATCTTTTTGATGATAATTCTAAGCGGTATGTGTGGAGAAAACCAGGCACTGCTCATCACCTACCCAATACAATCCCAACAGTGAAACATGGTGGTGGCAGCATCATGCTATGGGGGTGTTTTTCAGCTGCAGGGACATGACGACTGGTTGCAATTGAAGGAAACATGAATGCGGCCAAGTACAGAGATTTCCTGAGTGAAAACCTCTTCCAGAGTGCTCTGGACCTCAGACTTGGCCGAAGGTTCACCTTCGAACAAGACAATGACCCTAAGCACACAGCTATAATGACAAAGGAGTGGCCTCACAACAACTCTGTGACCATTCTTGACTGGTCCAGCCAGAGCCCTGACCTAAACCTAATTGAGCATCTCTGGAGAGACCTGAAAATGGCTGTCCACCAACGTTCACCATCCAACCTGTCGGAACTGGACAGGAACTGCAACGAAGAATGGCAGAGGATCCCCAAATCCAGGTGTGAAAAACTTGTTGCTTCATACCCAAGAAGACTCATGGCTGTACTAATTCAAAAGTGTGCTTCTACTCAATACCGAGCAAGGGGGCTGAATATTTATGACTATGTGATATTTCAGTTTTTCTTTTTTAATAAATTTGCAAAAATTTCTAGATTTCTGTTTTTTTTCCAGTCAAGATAGGATGCAAAGTGTACTTTAATGAGAATAAAATGAACTTTTTAGAATTTATCAAATGGCTGCAATGAAACAAAGAGTGAAAAATTTAAAGGGGTCTGAATACTTTCTGTACCCACTGTATGTATATATATGTATTCTGGTGGTAATGGTATATATTCCATTGATTTGTACTGTACATTTGCATGTGGGAAACACATGTTGTTCAGCGCTTTCTCCTGGTTGCTTTGTTCCCACCCCTATTCGTATTTTAGCTTGATCCATTAAAATTTGTTATATTTTAGCATAGTCTGGTCTTCTTTTTGGTTCTATATGAGTGGTTTTCTGTGTTTTAGTTACCGATTGGTCTATACAGTCCTTTTTAAACATGCACCCTGACTAGGTAGTGTATGTATGTATGTATGTGTATATATATATATATATATATATATATATATATATATGTTTATATATATAATATATATACATACAGTACAGACCAAAAGTTTGGACACACCTTCTCATTTAAAGATTTTTCTGTATTTTCATGACTATGAAAATTGTACATTCACACTGAAGGCATCAAAACTATGAATTAACACATGTGGAATTATATACTTAACAAAAAAGTCTGAAACAACTGAAAATATGTCTTATATTCTAGGTTCTTCAAAGTAGCCACCTTTTGCTTTGATGACTGCTTTGCACACTCTTGGCATTCTCTTGATGAGCTTCAAGTGGTAGTCACCGGAAATGGTCTTCCAACAATCTTGAAGAAGTTCCCAGAGATGCTTAGCACTTGTTGGCCCTTTTGCCTTCACTCTGCGGTCCAGCTCATCCCAAACCATCTCGATTGGGTTCAGGTCTGGTGACTGTGGAGGCCAGGTCATCTCGCGTAGCACCCCATCACTCTCCTTCTTGGTCAAATAGCCCTTACACAGCCTGGAGGTGTGTTTGGGGTCATTGTCCTATTGAAAAATAAATGATGGTCCAACTAAACACAAATCGGATGGAATAGCATGCCGCTGCAAGATGCTGTGGTAGCCATGCTGGTTCAGTATGCCTTCAATTTTGAATAAATCCCCAACAGTGTCACCAGCAAAGCACCCCCACACCATCACACCTCCTCCTCCATGCTTCATCGTGGGAACCAGGCATGTAGAGTCCATCCGTTCACCTTTTCTGAGTCGCACAAAGACACGGTGGTTGGAACCAAAGATCTCAAATTTGGACTCATCAGACCAAAGCACAGATTTCCACTAGTCTAATGTCCATTCCTTCTGTTCTTTAGCCCAAACAAGTCTCTTCTGCTTGTTGCCTGTCCTTAGCAGTGGTTTCCTAGCAGCTATTTTACCATGAAGGCCTGCTGCCCAAAGTCTCCTCTTAACAGTTGTTGTAGAGATGTGTCTGCTGCTAGAACTCTGTGTGGCATTGAACTGGTCTCTGCTGTTAACCTGCGATTTCTGAGGCTGGTGACTCGGATAAACTTATCCTCAGAAGCAGAGGTGACTCTTGGTCTTCCTTTCCTGGGGCGGTCCTCATGTGAGACAGTTTCTTTATAGCGCTTGATGGTTTTTGCAACTGCACTTGGGGACACTTTCAAAGTTTTCCCAGTTTTTCAGACTGACTGACCTTCATTTCTTAAAGTAATGATGGCCACTCATTTTTCTTTACTTAGCTGCTTTTTTCTTGCCATAATACAAATTCTAACAGTCTGTTCAGTAGGACTATATCAGCTGTGTATCCACCAGACTTCTGCACAACACAACTGATGGTCCCAACCCCATTTATAAGGCAAGAAATGCCACTTATTAAACCTGACAGGGCACACCTGTGAAGTGAAAACCATTTCCGGTGACTACCACTTGAAGCTCATCAAGAGAATGCCAAGAGTGTGCAAAGCAGTCATCAAAGCAAAAGATGGCTACTTTGAAGAACCTAGAATATAAGACATATTTTCAGTTGTTTCCCACTTTTTTGTTAAGTATATAATTCCACATGTGTTAATTCATAGTTTTGATGCCTTCAGTGTGAATGTACAATTTTCATAGTCATGAAAATACAGAAAAATCTTTAAATGAGAAGGTGTGTCCAAACTTTTGGTCTGTACTGTACATGCATGCATACATACATACATACATACATACATACACACACACAGTGCTATACTTAATACATTTCCTTCTCAGAACTGATTATTCCTTTTCTAATCTTCATGTGTATCGTGATTTTCGAATTTTGAGTTTTTTTGCTTATTGATAGCCAAGCCCGCCAGCTTTGGGCAGAGGAGGGTATGTAAGATGGCCACCGGACAGGTCCTCGAGGTTGTTAGCTTCGGTGATGTAAACCCAGAAAAGCATGCTCCAGCACATATAGTACTGAAAGGGTTAATAGGTCGTATGAGGGCCGCTTTTACGAGCAGTCATAAGAGATTGGTGGGAATGGCTGCTCACATATCCCCACCCCGGGGGCGTGGTTTGGTAAATAAAATGGAGACCAATTGTCTCATTCTGTGTCTGGAGATATGTGGATCTCCAGGATGCTGGTCTGTGCTAAACACCTAAGGATTGGAAACTGACCTGAGCGGTCGAACCCGCAACATTGTATGGACATTTTACTTTGTATTTCCACTTTGTGCCGGAAAAGGGTGTTTTTGTTTTGCTACCTGAGCAGTTTATGCTGTCTGAATAAACTAGCCTGGATTTCAATGAAAATGCTTCCTGTGCCTACCTCAGCCGCAGCCGAGTGAGTACCAAACCGTACAATAGCTATACAATATTAGTGTCTGCTATACAAGGAGTAATGCTGCATTCAGGAGAAATTGCGTAATAAATTGTGCAGTCTAAAAATTAGGGCTGAAGTAACATTTTAGCTGAATGGAATTTGACTAAATGGAATTATTAATTTTTTTTTCTTATATTTTCATTAATGCAAAGCACCTCAAGGAATAGCAAACTTCTTGTATGCTTTGAAACCTCCATTCTTTAAATTGGGGTGTTTTTTAGGGGGTTACAATAAAAGGCTCTTCAAAGTCACTTCAAAAGTGAATAGGTCCATAAAAATGCAGTTTATTTTAAATTTCCTTGGAAATATGAAAAATTGCTGCTAAAATTGTAACCCCTTCATGACCTTTGACATACCTATACGTCCTGATCGGGAAGGGATTCCCAACCACTGACATACAGTAACATCATGACGATTGTGCGGGGCCCAGGGGCTGTGCCCTCACCATCATCGTCGGGAGCTTGGCTTAAGTGATAGCAGAGCCTCAGCTGTCACTGTCAGGAGCATTGCCCTCACCATTCCCAGCTTTTTAACCCCTTAAATGTCGATATCAATAGAAATAACAGCATTTAGAAGGCTTGAGGAGGGAGAGGGCTCCCTCTCCTACGTGATCTGCATCGGGTGCCATCATACACTGGGAGATCCACTGAGGTGCCATAACAGCCTGAGGACCGCATTTTACAAAGTACACCTCTCAGTGAACTCATCTACGGGTGCAATGATCATATTAACACCATGGGTGTGTCACAGAATTTTATACCATTGGGCAGTGAAGAAAAAATAATTACATTTTTATCTCAAATATTTTGTTTTAGCCCCAGATTTTACGTTTTAAATGGGGTTAATGGATAAAACTGGCCCCTAAAATGTGGCCCACAATTTCTGCTGAATGTGGCAATACCTCATATGTGGCTGTACAGTACTGCTTAGCCACACGGCGACACTCGGGAAGGACGGAGCGCTATTTGACTGCTGGAGTATAGGTTTTCCTAGAATAGTTTGCGGACTCCATATACAGAGACCCTAAATGCTAAAAGAGCAGAATACCCCCCCTCAAGTGACCCCATTTTGTAAGTTATACCCCTGCCAAACATGTGGATGGTAAATCTGATGTAGGCACACACTGGAGCTCTGGAGGGCGGGGGTGGGAGGGTAGCATTAAAATTTCGGAGCACAGAATTTGCTATATTTCTTTTGGGGGCGAGGAGTTATTTCACTTTTCCAGTGCCCTTGTGCTACCAGTAACGTGGAAGCACCCTATATTTACATTGACAGATGAAACCAGGGGAGGAGTCCTGAGGAGATAATTTGCATACTCCCACTGCATTTTGGGATAAGTGAAGAGTCTCCGCGAGCTCAAAGAACACTGGATTTTGGCCGTTGGAGCTGAAAGGAGGACATCGATAAACCGAATTTTGGAGCGTTTTTCACTGTTTTCATAACACATTAACAATAAGAACATGGAAGAGTCCAGGAGCCATTTGGTGAGCTGCATATCCTGATACATCTTCACATACTTGCCAGGGAAAAGCCAAACTTCACATGCCAGAAATGCAAGCTTGTGTCCCTGTTGGAGGAAAAGTTGTGAAATCTAGAAGAGAGGTTAACTACCTTGAAAATCATTAAGGAAGGTGAAGAGTTCTTAGAGGAGAATTATCTCTTCATGATACAGGAAGAGAAGAAATTCGAACTGCACCTGATGAAACAGAGAAATGGAAGCATGTGACCCAGAGAAGCAGGAGTATCGAGAGGCAGTCAGCACCCATACTGCTCAGGAACCAGTACCAGGCTCTCACACAGGAGAACCATGAAGAAATACAGCAAGATAAGACTTTGCCCACAATGAATAACCTTGTAAGCCCTCAGAATCCTCCTGGATAGAGAAAGAAAATGTTGTGAAGGAAAAACGGAGAGTGGTGGTCATGGGGGATTCCCTGTTGAGAGGAACAGAGGCCGCTATCTGCAGACCAGACATAACCTCAAGAGAAATGTGCTGTTTTCCAGGAGCAAAAATTAAAGATGTGTCTG
Organism: Phyllobates terribilis; assembly: GCF_046119375.1. NCBI lineage: Eukaryota > Metazoa > Chordata > Amphibia > Anura > Dendrobatidae > Phyllobates > Phyllobates terribilis. The sequence goes on from NW_027363079.1 coordinate 761,331, forward strand.
ACAGGATATCAAGACTTTTCAGACCTACAGATCACTACCCATTCCTGCTAATACATGTGGGGACAAATGACCCTGCAAGAAAGGACCTGGAAACCATCTGCAGTGACTTTGAAGACTTAGGCAAGAAAGTGAAAGAATTGGGAGCGCAGGTGGTCTTCTCATCCATCCTCCCAGTGGATGGCCATGGAACAATGAGGTGGAATAAGATTCTACAGGTGAACAACTGGCTACGTCGATGGTGCTGTCAACAAGGATTTGGATTTCTGGATCACGGAATGAATTATCTATATGATGGACTACTTGCTAGAGATGGGGTGCCCCTTACGAAGACTGGAATACATGTATTTGGAAGTCGCCTTGCTACACTCATCAGGAGAGCTTTAAACTAGAACAATGTGGGAAGGGAAGCAAAAGGCCAGAAAAAGCCATACAGCTGACAAATACTATTGAGATCTCTGCTATTGGAAGCGGAAAGGAAGAACAAAGACAAAAAAATCTAAGTAATAAAAATATGGGAGGAAGAGAAACCAATCACAAACTAAAATGTTTTTATACAAATGCACAAAGCATGGGCAACAAACAAGGAGAATTGGAACTACTAACGCAGGAAAAGAAATATGATGTCACTGAAACTTGGTGGGACGATACACATGATTGGAATACAAGGCTAAAAGGATACAACTTATTTGTAAGAAGCAGACTTGATAAACAAGGAGGAGGTGTCGCATTGTATGTTAGAAAAGCGTATATCTGCAGAGAGATTGAAGCAGAGACTGGGAGTTCTGTGGAAAGTGTTTGGGTAAGAATACAAGGAGAGAACAACGGAAAGGACACCATTGTAGGCATTTACTACAGGCCACCTGGGCAAGCTGAAGATATGGATGAACACTTTATGTATCAAATGACCAAGTTCTCCAAAAAATATGACGTAGTGGTCATGGGAGATTTCAACTATCCAGACATTTGTTGGGAATCTCTCTCAAGTAAAACTAACAGGTCAAGCAAATTCTTATCCTCTCTTGCTGACAACTTTATCTTCCAAAAGGTAGGGGAGAAAACAAGGGGATCTGCTACTTTGGATCTAATCCTTATAAACAGGGAGGAAATGGTTGAGGAGATAAAAGTGTCTGGGACCCTAGGAGGCAGCGATCATGCTATTATAGAATTTTGGATAACTAGAGGAGGAAGACATGTGAAGACTCAAACTTCAAGGTTAGATTTTAAATAGGCAGATTTTAAGAGACTCAGAAAGAGAATAGGAGGGATCCAATGGCTGGATGTCCTTAAGGACAAAAATGTCCAGGAAGGATGGGAAATTTTTAAAAATGAGATTCTCAAAGCACAATCGTTAACAATCCCGAAAAGTAGGAAGAATGGGAAGCATTTAAGGAAACCAGGATGGATGAACACAGAACTTAAACACATGCTAAAAAGAAAGAAAGAAATGTTTATCAAATGGAAAGAAGGAGTCATATCTAAAGAAGATTATAATGCAGTCTGCAGATCCTGCAGGGCACGTATCAGGTCAGCTAAAGCTGACAATGAATTAAGGCTTGCAAGAGATGTCAAAAGCAATAAAAAAGGATTTTGGGGGTATGTCAAAAGTAAAAGAAAAGTCAAAGATGCTATAGGATTTTTACAGGATGAAAATGGTGAAATGGTAAGAAAGGATGTTGAGAAGGCCGAACTTTTTAATTCCTATTTTGCATCTGTTTTCTCTCAGAAAGAAAATGGAGCATCAACTGATCTTCACTGTCCTATTAAAGGAATTGAAGAATCCAGGTTATCTGTAAACAGAAAGATTGTGAGGGAATATTTAGCTAACATAAATGAGTTCAAGTCTCCAGGTCCAGATGAATTAAACCCCAGAGTACTGAAGGAGATCGTAGAAGAAATTTTAGAACCACTCTCCATAATCTTTGAAAATTCTTGGAGAACAGGAGAAGTCCCAGAAGACTGGAGAAGAGCAAATGTTGTTCCTATCTTCAAAAAGGGGAAGAAAGTGGACCCAGGGAACTATAGGCCGGTGAGTCTGACTGCTATACCAGGAAAGATTTTTGAACAAATTATTAAACAACATGTATGTAAGTACCTGGATAAGAATGAAGTGATTAACCAGAGTCAGCATGGGTTTGTAACTAACAAATCATGTCAGACTAACTTAATTTCCTTCTATGACAGAATCACTGACTGGGTGGATCAGGGAAATTGTTAAGGGGACGGTTGCAAACAACTTTTATTAAATAATGGAAAGCAACCTTACACGGGGTCCGCGATGCAGCCTGGTGGACTGCGGCCAAACACCTTCCGGGTGAGAAGGTAAAACAACCAACTTAAATAACAATCCCTTCCGTGTTACTGCACACCGGAACAGGATTAGGGATTCGCACTATCTCCGTTAACAGCACGAGAGATGTGCGATAAATAATATATCTGTAGCCCTGTTAACTGCACAGGGACTACACAGCAGACGCTAGGATGCGTGTGTGACTCACGTCGGCGAATACGTGCTCCCAGCCGGCGTGCTACTGCACTGAGCAGTATCTCTCCACGTGGCTTACAGGCGGTGCCGGGAATAGGGTGTCTGCAGACTGCTCGGGGTGTATGGCGACCCCTTTGTCGGAGCCAGACTGTCAGATGAAGCTACCTGCCTATTTCATCTAAGCCTGCCTATTTCATCTAAGCCTGCCTATTTCCACTAAACCTGCCTGCCAGAAACTAAAGCACACGTGGAGCCCAAAAGACCAAGCGTCCACACAACACCATCACAGGTCAATGATCAGAGCGCGCCGCCATGTTTGTGAGGGGGCTATTTAAAGATTAAGCCCTGCCCACCGTCACACTATTGGTGACGTCACCCGCAACCAATCAGGCGGCGCCAGGTCACCGGATCAGCTGACTCCCAAACCACCAATCACGGTCCACCATGTCACGGGCATGTTCAGTGCAGAGAATCCTGGACTTAAGCTTTAGCAGCCCTGTTTCCCTCCGCAACCTATCCTTCATGTTGCTAGGAACAAAGACCAAAGAGACAACCTGTACATCTCGTGCACCAGCTAGGCGTTGGGACTGATGATGATGCTGAGCAGCATCAGCCCTGGCTGGACTGGAATGGGAGACTACAGAATCCACTGATGGTTCTGAACCCATTTCAAATCCAGCAAACACCTGACACCTAACAGAAATGCCATAGATATAGTATATCTTGACTTCAGCAAAGTATTTGACAAAGTATCTCACACCATCCTTATTGAAAAAATGACCAAGTATTGAAAGGACAAGGCAACTGTTAGGTGGATTCATAACTGGCTTAGTGATCGGACTCAACGGGTGGTTGTAAATGGCTTCACATCCAGCTGGATGAATGTCTGAAGTGGGGTACCACAGGGCTCTGTCCTGGGACCTGTATTGTTCAACATCTTTATCAATGATGGGGCTGTATGGCGGCTTGTTTCTTGTGGGACAAGATGACGTTTTCAGCGGTACTAATTTTATTTATATTTGTTTTTTTTATCGTGTTTCATTCCCCTTTTTTTCCCAGTGGCATGGTGATAAAGCATCGTTAGCCTCGTTTTTTTAAGTTTTTTTTGTGCGGCGTTCACTGAAGGGGTTAACTAGTGTGACACTTTTATAGGTCGGGTTGTTCCAGACTCGGCAATACCAAATATGTGTACTTTTTTTTATTTTATTTATTTATTTATTTTTTACATAAAAATGTGTATTTATTAGTGAATATTTTTTTTAAATTATTATTATTAATTTAATTTTTTTACATATTTTTACACATTTTTTGCCATTTATTCTTTACTTTTTACTTAGTCCCTTTATGGGACTTTCACTTGTTTCTCTTTGATCACAGGTATAATGTATTGCAATGTACTAGATTGCAGTGCATTCATTATACCTTTAGTGAAAGCTCCTGAGCCCATGCTGTGAGCATGGTTTCAGCAGCTTTCCGTAGCTTGGTGACCCGGGGGTCGTCATGACGACCCCTGGTCACCATGGCAATGATTGGGCCCCACGACATCGCAGGGCCACCGATCTGTCAGGGGGTTAACAGCCAGGGGTGGTGCTGACACGGCTACTAGCTGTTTAGTGCCGGAGCTCAGCCACTGGCGGTGCTGAACTCCGGCACTGATCGGGCTGGAGACGCTGATATTTCAGCATCTTCTGCACGATCATGCTGAGATCGGTCAGTCAGATTGACTGACCGATCGCAGCGATCTAGGTGTGCGGACCGACCATATGGCTCCCTGCACCCCATCTTGTGCTGCTCAGCTGTCACAGATAGCTGTCCGCACTTATCTGTCACTGCGTGTTTACACGCTGTGACAGTTTAAAGCCATAACGGACACTGCACGGCAAGGAGCATTAACTTACACCTGCTCATGCCGTGCAGTGTCCGTCATTGGGCGTTATGGGGTTAATACCGCTGTCAAGTGTGATGGTGACATGTAACAGACTTTAACATAATGGCCATCAGTTCTAATGAACATGGGGCCACCGTGCAGTATGAATGCACATTGACGAAGGGTTACCTTGACTGCCGGATGACCACTTTAAAAAAATATATATATGGCTCTCAGAATATGGTGACAAAAGCCAAATTGTTTTTGTAAATGTTTTTATTTTATTTTTAATTAGTAAATCATGAATAGAAATATATAGATTTGGGATCCCGTAACCATACTGACCCATAGAGCAAAGGTAACAGATCACCACCTGATTACCACAAAGTAAGCGGCGCTAGTACAAAACCTTGAAAAAGAAAATGTGGAATTACAGTTTTTTTCCTCACCGTTTCCACTTATTTCATAGAATAAGTTGTGTTCTGCAAAAAAACAAGCCCTCTTGCGGCTATGTCGAAATATTAGAAAGGTTATGGTTCTTGTTACAAGGAGAGGAAAAAGTAAGTTACAATATCCTGGGGAAAAGCTCTGTGTCTGCCTCCTGAAAACCTCCAGCTCAGGGTTTGTTACCCGACCGACGACATGTTTAACAGATTCCTTTGACTAAACCACCCTTCACATGTCCATATAATACCGGTACTGGAAAAATGGTACCGGTGTCATAAGTATTTTGGATCAGTGTGTCATCCGTGTGCCATCAGTGTTCCATCCGTGTGCAATTCATTTTTTTTCCACCATGACTTAAATATCAATTCCAAAGCTTCTCCTATACTTTGCAGTGTTAAACATGTACAGCACACGGTTGTCACAAGGATGTTTCACACGGAGCCAGAAATGTGTATTGGCCCTTGTAATCCATGCGGACGGGTCTCATGCAAAGATCTCCATAGATTATGATAGGTATGTGTGCATACGTGTCTTCAGTGCATGTGAAAGCGAATGCCACACGTGCTGAAAACATGTACATGTGAAGGAAGCTTTACACACTGTGTGAACAAGTATGAAAAGTCACCTCTTAATCATTGAATTAAGGTTTTCTCTTTTGGTTCATTGCCATGGGTATAAAATCCAGCATCTAAGCATGTAGTCTGCCTGTGCGAACAGTTGTGATAAAATGGCTTGTTCTAAAGAGCTCCCTGAATTCAGCATCTTGCTGTCATATGTTGTCACAAGTCAGTTCATGAAAGTTCAAATAAGACATGGCTGGGTGAGTTTGGTGTGGAAGAACATGACTGACCCTTCAAGAGACCTAACCTCAACTCCATCAGATAGATACCTTTTGGATTAACCAGAGATTACAAGCCAGGTCCCCTTGTCCAACATCAGTGTCTGACCTGATAACTGCTCTTCTGGAAGAATGGACAACAAATTGCACAGAAATATCCCCAATTTTTTTTTTTAGAGTGGAAGCTTTATTAGCTGCAAAGGGAGATCAACTCCATGTTAATGACCCTGGATTTAAAAAGGAATGTCATAAAATTTCCTCCAGGAGTAATGTGTATGTGTCCCAATAATTTTATCCCTACAGTGTGTAATAGGTTCTGCTTCTTCCATGGTGAGAGGTGGAGACTGCTTCTCTGATGATGTGTAAATCTGGAGGTGAATGAGAATCATAATCAGTTTTGTTATATATTTTAGGAAGGACGTCCAGAATAAGAGGCAGAAAGCGTCCAATTATTGAGGACGACAGTGAGGAGGAGGTGCAGCCAACGTAAGCACTAAATACGACTATCATTCGTTACATTGTATTGTAAGGCTATGTTCACATGTCTGGTAGTTATACCTGTTTTTGGATTTGTTAGGGGCGATAAAAAATGAAAAGATACAATGCAAAAATAGTTCATTCAAATAAGGACGGGAATGTCTTAAATTGTTTTCTTTTTTACTGCAATCTGTTTTTTAGCAGGATCATGTGCCGATTTGCCATGAGCGTTACCCGTTGGCCATCGCTCATAGCAGATGATCATTTTAACCATGTGTAGCACAAGTGATCGGATGAAAGCACCTTCAATTCTTCTAAGGAAACTATTAAGGCCAGAAAAAAGTAAAAAAAAAATGTTTGTTTTTTTTTAAAAATATAAACGTTCAAATCACCCCCCTTTTGCCCCATTCAAAAAAAATGAATAATAAAACTAAAATATACATATATTGCTGCATTCTGAATCGCCCGATCTATCAAGATATAAAAAGAATTAATCCAAATGGTAAACTGTGTAACGAGAAAAAAAAACAAAACACCAGAATTAAGTTATTTTGGTCGCTGCAACATCGCAATAAAACGTAATGACAAGCAATTAAAACATTATATCTACCTAAAAATATTATCAATAAAACCTTCAGCTCAGCGTGCGAAAAATAAGCCCTCACCCAGCCCCAGATCCTGAAAAAGGGAGACGCTACGGGTCTCGGAATATGGCGCCATTATAATTTTTTTTACAAACTTTAGAATTTATTTCACCACTTTAAAAAAAATAACCTATTCATGTTTGGTATCTGCAAACTCATAATGACCTGGAGAATCATAATTGCAGGTCAGTTTTAGCATTTAGTGAACATGGTAAAAAAAAACAACAACCAAGAGACAAGTGTAGAATTATACTTTTTTTGCAATTTTGACGCACTTTTGAATTTTTTCCTTTTTCTCCAGTACACGACATTGTAAAACCAATGATGTCGTTCAAAATTACAATTCGTCCCAGAAAAAATAAACCATCACAGGGACATATTAAAAAATAAAAAAGTTATGCCTCTGGGAAAAAGGGGAGCGAAAAACGGAAAATCCCAAGGTCGTGAAAGGGTTAAAGGACAGAAATCCTCAACTATAGTGATTGAACAGTACCACCACATACCACCATAGCATTACTGAATCTCTCTATACCATGTGTGGTTAATACCGTAACTAATACTGCCATATAGTTACTAAATTATACTTTTATAACATGATTTTAGAACCACCATACTGTAACTGAAAAACAGCATCATATTGTGACTTTATCACTTGGGGTCTGAGCTGTTTTGATGCCCAGCGATCAAAGAGTTATTTAATTCTAAATGCCCTCAGACTCATGAGATAGAAGTTGGCTAAACCCGGTGATTTTGGCTTGAATCGGTTAGCTTCCTAACGTCTGTGGGGACAGGCCTGATTCTAGCTTTTTTTTTTGGTGCCCAAGGCGAAAATTCAAGTGGCACCCCTCCCAGCAGTTCATGGTATACCTGCAGTGAATAAACACAATCCCATCATTGTTTTTTAGGTTTTGCTTTTAAGATATTCATTATGTGGTAAAAGTGACGTGTGAACATGATTCTCCAGGTCTTTGTGATTACAGTAATCCTAAACGTTCAGAGATTCTTATTTTTGTTAAAAAAAAACAACATTTAGCTTGTGATGCTTTTTTAAGGACCTGTTAGAACAATAAAAATATATCTATGAAGCTATGTGAGGGCTGTTTTTTGCACAGTAAGTTGAAATATTTATTGCTATCAATTCAGGGTGCATACATTTGGATGGCTTTTTGCTGTAAGAGGTGTGGTGACAAAAAAAAGTAGTTCTTCTATTTTTTTTTCTCTTTACTGCATATGTTAGTTCTTTTTATATTTTGATAGATCAGACTTTTAAGGATGTGGACATACCAAATTTTCTTTAATTGTTTAATTTGTGTTTAATGAGGGAAGACCGCACCAGATCCATGATCATTAAATGAATACATCACCAGAACATTCCATCAGTACATGAATGGCACCAGCATCCTCATTAGTACTTAGATACAGCACCAAAACAACCATTAATACACTAATTCATTATTAGAACCATAATCGGTAATTGAATATAGCACTGGGACCATCATTATTAATTGAATACATCGCCAGAACCACCAACTGCACATGAATACAGTGAAGAGCAAAAGAGTATCAATCTTTTGAACTTTTGACTTTCAGGCTCCATATCTCACCATCCACTACTTATTTTATTGTGAGACTACCCTCATTTTATAGACAATCATCTTGTCTATCTCATATATAAACTTGAGTTGCAACTATTTGGCATATGATTAATTATGCAGATTCTTGTCATGTCACTGCACTGTTACTGTTTTGCTCCTAAAAATCTAAGTACAATTTTTTATTATTTTATTAGTATTTTGTAAATCCACCTTTGGCTTTCAACACTGCCTGAATCCTTCTGGGCATGCTCTCGATCAGATTCAAACATGTCTTGACCGACATCTAATTCCGGGTCTCTTTTACATGTTCCCAGTTGGTGCATGCTCTTCGACTCGCTTGGATATGTATATAGTTTTTTATTCTATTCTACCCACAAGTGTTAAATTGGATTAAGGTCTGAGGTCTGTGGGGGCCAATCCAGCACTTCGACTTCATTGTCATTGAACCATTTATTTGCCAATCTCAACATATGCTTTGGGTCGTTGTCCTGCTGGAACACTATGTTGTCCTTTTCATACCGATGGTACTCGAGTGTACAAAGTAATTAGTCTTGTAGGATACTCACATATAGCTCAGCATTGAGACCACCATCGATTCTGGTAAAGTATCCAACGCCTTTAGCTGTGAAACAACCCCATATCATCAGACTTCCTTCACCGAACTTGACAGTTCCTTCAATTTCTCCATCCTTTAGCCCCATTTTCCTTTGTTTCTTCCAGACCCATTTTCACCCATCATAGCCTAGTCTATTGACTTTTGTCCCATAGCTGCAAACCACCCGTTTCCTATCTTCTACAGTTCACTTTTCATACCTTTTTGCAAACTTGTGTCGACGCTTCTTATGATGATATTGAAGTCGATGCTTCTTCATCTTTTTTTGAGCCACCATTCAAGACTCGTGTAACATGCGTTACACGGTGCTTGCATAGACATCTGTGATCTCACAATTACGAAACTTACAAGTCACTCCAGCCCGTGATATTGGAAGCAGACTTTGCATCCGTAAGTATGGCAAAAGAGGTGACGGGGAATGCATGATTGGAGCAGTAGGCTGGTACTCAAAAGGAGTTGGATATGCTGGAGACCTTGAAATGGTCTGGGAAGAAGCGCTCCCTGAAGGACGATACATTGCATACCGCATAGACTGCTCTTATCTAGGAGAGGCATCTGAGGTATCAGTGAGGAAGTGGTGGGTGCTGCCTTACATGGTAATTGTAGGGTCTTGTGATGGTGTAGGTGTCTATCTGCCCTTTTTGACACCCACCTGGTTAGGTAAAATGCAATATCCAAGTAGTTGTTGGTGAATTAAGACCCATGAGAACAATGAACATTTCTTCACTCCACATTTGCAAGTACAACTCCCTCTACCTTGATGGTTTTATCATTTAAAATAGTATTTTTCTTTTCACTTTGACTCTTAACACAGACCTTGATTTGTATGTTTCTACAGAAAGAAATTCACAAGAAATGAGGAAACCCCTCCGTCGTCTTTTGTGGCTTTTGAAAGCGACGTTTTGTGAGTAATTTTGACAACATATAATAAGTATAAGTTAAACTTCACTTAAAAGCTATGTTCACACATGTTGTGTTTTTTTAGCATTTTTTGCTGCAGATTTTTATGCAAATTTTCAGCTGTGTTTTGCAGTACCAGCAAAGTCTATGAGAAACCAGAATTCTCTGTTCACACATCATGCTTTTTTGTTGTTGTGTATTTTGTGCCTTGGTTGGGTTTTTGGAAAATAGAGCATGTCACTTTCAGCATTTTTGTCAGTGTTTTTTCACCCATGGGAAATAATGGGTAGTTGTAAAGGGAAGTGTCTCAGGTTGTACATGTATATACGTATCTGCATGCTAGCCATGCTTGCAGATAAGTATACATGTATATATTGGCCCCACATCTCCCCATGTGTTTCAGTCTGTTTGCTGCTGGAGGAGGTTTCAATAGAATGTCCAGCCATGTGCTAAATCAGGTTTTGCGAGTATGGTTGGACATGAACAAAGATCTTAGCCAGTGAGCAGGGAATAATACATCATTTCCTGTGACATGAAGCTGGACACTGGCTGGACTTAAAAACCCAGAATGCACATGTGCTAAGGCCCCTTAGACTCTTGAGGATGGACATAACAACACATGGCTGAGTATCTCTCTTCCCCTGTAACTTCTTTACTTACTAGCCCTACATACCCTGTACTAACCCTCCTAGATATTGATAGATATATATAGGCAAAGTTGGTATAGTTGGGTGGGCCGATATTGCATGAGTGATTAGCAAACGTGGGTGGAAAATATATTAGGTAATTGGAAATTGTGAATCCGTTTTGTGTACTGTGTTAGTGTGATACCTAGTAGTATATTAACTGTAGACTTTTGTGTAATAAATACCTTTTATTAGCACACGGTTTTGTCTCAGTTGGTATATAGTATAAGGCACAGATAACGTTAGTGGAAATTAATTATTAATAGTCAAGTTTGATGTTAATAGTTAATATCAGACCTCAGTAGAGGTGTAGGAGAGTGCCCCCATTAATTACTGATATTTTGGAGGAAAATCACATCCTTATACAATGGTGAAAAAAATGCTGAAAAAATGCACCAAAATTTGCAGCAGCGTTTTTGATGGTGAAATAGAATGGGGTTTTTTTTTTAACAGAACTTTATGTACATGCATAAATAGAGACAGGACAATGAAAAAAATCGCTGAAAAAACTCACAAAAAATGCATCAAAAAACGCAGCAAAACGTTTTTGACGCAGCTGATTTCCTACCAGAGATTGTGTTTTGATGCAGTTTTCTGAAGCTGAAAAACACAACATGTGTGAACACAGCCAAAGTAAAACTTAAAGGGGTTTACCTGCAAAGTTCATTTTAATCAATAGATCTTGATAATAATAAATTCCACAATTAGATGTGTTTAAATAAAATGTTCCTGTGCTGAGATAATCTTATAAATGGGCCCCTGCTGTGTAGTGTGTAATGGCTTTGTCTGACGGTACAGGGACATGGACAGATAATTCCACAGCTCCTGGGAAGGGGGAGACGCAAAAGAGTCTACAGACATTACAGGACTGGATCACAAAAAATTCTTTCTTTGAGGTAAAACATTTTTTAAAACCAGGCAGGGAAATGTTTTATCTCACATTCATTTTCAAGGAAAACGAACGAGTGCAATCCGATAAAAAATTGGATTCTACTTTGACCAATATTAATCTATGAGTTACCGCTCATCTGTGATTTTTTTCACAGCTGAAATCGGACTTAGAAAAAAAATCGCAAGTCAATGGGTGCGAGAAAAAAAAATCACACGGCTCTCGGACCTTGCGAGTGCCGTTCAATTTTTAAATACCCAGAATCAGTTAATTTATTTGAAAGAAACACACAGACTCCTTTAATAAATCTAAATTTAACTAATAACATAACACCCATTCCATTGAAGCCGATGTCAATTGAAATAAAATAACAAAGCATCATCATCCTCACCTGTCCCTGACGTGAATAAAATCATCCATTTGTTGCACGACAGGTCTAGGTCTGCTACATCAAGATGGCAGGCTGTATTGTCGCAAGATACGACTATACAGTCTGCCATCCTGCAGAGACAATTAGCTGTGCAAGCTTGCGCACCTCAGTGTGCTGGCAGAAAGGTCATCGGAGTCCTTATCCAATGAACTCTGTTCACCTCACTAACATTAACGCATGTGCGGTGAGAACTTTCCCACAGCACTGCAGTAAAAAAAGAACACACTTTGTAACGTGTGTTTTCACAGCGCAAATGCACCCAAAGACACATGCATATCATAAATAAATAAAAAAAAATGATGTGGGTTCCCCCCTTCTTTTTATAACCAGCCTTTGTAAAGAACAGAGGTGTGCTCTTGTATTAACAAGATAGGAAGGTCCATAGATATTGGCCCTTTCCCAGCCTAAAAATAAAAGCCTGCAGTTACCCCAGAATTGGCGCATCAATGAGATGCGCCAACTCAGGCTCTTTGCTGGCTTTTCCTGATTGCGTTGGTGCAGTGGCAATTGGGGTAGTAGTTTTATCAGGTTGATGTCAGCTTTGTAATGTAATGATTGACAAAAGTCTGGGATGGGCTGAAATGTTTTGTATGTGGACCTCCATTAAAAAGAACTTTTAATCAACCACGTGAGTGACGGGATTCATCATTTTAAGCCTTGTAATGTCAGCTGGCATCAAAACCAAGGGTTAGTAATGGAGTGGTGTGTATCAGACATCCCCATTACTAACCCAGTAATAAAAAAAAACAAAAACACACACACACACAGGAAAACATAGTTTATTTTAAAGAACACTCCCCCACACCTCGTTCACCTATTTATTAAAAAGCAAAAAAAAAACCATGAAGATCCAACGTAATCCAGCCAATCAGAAGAAGTCCAAAAATGGGAACCTGAAAGACATAAAAGGAAAGTTAAATAAATAAAAGGAAGAAACTCTCGCTCATTCGCCAATTTATTTTTAAATTACAATCTCTGCACCTGCGACGTGACCCATTGGGGTTCCCACGACATCTAACGATTCTGTACAGCAAGCTATGGAGCGTCGTTTTGAGAACCATGCTTCATAGGTCACTCCCGGTTATGTCTCACAACCGATAACGTCAGTAACTTAGTAATGTCATCGCTCATGAGTAGTGTTGAGTGATACCTTCCGATATCAGGAAATATCGGATCGGATTGGATCGGGCCGATACTCAAAAAGTATCGGATATCGCCGATTCCGATACCGGAAACCAATGCAAGTCAATGGGACACAAATATCGGAATGAAAATAAACCCTTTCTTTCCTTGTAGGTTAATTCTACATGAAGGAAAACAACTAACAATAATGTAGAATGTATTGGGGGAGGTGGTTGCCCAAATCGATGGGAACAGTGCTCACAGTGAAACATGAAAAGCCGGCAATTCAGCAGCGGCATACACCGGTACCCGACAATTTAGAACAGAAAGAATAGAGCTTCACACATAGATTAGATAGATAGAAACATGTCAGTCACATATATAATAAGTACAGTGACAGTGTTGCTTACTGTACTTGTCATTTAGTGTAAAGGATTTATTTAAAAAAATAGTGTTTTCATGCACTGTCTCTTTAAAAAAGCTGGCCGGCAATTCAGCAGCGGTACCCGACAATTTAGAACAGAAAGATAGACCATCACACATAGATTAGATAGATATTATGTATGTGACTGACATGTTTCTAAGTACAGTGATAGTGTTGGTTACTGTACTTGTCATTTAGTGTTAAAATAAAGGATTTATTAAAAAAAAAATTGGCGTGGGGTTCCCCGTAATTTTAGGCTCTAGCGGAGGTTAAGCACATGGCTGGGGCAGATGTTTGAAGTCTGGGAAGGGGGTAATACCCACGGAGCTTCCCAGGCTACTAATATCAGCCCCCAGCTGAATACCTAGCCTTTTCTAGCTATTAAAATGGGGGACCTCCCCAAAAAAATGACGTGGGGTCCCCCCTATGTTAATAACTAGCAAAGGCTAGGCAGACAGCTGGGGGCTGATATTAATAGCCCAGGAAGGGTGCCATGAATATTGGCACCCTCCCAGGCTAGAAACACCAGCCGTCAGCCGCCCCCAGAAATGTCGCATCCATAGGATGCGCCAATTCTGGCACATAGCCTCGCTCTTCCCACTGCCCTGTAGCGGTGGCAGTGGGGTAATAGGGCTGGGGTTGATGTCAGCTTATAATGCCAGCTGACATCAAGCCCAGGTTAGTAATGGAGAGGCGTCTATAATACACCCCCATTGCTAACCCCATAGTCAAAGTTACAAAAAAACACAAACACCCAGAATAAAGTCCTTTAATTGAAATAAACACACAATTCTTTATTGTTCTAAATTAAACCATACTTACCATCACGCCCATTCCAGCTGAAGCCAACGATCTCCTGCAATAAAAGAAAAATAATAAAGCAACATCATCCTTACTTTTCCATGGTTCCCAGGATAGCTCCAGCTCTGCTACATCGAGATGACGGGCTGGACCGCAGCAGAAAGCTGCCATCTAGCCTGTCATCCCGCAGACACTGAGAAGCGCAGGTATGCTTGCGCTCCTCAGTTTCTGGCTGTGACGGCATCCAGATGAGCCGACAATGAACTCAGCTCACCTCATGCACGTCACTGACAGCGTGGGAGAATTCTCCTGCGCATGCGGCGAGCTTGAGAGAATTCTCACGCTGAAGCGCTTAGCGCAGCAGAATTTTCCCACGCTGTCAGTGACGTGCATGAGGTGAGCTGAGTTCATTGGACATAACCTCGGCTCATCTGGATGCCGTCACAGCCAGACACTGCAGAGCGCAAGCATGCGTACTCTTCTCAGTGTCTGCGGGATGACAGGCTGGATGGCAGCTTTCTGCTGCGGTCCAGCCTGTCATCTCGATGTAGCAGAGCTGAAGTTGTCGTGGGAACCATGGAAAGGTAAGGATGATGTTGCTTTATTATTTTTCTTTTATTGCAGGAGATCATTGACTTCAGCTGGAATGGGCGTGATGGTAAGTATGGCTTAATGTAGAACAATAAAGAATTGTGTGTTTATTTCAATTAAAGGACTTTTTTCTGAGTGTTGTGTTTTTTTTAAATACTTTACTAGAAATTCATGGCGGTCATGTCTAATAATGGCGTGACCCCATGAATTTCGGGCTTAGGGCCAGCTGATAATGCCAAGCTGGCCCTAAACCCTTTATTACCCAGTGAGCCACCGCACCAGGGCCCTGGATGAGTTGGGTACAGCGCCAGAAGATGGCGCTTCTATGAACGTGCCATTTTCCGGGGTGACTGTGAACTACAATTTGCTGCGGGGGGGGGGGGGGGGGCAGAAAGCTTGGGCCTCCCTGCTCTGCGGATACCAGCCCCCAGCTGCCTAGTTGTACCTGGCTGAACACAAATATAGTGCGAAGCCCCACGTCAATTTTTTTTTAAAATTATTTCGTGAATTTCCTGAAATAATTTTTTAAAAATTGACATGGGGCTTCGCACTATATTTGTGTCCAGCCAGGTACAGCAGGCAGGAAGGGGCAGCCCCCAACCACCAGCTGCCTATTTTTACCTGGCCGGACACAACAATATAGGGAAGCCCTTTTTTTCTTAATTGTTTCATGAATTTCATGAAATAATTAAAAAAAAAATACGTGGGGCTTCGCGCTATTTTTGTGTCCAGCCAGGTACAACTAGGCAGCTGGGGGCTGGAATCTGCAGTGCAGGGAGGCCCAAGCTTTCTGCCCCCCCCCCCCACCCCCGCTGCAAATTGCAGTCCGCAGCCACCCCGGAAAATGGCGCGTTCATAGAAGCGTCATCTTCTGGCGCTGTACCCAACTCATCCAGGGCCCTGGTGCGGTGGCTCACTGGGTAATAAAGGGGTTAGGGCCAGCTTGGTATTATCAGCTGGCCCTAAGCCCGAAATTCATGGGGTCACGCCAATATTAGACATGACCGCCATGAATTTCTAGTAAAGTATTTCAAAAAACACAACACCCAGAATAAAGTCCTTTAATTGAAATAAACACACAATTCTTTATTGTTCTAAATTAAACCATACTTACCATCACGCCCATTCCAGCTGAAGCCAACGATCTCCTGCAATAAAAGTAAAATAATAAAGCAACATCATCCTTACCTTTCCATGGTTCCCAGGACAGCTTCAGCTCTGCTACATTCACATGACAGGCTGGATCGCAGCCGAAAGCTGCCATCCAGCTTGCCATGACGCAGACACTGAGAAGCGCAGGCATGCTTGCGCTCCTCAGTGTCTGGCTGTAACGGCACAAAGATGAGCCGAGGTCATGTCCAATGAACTCAGCTCACCTCATGCACGTCACTGACAGCGTGGGAAAATTCTCCTGCACTCAGCGCTTCAGCGTGAGAATTCTCCCACGCTGCATGAGGTGAGCTGAGTTCATTGGACATGCACGTCACTGACAGCGTGGGAAATTTCTCACTCTGAAGCGCTGAGTACAGTAGAATTTTCCCACGCTGTCAGTGACGTGCATGAGGTGAGCTGAGTTCATTGAACATGAACTCGGCTCATCTGGATGCCGTCACAGCCAGACACTGAGGAGCGCAAGCATGCCTACTCTTCTCAGTGTCTGCTGCATGGCAAGCTGGATGGCAGCTTTCTGCAGCGATCCAGCCTGTCATGTGAATGTAGCAGAGCTGAAGCTGTCGTGGGAACCATGGAAAGGTAAGGATGATGTTGCTTTATTATTTTACTTTTATTGCAGGAGATCGTTGGCTTCAGTCGGAATGGGCGTGATGGTAAGTATGGTTTAATTTAGAACAATAAAGAATTGTGTCTTTATTTCAATTAAAGGACTTTATTCTGGGTGTTTATGTTTTTTTTTTAACTTTGACTATGCTCCATTACTAACCTGGGCTTGATGTCAGCTGGCATTATAAGCTGACATCAACCCCAGCCCTATTACCCCACTGCCACCGCTACAGGGCAGTGGGAAGAGCGAGGCTAAGTGCCAGAATTGGCGCATTCTATTTATGCGCCATTTCTGAGGCGGCTGACGGCTGGTGTTTCTAGCCTGGGAGGGGGCCAATATTCATGGCACCCTTCCTGAGCTATTAATATCAGCCCCCAGCTGTCTGCCTAGCCTTTGCTAGCTATTAAAAAAGGGGGGACCCCACGTCATTTTTTTGGGGGGTCCCCCATTTTAATGAGACATGACCGGGAGTGACCCGTGAAGCGACCTATGAGCCCATTCCAATAAAATGAAGGTAAACTATTTCATCAACTGTTGTGTTCAAACTTTTTATTGGTACTGTACATGAGCATCCCTTTATAGTGAACCCCTTCAGTGCTGTTACTTTTTCTTCTCTTTGTAATTTATTACTCAAGAAGCTGTCCTCTTTTCTCATATATCCTGAAGTTCTAAATCTTGAAGGGGTTGTCCGGTCAAAATGGATAAGTCTGCAGTCACACTGTGTGACTGCAGACTCATGAATCCCCCTAGCACAGGCACTTTGCGCTATGGGGATTTGCCGATATGAGACCCGGGACCGGAGGCTATGTATGGTTTCATGTATGTGTATGTGAATGGTTAAAGTGGATCTGTCTCCAGATTTCACAATCCTTCCTCTTCTGCTACTGGTGACATCTCTCACTGCTAAGTGCAAACAGATGCTGGTACGGAAAGTATTCAGACCCCTTTAAATTTGTCACTCTTTTTTTCATTGTAGCCATTTGGTAAATTCTAAAATGTTCATTTTTTTTCTCATTAAAGTACACTCTGCACCCCATCTTGACTGAAAAAAAAACAGAAATGTAGACATTTTTGCAAATTTATTAAAAAATAATATCTGAAATATCATATGGTCATAAGTATTCAGACCCTTTGCTCAGACACTCATATTTAAGTCACATGCTGTCCATTTCCTTGTGATCCTCCTTGAGATGGTTCTACTCCTTCATTGGAGTCCAACTGCGTTTAATTAAACTGATAGGACTTGATTTGAAAAGGCACACACCTGTCTGTATAAGACCTCACAGCTCACAGTGCATTTCAGACCAAATGAGAATCATGAGCTCAAAGGAACTGCCCAAGGAGCTCAGAGACAGAATTGTGGCAAGACACAGATCTGGCTAAGGTTGCAAATGAATTTCTGCATTACCCAAGGTTCCTAAAAGCAAAGTGGCCTCCATAATCTTTAAATGGAAGAAGTTTGGGACCACCAGAAGTCTTCCTAGACCTGGCCGTCCAGCCAAACAGAGCAATCATGGGAGAAGAGCCTTGGTGAGAAAGGTAAAGAAGAACCCCAAGATCACTGTGGCTGAGCTCCAGAGATGCAGTAGGGAGATGGGAGAAAGTTCCACAAAGTCAACTATCACTGTAGCCCTCCACCAGTTGGGCCTTTATGGCAGAATGGCCCGATGGAAGCCTCTCCTCAGTGCAAGAAATATGAAAGCCTGCATAAAGTTTGCTGAAAAACACATCAAGGACTCCAGACTATGAGAAATAAGATTCTCTGGACCGATGAGATGAAGATAGAACTTTTTGGTGATAATTCTAAGCGGTATGTGTGGAGAAAACCAGGCACTGCTCATCACCTGCCCAATACAATCCCAACAGTGAAACATGGTGGTGGCAGCATCATGCTATGCGGGTCTTTTTCAGCTGCAGGGACATGACGACTGGTTGCAATTGAAGGAAACATGAATGTGGCCAAGTACAGAGATATCCTGGATGAATACCTCTACCAGAGTGCTTTGGACCTCAGACTTGGCCGAAGGTTCACCTTCGAACAAGACAATGACCCTAAGCACACAGCTATAATGACAAAGGCGTGGCTTCAGAACAACTCTGTGACCATTCTTGACTGGTCCAGCCAGAGCTCTGGCCTAAACCCAATTGAGCATCTCTGGAGAGACCTGAAAATGGCTGTCTACTAACGTTCACCATCCAACCTGACAGAACTGGAGAAAGGAAGAATGGCAGAGGATCCCCAAATCCAGGTGTGAAAAAATTGTTGCATCATTCCCAAGAAGACTCATGACTGTACTAGCTCAAAAGAGTGCTTCTACTCAATACCGAGCAAAGGGACTGAATAGTTATGACCATGTGATATTTCAGTTTTTCTTGTTTAATAAATTTGCAAAAATTTCTACATTTCTGTTTTTTTTTTCAGTCAAGATGGGGCGCAGAGTGCACTTTAATGAGAAAAAAATGAACTTTTTAGAATTTACCAAATGGCTGCAATGAAACAAAGAGTGAAAAATTTAAAGGGGTCTGAATACTTTCCGTACCTACTGTATATTGTCCTCTATTTGGTTCTTCCTGAACCTTGGTATTTGGTGATTCTTCCTATGGTCAGAATGCACCTAGGTCTTTCTAGGGTCTCAACTGATGTAATATTACTTTTTCTTTCCTTAAAGGGAACCTGTGACATGAAAGAAGCTATTTTTCTGCATATATGGGGTTAATCTGCAGATTAATAGAGTTCTGAACCTGCCCAGCACTTAGACCCCTACTGTCATGAGGTAATGATCTTTATTCCTCCTTTTAGCATTCTGGTTTCAGTCACGGGCGGCGCCGGCGCGGGTTCAGTCACCGTTCTCTGTATAGAGAGCGGCGGCTGTAACCTCGTCCCCGCCAGTGATTGACAGCCGGCCCTACTGCTGAGCTGCTGTAAGTCAGTGCAGGGGAGTGTTTGCAGCCACTTCTCACTATACACAGAGCGGTGACTGAATCCAATGGATGCCGGGAGAAATAAAGTTCAGAGCAGGGTTAATCTGGAGATTATCCCCATATCTGCAGTCTGATTGTGTTTTTTTCAGGTGACAGGTTCCCTTTAAGGAAAGAACCATTTTTTATTGTAGTTAATAATTCTTACATGCATGTAGTAATGTCTTTTTTTTTCTTAAATCTGCAGTGCAAGTGGGCCTAGCGGACAACTCTACGAGCATTCAGAAGGTATAATGAAATCTATGACTTTATATTTTATTGATTCCAAACTTTTTATAGGTTTTATAAAATGTACATATAAATAATAGCTTGACACCGGCAATAAAATCTAAAAGGGAATTTGTCGGCAGGTTTTACTTCTCATCTGAGAGGAGCGTAATGTAGACAAATAGAAGCTGAATCCAACAATGTATCACTTAGATTACTGGTTGCAGCAGTTCTGACCCAATCAGAGCTTTTAGATTTAGAATGAAGCAGAGCTGAGAAAGCTGTCCCCACCCACACCAGGCTCTCCATGTACAAAGTCCATAGACGGTGTGCTGCTTATCACAGCAGGGGGCGTTGCTGGACTAGTGTTGTCCGGCAATGTTAATCTCTTCTTGATAAATCCTTGACAATTACTAAGCAACACCGCACGCACTTTGACAAGTGACACATCTCTGAATTCTGTGTTTCAGCCGCTATCTCCTGCTGTCCTCAGATTACATAGCAAAAACCTGCTGACAGATTCCCTTTAACCCCTTTACAACCTAAGGTGGTTTGCACGTTAATGACCAGGCCAATTTTTACAATTCTGACCACTGTCACTTTATGAGGTAATTACTCTGGAACGCTTCAACGGATCCCCCTGATTCTGAGATTGTTTTTTTGTGACATATTGTACTTCATGATTGTGGTAAAATTTCTTTGATATCACTTGCGTTTATTTGCGAAAAAAATGGAAATTTGGCGAAAATTTTGAAAATTTTGCAATAAATAACATTTCCCACATGTCTACTTTACATCAGCACAATTTTGGAACCAACATTTTTTTTTTGTTAGGGAGCTATAAGGGTTAAAAGTTGACCAGCGATTTCTCATTTTTACAACAAAATTTACAAAAACAATTTTTTTAGGGACCACATCACATTTGAAGTCACTTTGAGGGGTCTATATGACATAAAATACCCAAAAGTGACACCATTCTAAAAACTGCACCCCTCAAAGTGCTCAAAACCACATTCAAGAACTTTATTAACCCTTCAGGTGCTTCACACCAATTAATTGAACGTGAAAGGAATAAATGGACATTTAACTTTTTTTCACTAACATTTTATTTTAGACCCCAATTTTTGTATTTTCACAAGGGTACCAGGAGAAATTGCACCCCATAAGTTGTTGTGCAATTTCTCCTAAGTATGCAGATACCCCATGTGTTGGAGAAAACTACTGTTTGGGCGCATGTCAGGGCTCGGAAGGGAAGGAGTGACGCTTTTGAACGCAGACTTTGATGGAATGGTCTGTGGGCGTGATGTCACGTTCTCAGAACCCCTGATGTGCCTAAACAGTGGAAATGCCCAACAAGTGCCCCCTTTTTGGTAGTGGTAGTTGATTTTTGAATTTTATAATGTAGTTGTTAGGAGGGCGGTTGCAGACAACTTTATTAAAATGGAACGCAACCGACCTCGGGGTCCGCGATGCAGCCTGGAGGACTGCTGCCGAACACTTTCCGGGTGGAAAGGTACGCAACCAACTTAAATGTTAAACCCTTCCGTGTTACCGCACACATGAACGGGTATAGCGGTTCGCTCTATCTCCGTTAACTGCACGGGAGAAGAGTGACCGGGATAGCACCTACTTAACTGAAGAACCACTCCGTGTTAATGCACACGGAGCTGGCTTCAGCGGTTCACACAATCTCCAAGACCTGCAGGGAGACGTGCGACTGGAGGGAAAGCAGGAGCCCTATCTTCGATACAGGCGCTACGCTCTAGGGATTGGCGCTAGATGCGTGTGTGACTACGCGACGGGTACACGTGCCTCCAGCCGGCGTGCCACCTGACAGAAGGTTACTACTCCACGTGGCTGACAGGCGATAGCCGTGGACAGGGTGTCTGCAGGCTGCTCGAGGTATTAGGAGACTCCTTTGGCTGAGCCAGGCTGCTAGACGTAGCTACCTGCCTAAGCAAATCTAAGCCTGCCTGAGTGACCTACGCTAATTAGCCAAGCTAACTCTGGCATCGGCAGGTCACGGAGAGAGCAGCTAGAGAGCACGTGGAATACACTCGTCCACACAAACAACACTTGCAAAATGATCTGAGCGCTGCGCCATGTTTGTGGGGGGGCCTTTTAAAGACTAAGCCCTTACCCACGCGCCATTGGTGATGTTACCCGTGGACCAATCAGTCGGTGGCAGGTCACCGGGTCAGGTGAGTGCCAACCCACCAATCATGATCCGCCAGGTCACGGACATGCTCAGTTCGGCAAATCCTGGACTTAGATTCCACAAGCCCTGTCTCCTTCTGCAACCTATGCTTAACATTGCTAGGCACAACTACCTGGGAGATAAACAGTGCTCGCGGACCAGCTAGGCGTTGGGGCTGATGGTGATTCTGAGCAGCATCAGCCCTGGCTGGACTGAAATGGGAGACCATAGAAGGTCCTGGACCCATTTCGAATCCAGCACCAGACCGACACCTAACAGTAGTGTTATACATCAGTTGTGTAGGACAACCTGATGAACACTACACAACTGATGTATGACAACCTGACGAACACTACGTCAGTTGTGTAGTGTTTGTCAGGTTCTCATACGTCAGAAATTAATTTAATAGTCCATCGAAGTATGGTACCTTTTGAAGCAGTCTTTCATACACAGGCCAGGTTTGTCAGGGCAGTTGTCACATTGATAAATGGTGTCCTTGCGTATTCCACTTTTATAACACACTCGGCTCCTCTTTTGTGACTTTCCTTTTTTTCCGCTGTGAGGGATCTGCCCTGGGAAATGCTGGCCTGGTACAATTCTCAGTCCTTCAATTCCGGAACTACTAGGGCCTGCTCTGTCACCGCTGCCAAATATCAGGGCCTTGATAACAGTCTCCTGGAAGTGAAGGTACGACGTAGAAGTCTGGCCTGCACATTGTGACAGAAGGAAAGCGTTGTGCATTGCCATCTGTACAATGTGCACGGCCAGCTTCTTATACCATACCTTGGCCTTTCTGAAAGATCAACTCCCCCCATGTACTTGTACCCCACTACACAGTCTGGTTTGGCGACCTGTGTAGTGGAACCTCTTACAGAGCTGAGGGTGCTGCCATCACCATGTATGGTGGTCAACAAAAGGACATCCCTCTTGTCCTTGTACTTGACCATCAGCAGGTGGTCGCTACATTGGGCTCTGCTCTCACCCCTTCTGAGCAGCTGCCCAATTAGCGTCTTTGGGAGGCCTTTCTAATTTTTGCGGACAGTACCGCAGGCTGCAGTACGTCGCGCAGAGAGGGACTTGAAGAGCGGGATACTTGTATAAAAGTTATCCACAAAGAGGTGATAACCTTTATCCAGCAGTGGGTGCACCAAGTCCTACACAATTTTCCCACTCACTCCCAGAACGGGGAGGCATTCAGGGGGTTCAATCTGGGAGTCCTTCCCTTCATAAACTCTAAACTTGTGAGTGTACCCTGAGGTACTCTGAAAAAGTTTATACAGCTTGATCCCGTACCTGGACCTCTTACTGGGCAGGTACTGCCGGAATCCAAGCCGCCTTTTAAAAGAGATTAAGGACTCATCCACGCAGATGTCCCTTTGGGGCACGTCCACTTCAGCAAACTTGTTGTTGAAGTGTTCGATGACCGGCCGAACTTTGAAAAGACGATCAAAGTTCGGGTCATCGCGTGCAGGACACCTTGCATTATCTTGGTAATGCAAGAACTTGTGGATGGCCTGAAAGCGTCTCCAGATCATGGCCATTCGGAACACTGGAGTGTTATACAAAACGTCAACACTCCAGTATTGCCGAAGTTCGGGCTTGTTCAGGATCCCCATAAGAAGGACCAGGCCCCAAAACTTCATCATTTCTACTGTGTCTACAGGAGACCAGTTAGAAAATGATGAAGAGGGGTTTTGTTCCAAAAATTGATGAGCGTATAAATTAGTTTGGCCCACCATGAGGTTTACAAAATCCTCAGAGAAAAAGACTTTGAAAAAGTCTATTTCTGTGAGGCCGGTGGTGTCAAACTTGATTCCTGATTCCGCCACAAAATCAGTAATCAGTGGTGCATCATTTTCGGGGGGCGAGGTCCATATGGGATCAGTAGTGGGGAGCGCTGGATCATTGTCTCTCCTGCGGCGATGGCGGGGCAGTCCAGCAGAACCGGAGGAAGAGGAGGAAGAAGAGGAAGACGAGTCGGAAAATTAAATAAATGTGGGATCCTCGCCCTCGCTGTCAGTGTCGGTGGCAAGAATAGCGTATGCCTCCTCCGCTGAATAGCGAGTTTGGGATGAGCGGGACATTGTTTTTTATGTATGTGGTGCGTGTGTGTTCATACTTTATTTAGAGTGTGTGTGTGTCAATACTTTGTTTAGAGTGTGTGGAAAAAGGAAATTCTGTATGTGGTGCAAACAGCAACGATGTCACCGATCAATACTCGGCGGCTGCTGGATGTGCGCACGGATGTGTGGGGAGTGGGAAGAGGGAAATTGGGGTGGTTGAGGGGAGATCAGAGATGACTTACCAAAGTCCTCTCTGTTCTTCTTTCAGGATCAGGAGCCTGGACCGGGAGCCCGGCGCTGGTGACCAGGAGCCCGGCGCAGGAGACTGGGAGCCCGGAGCAGGAAACCGGGAGCCCGGAGCAGGAGACCGGCGCTGGTGACCGGGAGCCCAGAGCAGGAGACCGGGAGCCCGGAGCAGGAGTCCGGGAGCCCGGAGCAGGAGACCGGTACTGGAGCTGGAGAACAGAACCAAGAGAATTAACAGGGACACTGGGGTGAGGGAGATTGGGGTGGGAAGGGGGGTAAAAAGATGGGGGAGTGGGGAGAGGGGGATTGGGGTGGATGAGGGGAGATCAGAGATGGACTTACCAAGGGGTCAACAGGATCAGCAGCAGGACCGGAACAGGAGACGGAGCCCGGAGCAGGAGACCGGAGCTGGTGACCGGGAGCCTGGAACGAGAGCCCGGCGCTGGTGACCGGGAGCCCGGTGCCGGAGCCTGGCGCTGGTGACCGGGAGCGGAGCTGGAGACTCGGACCGGAGCTGGAGACCGCTGCAGGACGCAGAAAAAAGAATGGTGGTAAGGGGGGGTAAAAAGAGGGGGGATGGGGGATTGGGGTGGATGAGGGGAGAACAGACTTACCAAAGTCTTCTCTGCAGGATCAGCAGCAGGATCAGCAGCAGGCTCTGGAGCAGGATACCCAGGACGCTGGAGCAGAAGATCCAGGAGCAGCAGCAGCGACTGGAACAGGAGAGAAGATGGTCTTGTGGTGTCACAGAATATTCTGTGGCACTACAAGGCTCAGCACACACACATCAGATGTGACCGCTCTGTAGAAATCCTCACCAAGTGTGAGGGTCTGCAGGGCGGTCACAGGGTGATGATGGGGTGGTGACAGGTGGAGGAAGTCAGATAATCTGATTGGAGCAATCAATGTCATCAATGATTGCTCCAATCAGAGTTCCTGAATACAGGTGACCGGGCGGTCACAGGGAGGTGTCACCTCTCTGTGACCCCCTGTGGTGCATGCTGTGCCCTAGCCATCTGATTGGTGACATTGATTGCACCAATCAGACATGGCTGTAGCAGAGCACGCACCACAGGGGGTCACAGAGAGGTGACACCTCCCTATGACAGCCCGGTCATCTGTATTCAGGAACTCTGATTGGAGCGATCGATGTCATCATCGATCGCTCCAATCACAGCAGTCTGGGGACTTTGATTACATTACAGGGGGTCATGGGGCAGTGACAGGCAGGTCACAAGCCGGTCACCGCCCCATGTCCGTCCTGTTGTCGCGCTACGATCGGTGCGATCGATGTGATCGGCGATCGCACCGATCATAGCAGTCTGGGGCCAGGGCTGGGGTGTCCTAGCAATAGCCTAGGATCGGTGCTCTTTGATCTGCAGCCTAGGATCGGTGCTCCTCTGTTTCCGGCAATCACATTGCCGGAAACAGTGAGTAATGCTGTAAAGAGGTGTAAAGGGGTTAACAGAGCATGGATCGGGGGTCGGCAATTAGTTTTCTCAAGGGCTCACATGAAATACTGTGACTGTAGTGCAGGGCTAAACCAACACACTGAATTTAAGAATATTAGTGGAAATATTAAGCAAAGTTATATTAATTTATACTGCTTACTATTGATGAGAATTAAGTATGTTGATCCACTGCCACTATTAGGCAATGTGCCCACAATGCAGAAACGCTCCGGATTTTTCCTGAGCTTTTCTGCATCTCCCTGGCAGAAAAAACTCATGCAGATTTTACATGCGTATTTTCAGCCCGGGACAAGCGTTTGTCACGCGTTTAGCACATGCGATTTCCCATGCGGGTTGTCAAGCGTTTTCTAAAAGATTTTGGCTTGGAAAAGTGCTTGACAACTTGGTCACACTATATAAATCCATGCAACCGTGTGACCAAGTTAGTTAAAAAAAAGAATAAAAATGGTAAAAACTCTAAAAAAATCCATTATACTCACCTTCCGATGGCCCACGGTCTCCTTCTCCGGTCTCCCTGGTGGCCCGTGGTGGTGTAAAAGGACCTTCCATGATGTAATTTAGTCAGGTGACAGGTCACATGACCGCTGACGTTGACGAGCCACCGGGGAGCCAAGACACACCGGAGAGAAGACCGCAGGCCATCAGAAGGTGAGTATAATGTTTTTTTTAATTTTAATTTTTTTTTTACAGGTACTATGGTACCCGGGTCTGGATGAGAGTCTCCTCTTCTGCATCCGCACATTGAATTGCTTAATTTCCGCATGTGTACATGTAGTCATGCAGATATTATGCGATTCAATGCAAGTCAATGGCGGCAAAAACGCTGCGCTTACGCAAAATAGTTGGTAGTGCTGCGCTTTTTTCTGTAATAATAATCCGCAGCGGATATTTCCGCAGCATGTGCACAGCACATGTGGATTATCATTGGGGAACATTGCAGACCTCCTACCAAGCGTTTTTTAAGCGTAATTGCCGCTGCAGAAACGCTTAAAAAACGCATAGTGGGCACACAGCCCACTAGAGCTTATTTTATTGTGTTCTTACTAGGAGCAGCCAATCAAAACCATATGATTTATGAATTATTATAACGTCTCATGCAGGGGCGGGCACTGAGACCAAAGGGTCCCTGTGCAAGAATTGTGTATGGCCCCCCCTTCTTAAAGGGGACTTTCATTTTAATTATTTTTGTGCTCATCGGCTTGCGCTAGGGAAAAAAAATAATAAAATCAGAGTTACTCATTTTCACCTAGTCTAAAAATAATAAAATCAGAGTTACTCATTTTCACCTAGTCTAAAAATAATAAAATCAGAATTACTCATTCTCACCTAGTCAAAAAATAATAAAATCAGAGTTACTCATATTCACGTAGTCTAAAAATAATAAAATCAGTTACTCATTTTCACCTAGTCTAAAAATAATAAAATCAGACTTACTCATTTTCACCTAGTCTAAAAATAATAAAATCAGAGTTACTCATTTTCACCTAGTCTAAAAATAATAAAATCAGAGTTACTCATTTTCACCTAGTCTAAAAATAATAAAATCAGAGTTACTCATTTTCACCTAGTCTAAAAATAATAAAATCAGAGTTACTCATTCTCACCTAGTCTAAAAATAATAAAATCAGAGTTACTCATTTTCACCTAGTCTAAAAATAATAAAATCAGTTACTCATTTTCACCTAGTCTAAAAATAATAAAATCAGAGTTACTCATTCTCACCTAGTCTAAAAATAATAAAATCAGAGTTACTCATTTTCACCTAGTCTAAAAATAATAAAATCAGAGTTACTCATTCTCACCTAGTCTAAAAATAATAAAATCAGAGTTACTCATTTTCACCTAGTCTAAAAATAATAAAATCAGAGTTACTCATTTTCACCTAGTCTAAAAATAATAAAATCAGAGTTACTCATTCTCACCTAGCCTAAAAATAATAAAATCAGAGTTACTCATTTTCACCTAGTCTAAAAATAATAAAATCAGAGTTACTCATATTCAAGTAGTCTAAAAATAATAAAATCAGAGTTACTCATTTTCACCTAGTCTAAAAATAATAAAATCAGTTACTCATTTTCACCTAGTCTAAAAATAATAAATCAGAGTTACTCATTTTCACCTAGTCTAAAAATAATAAAATCAGAGTTACTCATTTTCACCTAGTCTAAAAATAATAAAATCAGAGTTACTCATTTTCACCTAGTCTAAAAATAATAAAATCAGAGTTACTCATTTTCACCTAGTCTAAAAATAATAAAATCAGAGTTACTCATTTTCACCTAGTCTAAAAATAATAAAATCAGAGTTACTGATTTTCACCTAGTCTAAAAATAATAAAATCAGAGTTACTCATTTTCACCTAGTCTAAAAATAATAAAATCAGAGTTACTCACTTTCACCTAGTCTAAAAATAATAAAATCAGAGTTACTCATTTTCACCTAGTCTAAAAATAATAAAATCAGAGTTACTCATTGTCACCTAGTCTAAAAATAATAAAATCAGAGTTACTCATTTTCACCTAGTCTAAAAATAATAAAATCAGAGTTACTCATATTCACGTAGTCTAAAAATAATAAAATCAGAGTTACTCATTTTCACCTAGTCTAAAAATAATAAAATCAGTTACTCATTTTCACCTAGTCTAAAAATAATAAATCAGAGTTACTCATTTTCACCTAGTCTAAAAATAATAAAATCAGAGTTACTCATTTTCATCTAGTCTAAAAATGATAAAATCAGAGTTACTCATTTTCACCTAGTCTAAAAATAATAAAATCAGAGTTACTCATTTTCACCTAGTCTAAAAATAATAAAATCAGAGTTACTCATTTTCACCTAGTCTAAAAATAATAAAATCAGAATTACTCATTTTCACCTAGTCTAAAAATAATAAAATCAGAGTTACTCATTTTCACCTAGTCTAAAAATAATAAAATCAGAGTTACTCACTTTCACCTGGTCTAAAAATAATAAAATCAGAGTTACTCATTTTCACCTAGTCTAAAAATAATAAAATCAGAGTTACTCATTTTCACCTAGTCTAAAAATAATAAAATCAGTTACTCATTTTCACCTAGTCTAAAAATAATAAATCAGAGTTACTCATTTTCACCTAGTCTAAAAATAATAAAATCAGAGTTACTCATTTTCACCTAGTCTAAAAATAATAAAATCAGAGTTACTCATTTTCACCTAGTCTAAAAATAATAAAATCAGAGTTACTCATTTTCACCTAGTCTAAAAATAATAAAATCAGAGTTACTCATTTTCACCTAGTCTAAAAATAATAAAATCAGAGTTACTCATTTTCACCTAGTCTAAAAATAATAAAATCAGAGTTACTCATTTTCACCTAGTCTAAAAATAATAAAATCAGAGTTACTCATTTTCACCTAGTCTAAAAATAATAAAATCAGAGTTACTCATTTTCACCTAGTCTAAAAATAATAAAATCAGAGTTACTCATTTTCACCTATTCTAAAAATAATAAAATCAGAGTTACTCATTTTCACCTAGTCTAAAAATAATAAAATCAGAGTTACTCATTTTCACCTAGTCTAAAAATAATAAAATCAGAGTTACTCATTTTCACCTAGTCTAAAAATAATAAAATCAGAGTTACTCATTTTCACCTAGTCTAAAAATAATAAAATCAGAGTTACTCATTTTCACCTAGTCTAAAAATAATAAAATCAGAGTTACTCATTTTCACCTAGTCTAAAAATAATAAAATCAGAGTTACTCATTTTCACCTAGTCTAAAAATAATAAAATCAGAGTTACTCATTTTCACCTGGTCTAAAAATAATAAAATCAGAGTTACTCATTTTCACCTAGTCTAAAAATAATAAAATCAGCGTTACTCATTTTCACCTAGTCTAAAAATAATAAAATCAGAGTTACTCATTTTCACCTAGTCTAAAAATAATAAAATCAGAGTTACTCATTTTCACCTAGTCTAAAAATAATAAAATCAGAGTTACTCATTTTCACCTAGTCTAAAAATAATAAAATCAGCGTTACTCACTTTCACCTGGTCTAAAAATAATAAAATCAGAGTTACTCATTTTCACCTAGTCTAAAAATAATAAAATCAGAGTTACTCATTTTCACCTAGTCTAAAAATAATAAAATCAGAGTTACTCATTTTCACCTAGTCTAAAAATAATAAAATCAGAGTTACTCATTTTCACCTAGTCTATTGATGTCTTTATGCTCCTGGCCTGTCCGTGTTTACAGGCTGCAGTGGTAATATCTCATGTGACCACTGTAGCCAATCATAGGGTCAGCAGCTTGTTCCATCTACCTTGGCATTACTGCTGAGCTCAGTCATTAACAGGGTTTTCCTACAAACAAAAGTTAATTTTATAAATTGGCTGTGTCTGACCGTGTGCGGAACATGGTCTGATCATACCACAGCTCCTGGGCAGGGAAGGCTGCAAAAGACAATGCAGACATTCCAGCACGGGATCTCATAGGATTGATTCATTTTGTGAGGTAAAATATTTCACTGCCTGTGTTTAAACAATATTTTACCTCTCAAAATGAATCCTTTGTGATCCCCTGATGTAATGTCTGTATTGTCTTTGGCTTCCTCCTCCGCTCAGGAGCTGTGGTATTTTCCATACACGGTCAGACACAGACCATTTTTAAAATGAACTTTTGTTTCTGGGAAAACCCCTTTAAGCTCCAGCAGTCACGTGTTTTAGTCAGGACATCACGGCTGCAGCCTGAAAACAAAGACCAGGGCAGTAGCGGAAGAGGAATTGCTGACCCTGAGAGTATCCCTGATTTTATTGTTTTTCTCTAGGGCAAGCCTAAGGACAGTAAAAGAATTAAAACAGAAATTCACTTTAAGTAACATTATTTGATGCAATAAAAACATGTTAGGCACAAATCAAAAAATCACTTGTCATACAAGTAACATGAGTGCATCACACACCAGACACATCACACAAGCACAGCGCAGACTTGAGAGATGTCACACAAGCACAGCGCAGACTTGAGAGATGTCACACAAGCACAGCGCAGACTTGAGAGATGTCACACAAGCACAGCGCAGACTTGAGAGATGTCACACAAGCACAGCGCAGACTTGAGAGATGTCACACAAGCACAGCGCAGACTTGAGAGATGTCACACAAGCACAGCGCAGACTTGAGAGATGTCACACAAGCACAGCGCAGACTTGAGAGATGTCACACAAGCACAGCGTAGACTTGAGAGATGTCACACAAGCTGAGCGCAGACTTGAGAGATGTCACACAAGCACAGCGCAGACTTGAGAGATGTCACACAAGCACAGCGCAGACTTGAGAGATGTCACACAAGCACAGCGCAGACTTGAGAGATGTCACACAAGCACAGCTCTGACTTGAGAGATGTCACACAAGCACAGCGTAGACTTGAGAGATGTCACACAAGCACAGCTCTGACTTGAGAGATGTCACACAAGCACAGCACAGACTTGAGAGATGTCACACAAGCACAGCTTAGACTTGAGAGATGTCGCACAAGCACAGCTTAGACTTGAGAGATGTCACACAAGCTGAGCGCAGACTTGAGAGATGTCACACAAGCACAGCGCAGACTTGAGAGATGTCACACAAGCACAGCGTAGACTTGAGAGATGTCACACAAGCACAGTGCACAAATTACACAAGTAGATGTGCACATATCAGAAAGATCACAAGAATAAGCTGCACACATCTTACAAGTACTCCAACACGCATCACAGAAGTGCAGGACATACCGAGGAATTCTGAAGAGACAAGTTAGAAGGGCTCTACATTCAGGTTCTAAAATGGTCGTTCTGGAGGAATAGAAAGAGATAGATGTTACTTTATGTCACCAACTTATTCGTTCCATGTGTAGAAGACTTGGTGCTGTCCTTAACAATCATAGAGGTCATACAAAATACTAGATGTAGTAGTTTTGGTGTAGGGTGCATCACTGAATTTGGGTAAAACTGAAGATTTTGTAATGAAAGTTATGATATTAACATTACTTTCATGCTATGGGTGAAAAAAATGTTCTGTGAAACTCCGTCTTGTTAGTATTTTGGAAACTGTTCTTGTGTTCAGTGAGGTATTAACTAAAATCCTACTTCTTGTAGTCACTTTATGCTGGGTACTGAAAAAAAAAAAGATATTTATACATACCACTCACCTACATGTTACATACATTGTTTTATCACCCTGACTAATCAGTATTTCCTTTTATTACTGGCATGATATGCCAGCACTTTTGAGCATAGGTATGTACTGCACATTACCATTTCATGTTTCTTAGCCCTGTCTCGTGGTAATCAGTATTAATCTTTCTGACAGCCCCATTTTTCATATCTGAAACGTCACTTTATTTGGTAATAACTTTGAAATGCTTCTGCTAGTCATTCTGATATTCTGATCTTCTTTTTGGAACAAATTGTACCTGTTGCAGCTGGTAAATTTTAAATTAATACGTTTTGTTGTTATTCATGAAAATATCCCAGATTTTCTAAAAATTTAGAAAAATGTGAAATTTTAAACTTAAAGCGGTTGTGCCACCATAAAGAATACAATTGACCAACCAGAAAAGGTGGAAATAAATCGTTTTGTAATTTATAGTGATTCAAAATTATGCTTCATTCAAAAGATACCAAGCTTTTATTTTTCAAATGCTGTTCTCTGGCGCCCCCTGGCGTTATTCCATTACGTCCTGGTAGTGGGTGATCAGCTGGTCGAGTTTGCGCAGTTCCTGGCGTAAGAGCTCCCTACTCGCAGCATGCAAAATGTATTCTCTGTCACAAGGCCCCCTGCTGTAAGCACAACCTGTGTGTGATTCACCCCCTCCCCCTGTGCTCATAGCTCACAGCTGATCTCCGGGTGAGATACCCCCTCCCAATGCGCTCACAGCTCACCTCTGGGTCAGAAAACCCCCTCCTCCTCTGCTCATAGCTCTCAGTTGATCTCCGGGTGAGATACCCCCTCCCCCTGAGCTCATAGCTAATCTCCGGGTGAGATACCCCCTCCCCCTGCGCTCACTGCTGATCTCTAGGTGAGATACCCCCTCCCCCTGCGCTCACTGCTGCTCTCTAGGTGAGATACCCCCTCCACCTGCACTCACAGCTCATCTCCAAGTGAGATACCTCCCTCCCCCTGCGCTCACTGCTGATCTCTAGGTGAGACACCCTCCCCCTGCGCTCACTGCTGATCTCTAGGTGAGACACCCTCCCCCTGCGCTCACTGCTGATCTCTAGGTGAGATACCCCCTCCCCCTGCGCTCACTGCTGCTCTCTAGGTGAGATACCCCCTCCCCCTGCGCTCACTGCTGATCTCTAGGTGAGACACCCTCCCCCTGCGCTCACTGCTGATCTCTAGGTGAGACACCCTCCCCCTGCGCTCACTGCTGATCTCTAGGTGAGATACCCCCTCCCCCTGCGCTCACTGCTGCTCTCTAGGTGAGATACCCCCTCCCCCTGCGCTCACTGCTGATCTCTAGGTGAGATACCCCCTCCCCCTGCACTCACAGCTGATCTCTAGGTGAGATTCTCCCCCTGCACTCACAGCTCAACTCCGGGTGAGATACCCTCTCCCCCTGCACTCACAGCTGATCTCTGGGTGAGATACCCCCTCCCCCTGCACTCACAGATCATCTCTGAGTGAGATACCCCCTCCCCCTGCGCTCACTGCTGATCTCTAGGTGAGATACCCCCTCCCCCTGTGCTCACTGCTGATCTCTAGGTGAGATACTCCCCCTGCGCTCACTGCTGATCTCCGAGTGAGATACCCCCTCCCCCTGTGCTCACAGCTCAGCTCTGGGTGAGATCATCTGCTTCGCAGACTAAGTATGGGAAGTGTTTCCCTGCTATCGGGCTCTCAAGTCTGTGAAGCAGATGATCTCACCCGGAGATGAGCTGTGAGCGCAGGGGGAGAGGGTGTCTAACCTGGAGATGAGCTATGAGCTGTGAGCACAATGGGAGGGAGTATCTCACCTGGAGATCATCTGGGAACACAGGGGGGAGGTATCTCACCCGGAGATCAGCTATGAGCACAGGGGGAGGGAGTGTCTCACCCCGAGATCAGCTATGAGCACAGGGGGAGAGGGTGTCTAACCTGGAGATGAGCTATGAGCTGTGAGCACAATGGGAGGGAGTATCTCACCTGGAGATCATCTGTGAACACAGGGGGGAGGTATCTCACCTGTTGATCAGCTGTGAGTGCAGGGGGAGGGAGTGTCTCACCCCGAGATCAGCTATGAAGCAGGGGGAGGAGGTGTCCCACCTGGAGATCAGCTATGAGCACAGGGGGAGGGGGTGAATGACAGACACTCTGTGTTTACAGCAGGGAGCCTTGTGACAAAGAATACATTGTGCATAACAATAGAGAACAAATGGAAGTCAGCTCACCCTCCAGGATTTCAGTGTGTTGAAGCCAGGAACAACGTGTGGTCACACTTGGAATCAATGCAAAAAAGAAGTGAAAAATTCCATTAAGTCAAATTCCATTCAGCTAATATGTTACTTTAGACCCAAATTTTAGCCTGCACAATTTATTATGTAATTTCTCCTAAACGCAGCATTGCCCCATACATAGCAGACACTAATATTTTCTAGCTATATACAGTACATGGCATTAAGGGTAAACAAAGCGGTTGTGCCACCATAAAGAATACAGTTAACCAACCAGAAAAGGTGGAAATAAACAGTTTTGTAATTTACATTGATTCAAAATTATGCTTCATTCAAAAGTTACCAAGCTTTTACTTTTATGAATGCTGCTCTCTGGCGCCCCCTGGCGTTATTATCCTACGTCCTGGTAGTGGGTGATCAGCTGGTCGGGTTTGGGCAGTTCCTGTCATAAGAGCTTCCAACCGGCAGTCTGCACAATGTATTGCAAGAAAAGAAATGAAAAATTCCATCTCCAAAAAAGTTGTATTAAAAAATTCCAAGTTGTTATTACATCATTTTAACATCTGATGAGGTCACAAGGTACATGGGGATTCACATAGCAATTCGTTTCCAAAGCCAACCAGCTTTCTTTGTCAAGCTACTATGACATGATTCTGTGATCTTTTAAATATTTCCGAAACCAATTACAAGTAATACACCAATTACATGACCAATGAGATCACACCCATTACATGACCAATGAGACAAATACATAGAAAGTTACATATCAAATACACTGCTCATAAAATAAAGGGAACACTTAAACAACAGAATATAACTCCAAGTAAATGAAACTTCTGTGAAATCAAACTGTCCACTTAGGAAGCAACACTGATTAACAATCAATTTCACATGCTGTTGTGCAAATGGAATAGACAATAGATGGAAATGATTGGCAATTTTCAAGACACCCTCAATAAAGGAGTGGTTCTGCAGGTGGGGAGCACAGACCATATCTCAGTACCAATGCTTTCTGGCTGATGTTTTGGTCACTTTTGAATGTTGGTTGTACTTTCATACTTGTGGTAGCATGAGACGGACTCGACAACCCACAGAAGTTGCTCAGGTAGTGCAGCTCATTCTGGATGGCACATCAATGCAAGCTGTGGCAAGAAGGTTTGCTGTGTCTGTCACCGTAGTGTCCAGAGGCTGGATGCACTACCAGGAGACAGGCCAGTACAAAAGGAGATGTGGAGAGGGCCGTAGGAGAGCAACAACCCAGCAGCAGGACCTCTACCTCCACCTTTGTGCAAGGAGGAACAGGAGGAGCACTGCCAGAGCCGTGCAAAATGACCTCCAGCAGGTCACAAATGTGCATGTGTCTGCACAATCAGTTGGAAACCGACTCCATGAGGGTGGTATGAGGGTCTGACGTCCACAGATGGGGGTTGTGCTCACAGCCCAACACCGTGCAGGACACTTGGCATTTGCCACATAACACCAGGATTGGCAAAGTCGCCACTGGCACCCTGGGCCTACTTCTGAGGCATCTGTCTGTACAATGAAAGTTTCCTTGAAGTTGGGGCTGATGAGGACCGGCTGTTCACACAGGGCCAACTTCATGGACTGAAAGGCTTCTTCTGCCTGAAGGTTCCACTGAACCATTACTGATTTTTTTCCTTTCAAGAGATCGGTCAGGGCCGCCGTTCTCCCAGCAAAATTAGGTATAAACCGGCGGTAATACCCAAGGATGTTAAGGAACGCCCTCACCTGCTGTGTATTTGACGGTTTAGGACAATTTTTTATGGCCTCAACTTTATTGATTTGGGGCTTGATAACTCCTCGGCCAATCGCATACCCCAAATATCGGGCTTCCTCTAGCCCTATCGCACATTTTTTTGGGTTTGCCGTTAACTCAGCGACTCTGAGAGAATCCAGCACTGCTTGTACCTGGGATAGATGCGTATGCCAGTCGGTGCTAAAGATGATAATATCATCTAGATATGCGGAGGCGTACTACTGATGAGACTTGAGCACTATGTCCATCAACCTCTGGAATGTAGCCAGGGCCCCATGTAACCCAAAAGGTAAGACCGCATAGTGATATAGACCCTCCGTAGTTATGAAGGCGGTCTTTTCCTCCGCCGATTTCGTGAGAGGTACCTGCCAGTAACCCTTGGTGAGATCGAGCGTGGTAAAGTACTGGGCCTACCCCAGTCTCTCAATCAGCTCATCCACCCTGGGCATTGGATAAAGGTCAAACTTCGACACTTCATTTAATTTTCGGAAATCGTTACGGAAGCGTAACGATCCGTCTGGTTTCGTAATCAGTACAATGGGGCTAGCCCACTCTGTCATTTCTCGATGACGCCTAACTGGAGCATCTGTTTTACCTCAGCCGTGATGGCTTGCCTCCGGGCTTCGGTTACCCGGTACGGTCTCTTTCGCACCCTTACCCCAGGTTTGGTGACAATGTCATGTTGGAGAACTGTAGTCCTACCCGGTAGCTCTGAGAACACGTCGGTATTCTGCTGCACCAGTGAGCGAGCCGCCCGTCGCTGCTATTTAGTGAGAGCATCACTTATCCTGACCTCTCCCCCGGACGCATCCCTGGCTGAAGGTAGAGAACTCTCTGGTGATATGCCCGGAGTGATGTCTGTAACTAACCACTCTCGATCTTTCTAAGATTTCCTCCTTCCGGGCTGATACACCTGGTAATTTACCTCCCCCACCTTTTCTCGAACCTCATATGGCCCTTTCCACTTGGCCATGAGCTTACTCTCGGCTGTGGGTACAAGTACTAACACCCGATCGCCCTTGTTAAAAGACCTGACTCTGGCTCTTTTATTATATGTGCGCCTCTGGGCTGCCTGGGCATCTAACAAATGTTCTTTCACGATGGGCATGACCGCCGCGATCCAGTCCTGCATGCTAGCCACGTGTTCAGTTATACTCCTATGTGGAGTCGGCTCTTGTTCCCACGTCTCTTTGGCTACGTCCAACAGACCTCTAGGGTGTCTGCCGTACAATAACTCAAAGGGAGAGAACCCTGTGGAAGCCTGGGGTACCTCACGGATGGCGAACATCAAATAGGGTAGCAACATGTCCCAATCCCTTCCGTCCTTAGAAACCACCTTTTTTAACATGAACTTGAGGGTTTTATTGAACCGTTCTACTAGCCCGTCGGTTTGAGGTTGGTACACCGAGGTGCGCAATTGTTTAATTTTTAGCAGTTTGCACACTTCCCTTGTCATTTTGGACATAAAAGGGGTCCCCTGATCCATCAGGATCTCCTTAGGTAGTCCAAGGCGACAGAACATGGCAAACAGCTCCCGTGCAATTTGTTATGCCGAGGTGTGGCGTAGCGGTATAGCCTCCGGGCACCGGGTGGCACAGTCGACGACCATCAGTATATGTTGAAGGCCACGAGCGGATTTTACAATGGACCCTACCAAGTCCATTGCAATCCTTTCAAAAGGTACCTCTATTACTGGCAGGGGTACCAATGAGCTACGGAAACTTGCGGTGGGTGTGGTCAACTGACATTCAGGGCAGGATTCACAGTACTTTTGGACCTCCGCGTAAATCCCCAGCCAAAAGAACCGCTGCAATATACGCTCTTACGTCTTTTTAACCCCCAAGTGTCCACCCAGCAGGTGTGTGTGTGCCAACTGCAGACGGTACAACTGAGATACCACTAACTGTTCCACGACCTGGTCCCTGATTTTGTCTACCCTATAGAGCAACTCACTCTTGACTACCATGCGTGTAAATACAGTATCTGCACGGAGCTGTTGAGCTACGCCATTTACCTCTAACACCCTTTCCCGCGCCCGAGTCAGAGTGGCATCCTGTAGCTGAACTGTCCCAAACGTGCCCCGGGACACTTCCGGCTCGGGGGGCAAGTCTCTTTCCAACACAGTCCCATAGGGAAGAGTTTTTACCACCCCCACCACATGTTTTATGTCTCCACATGGCTTGGATAAAACTACCTGCGGTTGGGTACTCTCGGAGGTCCCCATGAATGCACACAACCCCCGACAGTCCGTCCACTGAGGTTGTCTCCTGCCACCATCGACCCATGTACCAAAGTCACTAGGCTCACCGAATCTAGGAGGGCCTCTGTGGGGTACCCATTAACCAGTACCTGACACAGTTGGGGTTCACTGTCAGGGGGGTCGGCGATCGCAGTGCAGACAGTCTGGGCGTACATTGAGACCCGGTGGATAATCCCGCAGTCCATGGGTTCCGTAGTTAGGGGGCAGTTAGCAACCACATGTCCCTTCCCCTGACACCGTCAGCACCTAATGGTGGAGGTACTGTTAGGTCTTATGACTGTTTGGGAGGGAACTGGTCTCCTGCGACTCTCATTTCAGGTTACCCCTTCAGCACGGGTACGGTGCTGACTGTCCTCAGCAGAGGGACGCGACCCCTTTCCAGGTTCCTGATTTGGCAGGGATCGGCGTGACAGCCGCGAGGGGGCAGAGTCCCGGATAAAGTCCTGAATGGCTGAGTAGCGCTCGATCAGGCTGACCACCTGGTCGAGTGTGCTGGAGTCCCCTTGCCCCACCCAACTTTGGATAGCGGCTGGCAGAGTCCTCACCAGCCGGTCAACAGCACCCTCTCCACCATCTGGGCTGGAGACAAAGTCTCAGGCTGGAGCAACCTCTTTACCAGCTGCAGGAGGTCATAAGCCTGAGACCGGGCGTGTCGGGTATCCACATAAGCCTATGAAAATACATGCTGAGCCCTCACGTATGTATTGACCCCCAGTCGGGCAAGGATCTCACCTTTCAGTCTCTGGTAGTCCTTTTTTCCTCCCGACTGAGGTCGAAGAAGGCCTTTTGGGCATCGCCGACCAGAAACTGAGCCACCACATCTGCCCACTGGCCATCCGGTAGGTTTTCCCGCTCCTCTGTGCGCTCATAAATGGTCAGGAAGGCTTCCACATCGTCCTCCGGTCCCATCTTCCTCAACGCTGAGCGAACCTTGTCCCTGGCCTCGCGACGTTCCGGGGCTGGTGCCGTCGGCGTCTCCCGCAGGGCAGCAATCTGTTGCAGCAACAGTTCTTTGGTTTTTGCTGCTGCTGGTACAGTAGCTGCTGCTGCTGATTATGCTGCTGTTCCAGCTCCTACCTCTGAGACTGCAGCTGCTGCTGCTGGGTAAGTACCAGCTGCTTTAACAGCTCCTCCATTTTGTCCACAGGGTGGGGCTGAAAGGTGGCCGGCCGGATTGTGGTCATGCAGCGGCCAGTGGGGTATGCCTCAGTCACTATGCCCGCATTCTCCACCAAGCTGTAAGGCAGCGGTGTTCACAACCTGCAGTAACTGAGGCAGTGACCCAAGCAAGTCCAATATAAACAGCTTTATTCAGCAACTCACCGGTAAACAGAAAAGTCCTCTGGGATAACACAAGTCCTTAAACAACGGTTGCCATAGGCAACGGCCGCGCCGGGCCACTCAGAGCCTGACAGGTGCAGAGCCTTCCCAGGCGTGGGTTCAGCCACACTCAATCCTGATGAGCTTTCCTGCTATGCTCCTAGCAGGTTCCAACATAGAACCACACTAATCCTTAGTGCAGGGTTTTTAAAGGACCTGTGGCAAGAGCCACTGGAAAACCCGGCTTGGAGGGAGGAGGCCGCCCCACTGCCTTCCTGTAGCCTCCCCCAAGAAATGAAGGCCCTGCCGGGTTTTACTTAATCTGCCTTAGCCAGATAGCCTGACCAGGTCAATGCTCACCTTCATTCCTGCATTGCAGCCGGAGGTGAGCGTGTGACTGCAATGCACTCCAATGGATTTAATAGGTCTCTGTACACATTCTGGGGGATATATCACATCCCTCGTATACAATCCCAGTCACTGCATCATATTGGTTTCAGAAATATTTAAAAGATCACAGAATCATGTCATAGTAGCTTGACAAAGAAAGCTGGTTGGCATTGGAAACGTGTTGCTATGTGAATCCCCATGTACCTTGTGACCTCATCAGATTTTAAAATGATGTAATAACAACTTGGAATTTTTTAATACAACGTTTTTGGAGATGGAATTTTTCATTTCTTTTCTTGCAATACATTGTGCAGACTGCCGGTTGGGAGCTCTTGTGACAGGAACTGCCCAAACCCGACCAGCTGATCACCCACTACCAGGACGTAGTGGAATAACGCCAGGGGGCGCCAGAGAGCAGCATTCATAAAAGTAAAAGCTTGGTAACTTTTGAATGAAGCATAATTTTGAATCACTGTAAATTACAAAACTATTTATTTCCACCTTTTCTGGTTGGTTAACTGTATTCTTTATGGTGGCACAACCGCTTTAATTGTTTACCCTTAATGCTATGTACTGTATATAGCTAGAAAATATTAGTGTCTGCTATGTATGGGGCAATGCTGCGTTTAGGAGAAATTACATAATAAATTGTGCAGGCTAAAATTTGGGTCTAAAGTAACATATTAGCTAAATGGAATTTGACTTAATGGCATTTTTAATTCTTTCATTCCATTTTGCATTAATTAACCCCTTTATGGACTTGGACATATTCATACACCCAGGTCCCTTGTACTTAAAGGGGTTGTCCACTACTATGTAAAATATGGCAAAGCATTTTTATGTTGAAAAGCTGCTTCTTTGTAATTGCCTCCCTCTTCCTTTTCTGCCTGTGAGTGGCGCTATGACTGACCGCTCACAGGCATCACTTAACCCCCGGCTGCAGCCGGCTCTGACATCCGCTGATGTCACGACAAGTCCAGACTGCTGCCGGGGGTCTCTCTCTTCCGCGTTCCATGGTGGCTGCTGGGTTGTGTGCGGGGTTATCCCCTCAAGTCATACCCAGCATCCACCGCATGCTGTCCCTCTCCCCATTCATTGGGAAAACGCGCGGTGGATGCTGGGTGTGACACGGTGGGGTAACCCCGCCTTCAACCCAGAAGCCACCACGGGGACCCCAGCGCTGAGTCACGCCTCAATAAACGGGACGTCAGCGGGGGTTCACGTGCTGCCTGTGAGCGGCCAGTGATAGCGCCGCTCACTGACAGAGGAAGGTAATTATAAAGAAGTTGCTTTTCATTATAAAAACGCTTTGGCATATTTTAAATATTAGTGTACAACCCCTTAAAAGCGCACCTCAGCATAAATCTACCATTAGGTGTAAGAGGACAATGCTGCCAGTTCCCTTTCATCTTGTTTCTGCCGGACATAACGTTTCACAATTACGCTACTTGGAGTCTATTCCTTTGAAAAGGCGAGGTGGCAACAGAATACACAGATTGAAGGAGAGGCAGGCATATGGCCTCAATCCAGAGTATGAACTGTCTTATTGATTAACATATTCCTTTGTTTCCTCTGTGTTATTTAACCAGTGGATTAGCGATATCTGTTGACATAATTTTACTGTTAAATACATACAGTACAGACCAAAAGTTTGGATACACCTCATTTAAAGATTTTTCTGTATTTTCATGACTATGAAAATTGTACATTCACACTGAAGGCATCAAAACTATGAATTAACACATGTGGAATTATATACTTAACAAAAAAGTGTGAAACAACTGAAAATATGTCTTATATTCTAGGTTCTTCAAAGTAGCCACTTTTTGCTTTGATGACTGCTTTGCACACTCTTGGCATTCTCTTGATGAGCTTCAAGTGGTAGTCACCGGAAATGGTCTTCCAACAATCTTGAAGGAGTTCCCAGAGATGCTTAGCACTTGTTGGCCCTTTTGCCTTCACTCTGCGGTCCAGCTCACTCCAAACCATCTTGATTGGGTTCAGGTCTGGTGACTGTGGAGGCCAGGTCATCTGGCGTAGCACCCCTTCACTCTCCTTATTGGTCAAATAGCCCTTACACAGCCTGGAGGTGTGTTTGGGGTCATTATCCTGTTGAAAAATAAATGATGGTCCAACTAAACGCAAACTGGATGGAATAGCATGCCCCTGCAAGATGCTGTGGTAGCCATGCTGGTTCAGTATGCCTTCAATTTTGAATAAATCCCCAACAGTGTCACCAACAAAGCACCCCCACACCATCACACCTCCTCCTCCATAATTCACGGTGGGAACCAGGCATGTAGAGTCCATCCGTTCACCTTTTCTGCGTCGCACAAAGACACAGTGGTTGGAACCTAAGATCTCAAATTGCACTCATCAGACCAAAGCACAGATTTCCACTGGTCTAATGTCCATTCCTTGAGTTCTTTAGCCCAAACAAGTCTCTTCTGCTTGTTGCCTGTCCTTAGCAGTGGTTTCCTAGCAGCTATTTTACCATGAAGGCCTGCTGCACAAAGTCTCCTCTTAACAGTTGTTGAAGAGATGTGTCTGCTGCTAGAACTCTGTATGGCATTGACCTGGTCTCTAATCTGAGCTGCTGTTAACCTGCGATTTCTGAGGCTGGTGACTCGGATAAACTTATCCTCAGAAGCAGAGGTGACTCTTGGTCTTCGTTTCCTGGGCGGTCCTCATGTGAGCCAGTTTCTTTGTAGCGCTTGATGGTTTTTGCCACTGCACTTGGGGACACTTTCAAAGTTTGCCCAATTTTTCGAACAGACTGACCTTCATTTCTTAAAGTAATGATGGCCACTTGTTTTTCTTTACTTAGCTGCTTTTTTCTTGCCATAATACAAATTCTAACAGTCTATTCAGTTGGACTATCAGCTGTGTATCCTCCAGACTTCTGCACAACACAACTGATGGTCCCAACCCCTTTTATAAGGCAAGAAATACCACTTATTAAACTTGACAGGGCACACCTGTGAAGTGAAAACCATTTCCGGTGACCACCTCTTGAAGCTCATCAAGAGAATGCCAAGAGTGTGCAAAGCAGTCATCAAAGCAAAAGGTGGGTACTTTGAAGAACCTAGAATATAAGACATATTTTCAGTTGTTTCACACTTTTTTGTTAAGTATATAATTCCACATGTGTTAATTCATAGTTTTGATGCCTTCAGTGTGAATGTACAATTTTCAAAGTCATGAAAATACAGAAAAATCTTTAAATGGGAAGGTGTGTCCAAACTTTTGGTCTGTACTGTATATATAATGTATATATATATTATTTTTTCACCCTTACTAATAAGTGTTTCATTACTATACAGAGGAAGATTCTGAGGGAGATGATGCTTCACCTATAGGTATGTACTGCACAATACCATTCCATGTTTCTTAACCCTGTCTCGTGTAAATCAGCCTTAAACTTCCTGACAGCCCCATTTTTCAAGTCTGATACGTCACTTTCTGCGGTAATAACTTTAAAATGCTTCTGTCAGTGATTCTGAGATTGTGATTTTGTTGTTGTAAAACATTTTACCTGTTACTACCTTTAAATTCAGATCTGTTGTTTTGTCTTTATTCATGAAAATATTCCAAATTTTCTGAAAATTTTGAAAAATGTGCAATCTTTAAACTTGTATACCCTTAATGACATGTATATAGTGTAAGATGGCTGACGGACAGGTCCTTGAGGGGAAATATGTATCATCGAGGTTGGTAGCTTCGGTGATGTAAACCCGAGAAAGCATGCTCCAGCACTTATACTGCTGACAGGGTTAATAGGGCGTATCAGGCCGGTTTTAAGAGCAGTCATAAAAAATGGGTGGGAATGGCTGCCCACATATCCCCACCTCTGGAGCGTGGTTTGGTAAATAAAATAGAGACCAAATGTCTCATTCAGTGTCTGTGTCTGGAGACCTGTGGATCTCCAAGGCGTTAGTCTGTACTAAGGTTTGGACACTGACCTGAGCAGGCGAACCTGCAACATTGTGTGGACATTTTACTTTGTGCTTCCACTTTGTGCCGGAAAAGGATGTTTTTGTTTATGCTGTCTGAATAAACCAGTTTGGATTTCAATGAAAATGCTTCCTGTGTCTACCTCAACCGCAGACGAGTGAGTATTAAACCCTACAATTGGTGCTAGAAGCACAGTCACAAATCCCAAGGGGCAGTGTGACTGCTACAGGAAACCGTTTATGTCTTGGGTGAAGGCCGTCAGCCAGTAGGGGACGTCTGGCATCATGGAGGAGCTGATAAAGCAACTGGTGCAGGTTAATCTCCGGCAGCATCAACAGCAGCAGTGGCAGCAGCAGCAGTACAAACAGCAGATAAACCTCCTAGCCGAGTTAATCCATGGCAGTTCAATCGCCCCACCCCCAAGTCCAAGTGATGACTCACTTGCCAGGAAGACGTTAAGAAGAGCCTTACAAAAGATGATCCCGGGTGATGAGGACGAGGCATTTCTGACAATTTTTGAGAGGGTGGCGGAGCGAGAGATATTGCCTCCAGAGCAGTGGGCGGAGGTTCTGGCACCATATTTAACAGGGAAACAGCAGAAGGCCTATTATAACTTGGCCTTGCAAGATGCAAAAGAGTACACCAAGTTGAAGACTGAGATTTTGGCGTGCTTAGGAGTGACTCTGACTGACATGATGCGGGTGTACCACTGGGCCTATTGCAGTGACAAACCTTCCCGGTCCCAAATGTTTTACCTCCTACACTTGGTCCAAAAGTGGTTGCAACCGGAATCTTCCTCTCCAGCACAGATAGTGGCGAGGATTGTGATGGACAGGTTCATACACTCCCTTCCAAGGCTGGTGCCATCCTGGGTTGCCCAGGGAGATCCCCATAATGCCAATGACCTTGTGAGGTTGGTAGAAAGCTACCAGGCGGTCGAGAGTGCTTTGGGGAAGTAAGGGGTGGCAGCATCTCCATACTGTGGTT
Organism: Phyllobates terribilis; assembly: GCF_046119375.1. Taxonomy (NCBI): domain Eukaryota; kingdom Metazoa; phylum Chordata; class Amphibia; order Anura; family Dendrobatidae; genus Phyllobates; species Phyllobates terribilis. The sequence goes on from NW_027363079.1 coordinate 806,161, forward strand.
CCCAACATGGGGGATGGACACCCAAAAGAGGGGAACTAGAACCACATCTGGGGGGCATCCTAGAGTTCAGGAGGGGTCTGAGTTGCTACCAAAGGCCCCATCCAATAACTTAATTTGTTGGCGATGTCACACCCCGGGTCTAATAGTGGCCTGTTGCCCTATGACCAACGAGCCAGTAGACTGCAGCACAGGACGGCGCTACTTTGCATATCCTGCCTGCAGTGCTGTCCCTCCACGAGGCGTGGGACCGCAGGCATGCCCCGTGTCAGTGAATGGAGCGCAAATGACTGGTCTGTTCGATTCTGGGAGTTTGGTAACCCTAGTGAGGGTCATAATTCCTCATCGTCTGATTCTGCAGAAAAAAGTGGACATCTGCTGTATCCATCGAGACGCTAAGGACTACCCTGTGGTCCTGGTGGTGGGCGTAGTCAAGGACCTGTTGCACCTTGTTATAATAGGGCAGGACTTTGCGTTGTTTTGGGACTTGTGGGAGAAAGGGAGGAAGCCGGGTTGTCCAGACCACAACCAGGTCGCTCCTAAAGAAACCTCGTCGCAGGCCGCAACCGACAGTTTTCCCTTTCATGTGCTTGTTGGGGGTGAGGATGAAGCAGCATCCCTGAGCTGGAGGTGGGGAAACTTTGGAATCGCCCAGCTCAGGGACTGAACTCTAAAAGGTGTGTTTAATAATGTCACTGTTCTGAATGGTGTTGCTCAAGAGTCTATGGCTGATACCTGATATCCGTACTTTGCTGGAATTGGGGAGTTACTATGTCAGGTCACGAAGCTCAGAAGAGAGGTAATCGATCAGTTACTAGTGCCAGGGCCGTACAGACGCAGGGTGTTAGATATGGCCAATGCACATGTCTTAGGTGGTCATCTGGAGGTAGAAAAAGCCCAGGAAAGAATCTTCCAGAGGGTCTACTGGCCCAGTTGTCACCGAGAGATTGTGAATTACTGTAGGTCCTGTCACACCTATCAGTTGACCTCCCCTGTGGCTCACTTCCGTAGCCCTTTAGTGCCACTACCTGTCATTGAGGTCCGCATCACCATGGATCTAGTGGGACCCCTGGTCAAGTCCGCCAGAGCACATCAGTATATCTTGGTGGTACTGGACAACGCTACCTGTTACCCGGAGGCTGTACCACCACAAAACTCCTCTGCCAAGTGCATAGTCCAGGAGCTGGTCCACATCTTTTCTAGAATGGGGTTGCCTAAGGAGATCCTAACGGACCAAGGGACCCCATTTATGTCAAGGGGGATGAGGGAGTTGTGAAAAATCCTGCAAATCACACAACTCAGGACCTCAGTCTACCACCCCCAGACAGACGGCTTAGTGAAGAGGTTTAATAAAACCTTGAAGGCCATGTTGAAGAAGGTCGTAGAGAAAGACGGCCGGGGCTGGGACTGTCTACTGCCGTACCTTCTGTTTTCTATTAGAGAAGTCCCACAGGCCTCTACTGGCTTCTCCCCATTTGAGCTGTTATATAGCTGACAGCCCCTTGGACTCCTGGATGTAGCAAAGGAGACTTGGGAGGCGGGGTCTACACCCTACAGGAATGTAATCGAACATGTGGCCCAGATGCAAGAGAGGATTGCTGAGGCGATGCCTATTGTGAAAGAACACCTCCTCAAAGCACAAGAGGCACAGTCAAGTGTGTACTAAAGATCGGCGAGGGTGAGACACTTCCACCTTGGAAATTGGGTACTAGTGCCTACGGTGGAGAGCAAATTCCTGACCAAGTGGCAGGGCCCCTATGAAGTTCTTGAAAAGCTTGGCAATGTCAACTATAGAGTCCACTAACCAGGGAAAAGGAAGCCCTACCAGGTGTACCACGTCAACCTGATCAAGCCATGGCGACATAGGGAGTTTGTGGAAGCTCCTGTTTGGTGGCGAAGACCAAAGCCCACGTGGAGGAAGTCAAGCTGGCAGAGTCGCTGTCACATGCCCAGAAGCCACAGTGCCGAGAGTTGCTACAGCGGAACTGAGACCTGTTCTCAGAACTACCAGGGTGTATTCGGATCATAGAGCATGAGTTTCTTCCGGGTCATCATGTCTAAGTAAATATGAAGCCGTATAGGATTCCCAAAGCCCACCGAGAGGTGATTGCAAAAGAGGTGAAGCGGATGCTGAGCATGGGAGTCATTGAGGAGTCCAGGAGTGGCTGGTCCAGTCCCATAGTCTTAGTGCCAAAACCAGATAGAGAATGGCAGTTTTGCAATGACTATAGGAAACTCAACAAAGTCTTGAAGTTTGACACCTACCCAATGCCCAGTGTAGATGCACTGTTTGAAAGGTTGGGGCCAGCCAGGTATATTATCACCCTTGACCTCGCTAAAGGAATTGGCAAATACCCATGTCCCAAGATGCCAAGGAGAAGACGGTCTTCTCAACGCCAGATGGTTGATTCTAGTACACAAGGATGTCGTTTGGGTTGCAAGAAGCCCTGGCTACCTTCCAGAGGACCATGGACTTGATTCTAGCTCCCCACAAGAAGTATGCAGCAGCCTACTTGGATGACATCGTGATCTATAGCCAGGATTGGGGAAGCCATCTGAGCAAAGTCCAGGCGATACTTGATTCTTTAAAGAAGGCAGGGTTTTCTATAAACCTGAAGAAATGTGCCATGGGCATTGAAGAAACCAAATACTTGGGTTATGTCGTAGGGAGAGGTGAAATAAAGCCGCAAATAAAGTCGACGTGATCAAGAAGAGTTGGCCACTACCCCTCTCAGGGAAACAGGTCAAAGCGTTCCTAGGCATCGTGGGCTATTACCGCCGGTTCATCCCTAATTTCGTCATGATAGCGGCCCCTTTGACAGACCTCCTTACAGGGACAAAGTCGGTTATAGCTAAGTAATCTCCAGAAGCTGAGACTGCCTTCGCGGAACTGAAGGTAGCTCTGTGTAAACAGACAGTTATGGTGGCACCGGATTTCTCAAATAAGTTTGTGGTCCAGACAGACATGTCAGATGTCGGGCTGGGTGCTGTCCTATCACAAGAAGTGAACGGGGAAGAGCATCCCATAATGTATTTAAGTCAGAATGTGACATCCTGTGGGAAGAATTACTCCATAGTGGAAAAGACCATCAAGTGGGTGTTGGACACTTCAAGATACTACCTCTTAGGCAGGAAGTTCAGGCTAGTGTCAGACCATGCCCCACTAAGGTGGATGAGGGACAAGAAGGGGAACGATGCCGGAGTGACCAGATGGTCCCTAGCCCTTCAGGATTTTAGCTTCCATGCAGAGCATAGGCCCGGGAAACTGCATGGCAATGCTGACGCTCTGTCGAGGGTCCACTGCTTGATAGCGTGTCGGGGTGGAGACGCTGCACTGTATGCCCCCTCTACTCCAGACTCATACACAGGTTTATAGACTATTCTATACCCGCCTATATTGGTTTATTATTATGGAATAGTTTATACGTCAGGAGCTATTTCCATCATTGCCCCTCTCTTGCATCCTGTGGTTCTTTTGCACAATATTTATTTACACCCTGATAGAGGTAGTACATATGTTTTCCCCATATCTAATACATATAGTCTGTATTGATATACACCTGGTTTCTTATTGTTTTATTTATATGTGTATTATATATATATATATATATATATATATATATATATATATATATACATACATACACACATATACATAATGGGTATGGAAAGTATTCAGACCCCTTCAAATTTTTCGCTCTTTGTTTCATTGCAGTCATTTGGTAAATTCTAAAAAGTTCATTTTTTTTTCTCATTAAAGTACACTCTGCACCCCATCTTGACTGAAAAAAAAAAACAAATGTAGAAATTTTTGCAAATGTATTAAAAAAGAAAAACTGAAATATCACATTATCATATGTATTCAGACCCTTTGCTCAGACACTCATATTTAAGTCAAATGCTTTCCATTTCCTTGTGATCCTCCTTGAGATGGTTCTACTCCTTCATTGGAGTCCAGCTGTGTTTAATTAAACTGATAGGACTTGATTTGAAAAGGCACACACCTGTCTGTATAAGACCTCACAGCTCACAATGCATGTCAGACCAAATGAAAACCATGAGCTCAAAGAAACTGCCCAAGGAGCTCAGAGACAGAATTGTGGCAAGGCACAGATCTGGCCAAGGTTACAAAATAATTTCTGCATTACTCAAGGTTCCTAAGAGCACAGTGGCTCTTAAATGGAAGAAGTTTGGGACCACCAGAAGTCTTCCTAGACCTGGCCATCCAGTCAAACAGAGCAATCGTGGGAGAAGAGCCATGGTGAGAGAGGTAAAGAAGAACCCCAAAATCACTGTGACTGAGCTCCAGAGATGCAGTAGGGAGATGGGAGAAAGTTTCACAAAGTCATCTATCACTGCAGCCCTCCACCAGTCAGGCCTTTATGGCAGAGTGGCCCGACGGAATCCTCTCCTCAGTGCAAGACAAATGAAAGTCCGCATAGAGTTTGCTCAAAAACACATGAAGGACTCCCAGACTATGAGAAATAAGATTCTCTGGTCTGATGAGATGAAGATAGATCTTTTTGATGATAATTCTAAGCGGTATGTGTGGAGAAAACCAGGCACTGCTCATCACCTACCCAATACAATCCCAAGAGTGAAACATGGTGGTGGCAGCATCATGCTATGGGGGTGTTTTTCAGCTGCAGGGACATGACGACTGGTTGCAATTGAAGGAAAAATGAATGCGGCCAAGTACAGAGATATCCTGGGTGAAAACCTCTTCCAGAGTGCTCTGGACCTCAGACTTGGCCGAAGGTTCACCTTCGAACAAGACAATGACCCTAAGCACACAGCTATAATGACAAAGGAGTGGCTTCACAACAACTCTGTGACCATTCTTGACTGGTCCAGCCAGAGCCCTGACCTAAACCTAATTGAGCATCTCTGGAGAGACCTGAAAATGGCTGTCCACCAACGTTCACCATCCAACCTGTCGGAACTGGACAGGAACTGCAAGGAAGAATGGCAGAGGATCCTCAAATCCAGGTGTGAAAAACTTGTTGCTTCATACCCAAGAAGACTCATGGCTGTACTAGTTTAAAAGGGTGCTTCTACTCAATACTGAGCAAAGGGGCTGAATATTTATGACCATGTGATATTTCAGTTTTTCTTTTTTAATAAATTTGCAAAAATTTCTAGATTTCTGTTTTTTTTCCAGTCAAGATAGGATGCAGAGTGTACTTTAATGAGAAAAAAATGAACTTTTTAGAATTTATCAAATGGCTGCAATGAAACAAAGAGTGAAAAATTTAAAGGGGTCTGAAAACTTTCCATTCCCACTGTATGTATATATATGTATTCTAGTGGCAATGGTATATATTCCATTGATTTGTACTGTACATTTGCATGTGGGAAACACATGTTGTTCAGCGCTTTCTCCTGGTTGCTTTGTTCCCACCCCTATTCGTATTTTAGCTTGATCCATTAAAATTTGTTATATTTTAGCATACTCTGGTCTTCTTTTTGTTTCTATATCATTGGTTTTCTGTGTTTTAGTTACCGATTGATCTATACAGTCCTTTTTAAACATGCATCCTGACTAGGTAGTGTATGTATGTATGTATATATATACATATATACATACATATGCATGCATACATACATACACACACACACAGTGTTATGCTTAATGCATTTCCTTCTCAGAACTGATTATTCTTCTTCTAATCTTCATGTGTATCGTGATTTTCGAATTTTGAGCTTTTTTGCTTATTGATAGCCAAGCCCGCCAGCTTTGGGCAGAGGAGGGTATGTAAGATGGCCACCGGACAGGTCCTCGAGGTTGTTAGCTTCGGTGATGTAAACCCAGAAAAGCATGCTCCAGCACATATAGTACTGAAAGGGTTAATAGGTCGTATGAGGGCCGCTTTTACGAGCAGTCATAAGAGATGGGTGGGAATGGCTGCTCACATCTCCCCAACCCAGGGGCGTGGTTTGGTAAATAAAATGGAGACCAATTGTGTCATTCTGTGTCTGGAGATGTGTGGATCTCCAGGATGCTGGTCTGTGCTAAAGACCTAAGGATTGGAAACTGACCTGAGCGGGCGAACCCGCAACATTGTATGGACATTTTACTTTGTATTTCCACTTTGTGCCGGAAAAGGGTGTTTTTGTTTTGCTACCTGAGCAGTTTATGCTGTCTGAATAAACTAGCCTGGATTTCAATGAAAATGCTTCCTGTGCCTACCTCAGCCGCAGCCGAGTGAGTACCAAACCGTACAGTAGCTATACAATATTAGGGTCTGCTATACAAGGAGTAATGCTGCATTCAGGAGAAATTGCGTAATAAATTGTGCAGTCTAAAAATTAGGGCTGAAGTAACATTTTAGCTGAATGGAATTTGGCTAAATGGAATTATTAATTTTTTTTCTTCTATTTTCATTAATGCAAAGCACCTCAAGGAATAGCAAACTTCTTGTATGCTTTGAAACCTCCATTCTTTAAATTGGGGTGATTTTTAGGGGGTTACAATAAAAGGCCCTTCAAAGTCACTTCAAAAGTGAATAGGTCCATAAAAATGCAGTTTATTTTAAATTTCCTTGGAAATATGAAAAATTGCTGCTAAAATTGTAACTCCTTCATGACCTTTGACATACCTATACGTCCTGATCGGGAAGGGATTCCCGACCACTGACATACAGTAACATCATGACGATTGTGCGGGGCCCAGGGGCTGTGCCCTCACCATCATCGTCAGGAGCTTGGCTTAAGTGATAGCAGAGCCTCGGCTGTCACTGTCAGGAGAATTGCCCTCACCATTCCCAGCTTTTTAACCCCTTAAATGTCGTTATCCATAGAAATAACAGCATTTAGAAGGCTTGAGGAGGGAGAGGGCTCCCTCTCTTACGTGATCTGCATCAGGTGCCATCATACACTGGGAGAACCCCTAAGGTGCCATAACAGCCTGAGGACCCCATTTTACAAAGTACACCTCTCAGTGAACTCTTCTAGGTGTGCAATGATCATATTAACACCATGGGTGTGTCACAGAATTTTATACCATTGGGCAGTGAAGAAAAAATAATTACATTTTTATCTCAAATATTTTGTTTTAGCCCCAGATTTTACATTTTAAATGGGGTTAATGGATAAAACTGGCCCCTAAAATGTGGCCCACAATTTCTGCTGAATGTGGCAATACCTCATATGTGGCTGTACAGTACTGCTTAGCCACACGGCGACACTCGGGAAGGACGGAGCGCTTTTTGACTGCTGGAGTATAGGTTTTCCTAGAATAGTTTGCGGACTCCATATACAGAGACCCTAAATGCTAAAAGAGCAGAATACCCGCACTCAAGTGACCCCATTTTGTAAGTTATACCCCTGACAAACATGTGGATGGTAAATCTGATGTAGGCACACACTGGAACTCTGGAGGGCGGGGGTGGGGTGGGAAAGGGGGGCTAGCATTAAAATTTCGGAGCACAGAATTTGCTATATTTCTTTTGGGGGCGAGGAGTTATTTCACTTTTCCAGTGCCCTTGTGCTATCAGTAACGTGGAAGCACCCTATATTTACATTGACAGATGAAACCAGGGGAGGAGTCCTGAGGAGATAATTTGCATATTCCCACTGCATTTTGGGATAAGTGAAGAGTCTCCGCGAGCTCAAAGAACACTGGATTTTGGCCGTTGGAGCTGAAAGGAGGATATCGGTAAACCGAATTTTGGAGCGTTTTTCACTGTTTTCATAACACATTAACAATAAGAACATGGAAGAGTCCAGGAGCCATTTGGTGAGCTGCATATCCTGATACATCTTCACATACTTGCCAGGGAAAAGCCAAACTTCACATGCCAGAAATGCAAGCTTGTGTCCCTGTTGGAGGAAAAGTTGCAAAATCTAGAAGAGAGGTTAACTACCTTGAAAATCATTAAGGAAGGTGAAGAGTTCTTAAGACAGAGGAGAATTATCTCTTCATGATACAGGAAGAGAAGAAATTCGAACTGCACCTGATGAAACAGAGGAATGGAAGCATGTGACCCAGAGAAGCAGGAGTATCGAGAGGCAGTCAGCACCCATACTGCTCAGGAACCAGTACCAGGCTCTCACACAGGAGAACCATGAAGAAATACAGCAAGATAAGACTTTGCCCACAATGAATAAACTTGTAAGCCCTCAGAATCCTCCTGGATAGAGAAAGAAAATGTTGTGAAGAAAAAACGGAGAGTGGTGGTCATGGGGGATTCCCTGTTGAGAGGAACAGAGGCCGCTATCTGCAGACCAGACATAACCTCAAGAGAAATGTGCTGTCTTCCAGGAGCAAAAATTAAAGATGTGTCTGACTGGATACCAAGACTTTTCAGACCTACAAATCACTACCCATTCCTGCTAATACATGTGGGAACAAATGACCCTGCAAGAAAGGACCTGGAAACCATCTGCAGTGACTTTGAAGACTTAGGCAAGAAAGTGAAAGAATTGGGAGCGCAGGTGGTCTTCTCATCCATCCTCCCAGTGGATGGCCATGGAGCAATGAGGTGGAATAAGATTCTAAAGGTAAACAACTGGCTAGTTCGATGGTGCTGTCAACAAGGATTTGGATTTCTGAATCATGGAATAAATTACCTATATGATGGACTACTTGCTAGAGATGGGATGCCCCTTACGAAGACTGGAAAACATGTATTTGGAAGTCGCCTTGCTACACTCATCAAGAGAGCTTTAATCTAGAACAATATGGGAAGGGAAGCAAAAGGCCAGAAAAAGCCATACAGCTGACAAATACTATTGAGATCTCTGCTATTGGAAGTGGAAAGGAAGAACAAAGACAAAAAAATCTAAGTAATAAAAATATGGGAGGAAGAGAAACCAATCACAAACTAAAATGTTTTTATACAAATGCACAAAGCATGGGCAAGAAACAAGGAGAATTGGAACTACTAACGCAGGAAAAGAAATATGATGTCATTGGAATCACTGAAACTTGGTGGGACGATACACATGATTGGAATGCAAGGCTAAAAGGATACAACTTATTTGCAAGAAGCAGACTTGATAAACGAGGAGGAGGTGTTGCATTGTATGTTAGAAAAGCGTATATCTGCAGAGAGATTGAAGCAGAGACTTCGAGTTCTGTGGAAAGTGTTTGGGTCAGAATACAAGGAGAGAACAACGGAAAGGACACCATTGTAGGCATTTACTACAGGCCACCTGGGCAAGCTGAAGATATGGATGAACTCTTTATGTATCAAATGACCAAGTTCTCCAAAAAATATGACGTAGTGGTCATGGGAGATTTCAACTATCCAGACATTTGTTGGGAATCTCTCTCAAGTAAACTAACAGGTCAAGCAAATTCTTATCCTCTCTTGCTGACAACTTTATCTTCCAAAAGGTAGGGGAGAAAACAAGGGGATCTGCTACTTTGGATCTAATCCTTATAAACAGGGAGGAAATGGTTGAGGAGATAAAAGTGGCTGTGACCCTAGGAGGCAGCGATCATGCTATTATAGAATTTTGGATAACTAGAGGAGGAAGACATGTGAAGACTCAAACTTCAAGGTTAGATTTTAGATAGGCAGATTTTAAGAGACTCAGAAAGAGAATAGGAGGGATCCAATGGCTGGATGTCCTTAAGGACAAAAATGTCCAGGAAGGATGGGAAATTTTTTAAAAATGAGATTCTCAAAGCACAATCGTTAACAATCCCGAAAAGTAGGAAGAATGGGAAGCATTTAAGGAAACCAGGATGGATGAACACAGCACTTAAACACATGCTAAAAAGAAAGAAAGAAATGTTTATCAAATGGAAAGAAGGAGTCATATCTAAAGAAGATTATAATGCAGTCTGCAGATCCTGCAGGGCACGTATCAGGTCAGCTAAAGCTGACAATGAATTAAGGCTTGCAAGAGATTTCAAAAGCAATAAAAAAGGATTTTGGGGGTATGTCAAAAGTAAAAGAAAAGTCAAAGATGCTATAGGATTTTTACAGGATGAAAATGGTGAAATGGTAAGAAAGGATGTTGAGAAGGCCGAACTTTTTAATTCCTATTTTGCATCTGTTTTCTCTCAGAAAGAAAATGGAACATCAACTGATCTTCACTGTCCTATTAAAGGAATTAAAGAATCCAGGTTATCTGTAAACAGAAAGATTGTGAGGGAATATTTAGCTAACATAAATGAGTTCAAGTCTCCAGGTCCAGATGAATTAAACCCCAGAGTACTGAAGGAGATCGTAGAAGAAATTTTAGAACCACTCTCCATAATCTTTGAAAATTCTTGGAGAACAGGAGAAGTCCCAGAAGACTGGAGAAGAGCAAATGTTGTTCCTATCTTCAAAAAGGGGAAGAAAGTGGACCCAGGGAACTATAGGCCGGTGAGTCTGACTTCTATACCAGGAAAGATCTTTGAACAAATTATTAAACAACATGTATGTAAGTACCTGGATAAGAATGAAGTGATTAACCAGAGTCAGCATGGGTTTGTAACTAACAAGTCATGTCAGACTAACTTAATTTCCTTCTATGACAGAATCACTGACTGGGTGGATCAGGGAAATTATTAAGGGGACGGTTGCAAACAACTTTTATTAAATAATGGAAAGCAACCGTACACGGGGTCCGCGATGCAGCCTGGTGGACTGCGGCCAAACACCTTCCGGGTGAGAAGGTAAAACAACCAACTTAAATAACAATCCCTTCCGTGTTACTGCACACCGGAACGGGAATAGGGATTCGCACTATCTTCGTTAACAGCACGAGAGATGTGCGATAAATAATATATCTGTAGCCCTGTTAACTGCACAGGGACTACACAGCAGACGCTAGGATGCGTGTGTGACTCACGTCGGCGAATACGTGCTCCCAGCCTGCGTGCTACCGGACTGAGGAGAATCTCTCCACGTGGCTTACAGGCGGTGCTGGGAATAGGGTGTCTGCAGACTGCTCGGGGTGTATGGTGACCCCTTTGTCGGAGCCAGACTGTCAGATGAAGCTACCTGCCTATTTCATCTAAGCCTGCCTATTTCCACTAAACCTGCCTGCCAGAAACTAAAGCACACGTGGAGCCCAAAAGACCAAGCGTCCACACAACACCATCACAGCTCAATGATCAGAGCGCGCCGCCATATCTGTGGGCGGGCTATTTAAAGATTAAGCCCTGCCCACCATCGCACTATTGGTGACGTCACCCGCAACCAATCAGGTGGCGCCAGGTCACCGGATCAGCTGACTCCCAAACCACCAATCACGGTCCACCATGTCACGGGCATGCTCGGTGCAGAGAATCCTGGACTTAAGCTTTAGCAGCCCTGTTTCCCTCCGCAACCTATCCTTCATGTTGCTAGGAACAAAGACCAAAGAGACAACCTGTATATCTCGTGCACCAGCTAGGCGTTGGGACTGATGATGATGCTGAGCACCATCAGCCCTGGCTGGACCAGAATGGGAGACTACAGAATCCACTGATGGTTCTGAACCCATTTCAAATCCAGCAAACACCCGACGCCTAACAGAAATGCTGTAGATATAGTATATCTTGACTTCAGCAAAGTATTTGACAAAGTATCTCACACCATCCTTATTGAAAAAATGACCCAGTATTGAAAGGACAAGGCAACTGTTAGGTGGATTCATAACTGGCTTAGTGATCGACTCAACGGGTGGTCGTAAATGGCTTCACATCCAGCTGGATGAATGTCTCAAGTGGGGTACCACAGGGCTCTGTCCTGGGACCTGTATTGTTCAACATCTTTAGCAATGATTTAGATGACGGAATTGAGGGTAAACTGATTAAATTTGCTGATGACACAAAGCTAGGAGGGATAGCTAACACTAGAGAAGAGAAAGAGAGGATTCAAAAAGACCTTAATAAACTGGAGCAGTGGGCAGCAAGTAACAGAATGTTTTTTAACAGGGAAAAATGCAAAGTACTACATCTGGGCAATAAAAATGAAAAAAGCATATACAAAATGGGAGGAATAGAGCTAAGCAACAGTACATGTGAAAAATACTTAGTTATACTAATAGATCATAGACTGAACATGAGTCAACAGTGTGATGCAGCAGCAAAAAAAGGCAAATACAATTCTGGGATGTTTTAACAGAAGCATACAATCTAGATCACGTGAAGTCATTATCGGACTTTACTCCTCTTTGGTGAGACCTCATCTGGAATACTGTGTCCAGTTTTGGGCACCACATTTTAAAAAAGACATCGAAAAACTGAGCAAGTTCAGAGAAGAGCGACCAGAATGGTGCCCGGTCTGCAAACCATGTCCTATGAGGAACGGTTGCAGGATTTGGGAATGTTTAGCTTGCAAAAAAGAAGACTGAGAGGAGACTTAATAGCTGTCTACAAATATGTCAAGGGCTGTCACATTGTAGAAGGATCATCTTTATTCTCATTTGCACAAGGAAAGACTAGAATCAATGGGATGAAACTGAATGGGAGGAGACACAGATTAGATATTAGAAAAAACTTTTTGACAGTTAGGATGATCATCGAGTGGAACAGGCTGCCACGAGAGGTGGTGAGTTCTCCTTCAATGGACGTCTTCAAGCAGAGGCTGGACAGACATCTGTCTGAGATGATTTAGTGAATCCTGCTTTGAGCTGGGGGTTGGACCAGATGACCCAGGAGGTCCCTTCCAACTCTACAATTGTATGATTCTATGGATCTGAGTGTTTTGTTTGTTTTGTGGATAGATTTGAAGCTTTTATTGGGAACATTTAACATAACATTTTGGATCATATTTATCCTGTGCTCTATGCTGAGCACTTATTTTGGGGTTTCCATCGAAATCTCTGGGTGACGTGATTCAGGTGACACCCCCCAGTGGATCCATTCATTATAATGAGGCAGCAGAGTTACTCTTCTGGGCTCCATCTTACCTCTGTTCAGCGTTGTCCTACTTTTCAGAGGTGTCCAAAACTGCGGCCGATCGCGCATTTATGCACACCTAAAAAGACGGACAATACCAACTCACAGGCCAGACGGCGTCCAGTGTTGCCATCTGCCTTGTTTTAGGGAATCGTCCTCTGGGACAGTCATGTAAGGGCTTGTTTTTTGCGGGACGATTTGACGTTTTTATTGGTACCATTTTTGGTCACATGTCATTTTTTGATTGCTTTCTATTCTAAATTTGGGGAGGGAAAATAAACAAAAACTGGCAATTCAGGAATTGTGTTTTTTTTTTTTTTAATGCCGTTCCGCGTGTGGTAAAATTGATAAGGCAGAGTTATTCTTCAGCTCTGTACGTTTACAGCGGTACCACATTAATAGCGTTTTTATACAAAAAATATATATATTTTTTGCATCGCTTTATTCTGAGAGCTATAATTTTTTTATTTTTTCACTGATGGGGCTGTATGGCGGCTTGTTTCTTGTGGGACAAGATGACGTTTTCAGCGGTACTAATTTTATTTAGATTTGGTTTTTTTATCGTGTTTTATTCCCCTTTTTTTTTTGATGATAAAGCATCGTTAGCCTCGTTTTTTTAAGTTTTTTTTGTGCGGCGTTCACTGAAGGGGTTAAATAGTGTGACACTTTTATAGGTCGGGTTGTTCCAGACTCGGCAATACCAAATATGTGTACTTTTTTTTATTTTTTTATTTTTTTTTACATAAAAATGTGTATTTATTAGTGAATATTTTTTTTAATTATTATTATTATTATTATTATTTTTTTTTTACACATTTTTTGCCATTTATTTTTTACTTTTTTATTTAGTCCCTTTATGGGACTTTCACTTGTATCTCTTTGATCACAGGTATAATGTATTGCAATGTACTAGATTGCAGTGCATTCATTATACCTTTAGTGAACGCTCCTGAGCCCATGCTGTGAGCATGGTTTCAGCAGCTTTCCGTAGCTTGGTGACCCGGGGGTCGTCATGACGACCCCTGGTCACCATGGCAATGATTGGGCCCCACGTCATCGCAGGGCCACCGATCTGTCAGGGGGTTAACAGCCAGGGGTGGTGCTGACACGGCTACTAGCTGTTTAGTGCCGGAGCTCAGCCACTGGCGGTGCTGAACTCCGACACTGATCGGGCTGGAGACGCTGATATTTCAGCATCTCCTGCACGATCATGCTGAGATCGGTCAGTCAGATTGACTGACCGATCGCAGCAATCTAGGTGTGCGGACCGACCATATGGCTCCCTGCACCCCTTCTTGTGCTGCTCAGCTGTCACAGATAGCTGTCCACACGTATCTGTCACTGCGTGTTTACACGCTGTGACAGTTTAAAGCCATAACGGACACTGCACGGCAAGGAGCATTAACTTACACCTGCTCATGCCGTGCAGTGTCCGTCATTGGGCGTTATGGGGTTAATACCGCTGTCAAGTGTGATGGTGACATGTAACAGACTTTAACATAATGGCCATCAGTTCTAATGAACATGGGGCCACCGTGCAGTATGAATGCACATTGACGAAGGGTTACCTTGACTGCCGGATGACCACTTTAAAAAAATATATATATGGCTCTCAGAATATGGTGACAAAAGCCAAATTGTTTTTGTAAATGTTTTATTTTATTTTTAATTAGTAAATCATGAATAGAAATATATAGATTTGGTTTCCCGTAACCATACTGACCCATAGAGCAAAGGTAACAGATCACCACTAGATTAGCACAAAGTAAGGCTGAGTTCACACGATGCGTTTTTCGTGCGTTTCCGCGGCGTTTTTGCAGTTGCGTAAACGCCGCGGAAAAGCATGAAAAACGCATGGTAGAAGGGCAGCAATGTTCCCCAATTGAAATCCGCATGTACTGTGCCCATGATGCGGATTTTTCCGCAGCGTAAACGCTGCGGTCAAAAATCCGCAGCATTTCAATTAATTTTGGGGAAACGCTGCTCTTTTGCCGCCATTAACTTGCATTAGACCGCATGGAATCCGCATCACTGTATATGTTGATGCGCTTTTCATGCGGTCTAATGTGCGGATGGTACCCGGGTGTGGAGGAGAGGACTCTCATCCAGACCCAGGTACCATTAAAAAAAAAAGAATAAAATAAAAAAACATATATTCTCACCTTCTGACGGCCCGCGCAGCGTCCTCCAGGCTTCCCGGGCACTTTGCGGTTGAATGAAGGACCTTCGCTGATGTCAGAGTCATGTGACGGGTCACGTGACGCTGACGTCGGAAGGTCCTACAGTCTTCACTGCCGGCAGCCGGGACCGATGAAGCAGGACACCGGGGGCCATCAGAGGGTAAAGTATATATTTATTTTTTATTTTTTGACATTCACATACTATATAAATCCATGCCGTTTGCATGGATTTATATAGTGTGAAGTTGACAAGCACTTTCCCCAAGTGATGCTAAAATCGCTTGGGAAGCGCTTGTCAACCCGCATGCGGAAATGCAAGTGAAGAAAGCTTCACATCCGCATGTCCCTGGCAGGAAACCGCATGTACAATCCGCATGTACAATCCGCATGCGTTTTTTCCTGCCAGAGAGATGCAGAAACGCTCAGGAAAAAATCCTGAGCATTTCTGCATCGTGTGCACATACCCTAAGTGGCGCTAGTACAAAACCTTGAAAAAGAAAATGTGGAATTACAGTTTTTTTCCTCACCGTTTCCACTTATTTCATAGAATAAGTGGTGTTCTGCAAAAAACAAGCCCTCTTGCGGCTATGTCGAAATATTAGAAAGGTTATGATTCTTGTTACAAGGAGAGGAAAAACTAAGTTACAATATCCTGGGGAAAAGCTCTGTGTCTGCCTCCTGAAAACCTCCAGCTCAGGGTTTGTTACCCGACCGACGACATGTTTAACAGATTCCTTTGACTAAACCACCCTTCACATGTCCATATAATACCGGTACTGGAAAAATGGTACCGGTGTCATAAGTATTTTGGATCAGTGTGCCGTCCGTGTGCCATCAGTGTTCCATCCGTGTGCAATTCATTTTTTTTCCACCATGACTTAAATATCAATTCCAAAGCTTCTCCTATACTTTGCAGTGTTAAACATGTACAGCACACGGTTGTCACAAGGATGTTTCACACGGAGCCAGAAATGTGTATTGGCCCTTGTAATCCATGCGGACGGGTCTCATGCAAAGATCTCCATAGATTATGATAGGTATGTGTGCATACGTGTCTTCAGTGCATGTGAAAGCGAATGCCACACGTGCTGAAAACATGTACATGTGAAGGAAGCTTTACACACTGTGTGAACAAGTATGAAAAGTCACCTCTTAATCATTGAATTAAGGTTTTCTCTTTTGGTTCATTGCCATGGGTATAAAATCCAGCATCTAAGCATGTAGTCTGCCTGTGCGAACAGTTGTGATAAAATGGCTCGTTCTAAAGAGCTCCCTGAATTCAGCATCTTGCTGTCATATGTTGTCACAAGTCAGTTCATGAAAGTTCAAATAAGACATGGCTGGGTGAGTTTGGTGTGGAAGAACATGACTGACCCTTCAAGAGACCTAACCTCAACTCCCTCAGATAGATACCTTTTGGATTAACCAGAGATTACAAGCCAGGTCCCCTTGTCCAACATCAGTGTCTGACCTGATAACTGCTCTTCTGGAAGAATAGACAACAAATTGCACAGAAATATCCCCAATTTTTTTTTTTAGAGTGGAAGCTTTATTAGCTGCAAAGGGAGATCAACTCCATGTTAATGACCCTGGATTTAAAAAGGAATGTCATAAAATTTCCTCCAGGAGTAATGTGTATGTGTCCCAATAATTTTATCCCTACAGTGTGTAATAGGTTCTGCTTCTTCCATGGTGAGAGGTGGAGACTGCTTCTCTGATGATGTGTAAATCTGGAGGTGAATGAGAATCATAATCAGTTTTGTTATATATTTTAGGAAGGACGTCCAGAATAAGAGGCAGAAAGCGTCCAATTATTGAGGACGACAGTGAGGAGGAGGTGCAGCCAACGTAAGCACTAAATACGACTATCATTCGTTACATTGTATTGTAAGGCTATGTTCACATGTCTGGTAGTTATACCTGTTTTTGGATTTGTTAGGGGTGATAAAAAATGAAAAGATACAATGCAAAATTAGTTCATTCAAATAAGGACGGGAATGTCTTAAATAGTTTTCTTTTTTACTGCAATCTGTTTTTTAGCAGGATCATGTGCCGATTTGCCATGAGCGTTACCCGTTGGCCATCGCTCATAGCAGATGATCATTTTAACCATGTGTAGCACAAGTGATCGGATGAAGGCACCTTCAAGTCTTCTAAGGAAACTATTAAGGCCAGAAAAAAGTAAAAAAAAAAAATTATTTTTTTTTTTAAATATAAACGTTCAAATCACCCCCCTTTTGCCCCATTCAAAATAAATGAATAATAAAACAAAAATATACATATATTGCTGCATTCTGAATCGCCCGATCTATCAAGATATAAAAAGAATTAATCCAAATGGTAAACTGTGTAACGAGAAAAAAAATCAAAACACCAGAATTAAGTTTTTTTGGTCGCTGCAACATCGCAATAAAACGCAATCACCGGCGATTAAAACATATCTACCTAAAAATATTATCAATAAAACCTTCAGCTCAGCGTGCGAAAAATAAGCCCTCACCCAGCCCCAGATCCTGAAAAAGGGAGACGCTACGGGTCTCGGAATATGGTGCCATTATAATTTTTTTTACAAACTTTGGAATTTATTTCACCACTTTAAAAAAAATAACCTATTCATGTTTGGTATCTACAAACTCATAATGACCTGGAGAATCATAATTGCAGGTCAGTTTTAGCATTTAGTGATCATGGTAAAATAACAACAACCAAGAAACAAGTGTAGAATTATACTTTTTTTGCAATTTTGACGCACTTTTGAATTTTTTCCTTTTTCTCCAGTACACGACATTGTAAAACCAATGATGTCGTTCAAAATTACAATTCGTCCCAGAAAAAATAAACCATCACAGGGACATATTAAAAAATAAAAAAGTTATGCCTCTGGGAAAAAGGGGAGCGAAAAACGGAAAATCCCAAGGTCGTGAAAGGGTTAAAGGATAGAAATCCTCAACTATATTGATTGTATTGATTGAACAGTACCACCACATACCACCATAGCATTACTGAATCTCTCTATACCATGTGTGGTTAATACCGTAACTAATACTGCCATATAGTTACTAAATTATACTTTTATAACATGATTTTAGAACCACCATACTGTAACTGAAAAACAGCATCATATTGTGACTTTATCACTTGGGGTCTGAGCTGTTTTGATGCCCAGCGATCAAAAAGTTATTTAATTCTAAATGCCCTCAGACTCATGAGATAGAAGTTGGCTAAACCCGGTGATTTTGGCTTGAATCGGTTAGCTTCCTAACGTCTGTGGGGACAGGCCTGATTCTAGCTTTTTTTTTGGTGCCCAAGGCGAAAATTCAAGTGGCACCCCTCCCAGCAGTTCATGGTATACCTGCAGTGAATAAACACAATCCCATCATTGTTTTTTAGGTTTTGCTTTTAAGATATTCTTTATGTGGTAAAAGTGACGTGTGAACATGATTCTCCAGGTCTTTGTGATTACAGTAATCCCTAACTTTCAGAGATTCTTATTTTTGTAAAAAAAAAAACAACATTTAGCTTGTGATGCTTTTTTTAGGACCTGTTAGAACAATAAAAATATATCTATGAAGCTATGTGAGGGCTGTTTTTTGCATAGTAAGTTGAAATATTTATTGCTATCAATTCAGGGTGCATACATTTGGATGGCTTTTTGCTGTAAGAGGTGTGGTGACACAAAAAAGTAGTTCTGCTATTTTTTTTTCTCTTTACTGCATATGTTAGTTCTTTTTATATTTTGATAGATCAGACTTTTAAGGATGTGGACATACCAAATTTTTTTTAATTGTTTAATTTGTTTTTAATGAGGGAAGACCGCACCAGATCCATGATCATTAAATGAATACATCACCAGAACATTCCATCAGTACATGAATGGCACCAGCATCATCATCAGTACTTAGATACAGCACCAAAACAACCATTAATACACTAATTCATTATTAGAACCATAATCGGTAATTGAATATAGCACTGGAACCATCATTATTAATTGAATACATCGCCAGAACCACCAACTGCACATGAATACAGTGAAGAGCAAAAGAGTATCAATGTTTTGAACTTTTGACTTTCAGGCTCCATATCTCACCATCCACTACTTCTTTTATTGTGACACTACCCTCATTTTATAGACAATCATCTTGTCTATCTCATATATAAACTTGAGTTGCAACTATTTAGCATATGATTAATTATGCAGATTCTTGTCATGTCACTGCACTGTTACTGTTTTGCTCCTAAAAATCTAAATACAATTTTTTATTATTTTATTAGTATTTTGTAAATCCACCTTTGGCTTTCAACACTGCCTGAATCCTTCTGGGCATGCTCTCGATCAGATTCAAACATGTCTTGACCGACATCTAATTCCGGTTCTCTTTTACATGTTCCCAGTTGGTGCATGCTCTTCGACTCGCTTGGATATGTATATAGTTTTTTATTCCATTCTACCCACAAGTGTTAAATTGGATTAAGGTCTGAGGTCTGTGGGGGCCAATCCAGCACTTTGACTTCATTGTCATTGAACCATTTATTTGCCAATCTCAACGTATGCTTTGGGTCGTTGTCCTGCTGGAACACTATGTTGTCCTTTTCATACCGATGGTACTCGAGTGTACAAAGTAATTCGTCTTGTAGGATACTCACATATAGCTCAGCATTGAGACCACCATTGATTCTGGTAAAGTATCCAACGCCTTTAGCTGTGAAACAACCCCATATCATCAGGCTTCCTTCACCGAACTTGACAGTTCCTTCAATTTCTCCATCCGTTAGCCCCATTTTCCTTTGTTTCTTCCAGACCCATTTGCACCCATCATAGCCTAGTCTATTGACTTTTGTCCCATAGCTCCAAACCACCCGTTTCCTATCTTCTACAGTTCACTTTTCATACCTTTTTGCAAACTTGTGTCGACGCTTCTTATGATGATATTGAAGTTGATGCTTCTTCATCTTTTTTTGAGCCACCATTCAAGACTTGTGTAACATGCGTTACACGGTGCTTGCATAGACATCTGTGATCTCACTATTACGAAACTTACAAGTTACTCCAGCCCGTGATATTGGAAGCAGACTTTGCATCCGTAAGTATGGCAAAAGAGGTGACGGGGAATGCATGATTGGAGCAGTAGGCTGGTACTTAAAAGGAGTTGGATATGCTGGAGACCTTGAAATGGTCTGGGAAGAAGCGCTCCCTGAAGGACGATACATTGCATACCGCATAGACCGCTCTTATCTAGGAGAGGTATCAGTGAGGAAGTGGTGGGTGCTGCCTTTCATGGTAATTGTAGGGTCTTGTGATGGTGTAGGTGTCTATCTGCCCTTTCTGACCCCCACCTGGTTAGGTAAAATGCAATATCCAAGTCGTTGTTGGTGAATTAAGACCCATGAGAACAATGAACATTTCTTCACTCCACATTTGCAAGTACAACTCCCTCTACCTTGATGGTTTTATCATTTAAAATAGTATTTTTCTTTTCACTTTGACTCTTAACACAGACCTTGATTTGTATGTTTCTACAGAAAGAAATTCACAAGAAATGAGGAAACCCCTCCGTCGTCTTTTGTGGCTTTTGAAAGCGACGTTTTGTGAGTAATTTTGACAACATATAATAAGTTCAAGTTAAACTTCACTTAAAAGCTATGTTCACGCATGTTGTGTTTTTTTTAGCATTTTTTGCTGCAGATTTTTATGCAAATTTTCAGCTGTGTTTTGCAGTACCAGCAAAGTCTATGAGAAACCAGAATTGTCTGTTCACACATCATGCTTTTTTGTTGTTGTGTATTTTGTGCCTTGGTTGGGTTTTTGGAAAATAGAGCATGTCACTTCTTTCAGCATTTTTGTCAGTGTTTTTTCACCCATGGGAAATAATGGGTGGTTGTAAAGGGAAGTGTCCCAGGTTGTACATGTATATACATGCTAGCCATGCTTGCAGATAAGTATACATGTATATATTGGCCCCACATCTCCCCATGTGTTTCAGTCTGTTTGCTGCTGGGGGAGGTTTCAATAGAATGTCCAGCCATGTGCTAAAACAGGTTTTGCGAGTATGGTTGGACTTGAACAAAGACCTTAGCCAGTGAGCAGGGAATAATACATCATTTCCTGTGACATGAAGCTGGACACTGGCTGGACTTAAAACCCCAGAATCCACATGTGCTAGGGCCCCTTAGACTCTTGAAGATGGACATAACAACACATGGCTGAGTATCTCTCTTCCCCTGTAACTTCTTTACTTACTAGCCCTACATACCCTGTACTAACCCTCCTAGATATTGATAGATATATATAGGCAAAGTTGGTATAGTTGGGTGGGCCGATATTGCATGAGTGATTAGCAAACGTGGGTGGAAAATATATTAGGTAATTGGGAATTGTGAATCCGTTTTGTGTACTGTGTTAGTGTGATACATAGTAGTATATTAACTGTAGACTTTTGTGTAATAAATACCTTTTATTAGCACACGGTTTTGTCTCAGTTGGTATATAGTATAGGGCTCAGATAACGTTAGTGGAAATTAATTATTAATAGTCAAGTTTGATGTTAATAGTTAATATCGGACCTCAATAGAGGTGTAGGAGAGTTCCCCCATTAATTACTGATAGTTTGGAGGAAAATCGCATCCTTATACAGTGGTGAAAAAAACGCTGAAAAAATGCACTAAAATTTGCAGCAGCGTTTTTGATGGTGAAATAGAATGGGGTTCTTTTTTAACAGAACTTTATGTACATGCATAAATAGAGACAGGACAGTGAAAAAAATCGCTGAAAAAACTCAAAAAACGCAGCAAAACGTTTTTGACACAGCTGATTTCCTGCCAGAGATTGTGTTTTGATGCAGTTTTCTGAAGCTGAAAAACACAACATGTGTGAACACAGCCAAAGTAAAAAAGTTAAAGGGGTTTACCCGCAAAGTTCATTTTAATCAATAGATCTTGATAATAATAAATTCCACAATTGGATGTGTTTATCTCAGCACAGGAACATTTTATTTAATCTTATAAATGGGCCCCTGCTGTGTACTGTGTAATGGCTTTGTCTGACGGTACAGGGACATGGACAGATAATTCCACAGCTCCTGGGAAGGGGGAGACGCAAAAGAGTCTACAGACATTACAGGACTGGATCACAAAAAATTCTTTCTTTGAGGTAAAACATTTTTTAAAAACAGGCAGGGAAATGTTTTATCTCACATTCATTTTCAAGGAAAACGAACGAGTGCAATCCGATAAAAAATTGGATTCTACTTTGACCAATATTAATTTATGAGTTACAGCTCATCTGTGATTTTTTTCACAGCTGAAATCGGACTTAGAAAAAAAATCGCAAGTCAATGGGTGCGAGAAAAATAAAATCACACGGCTCTCGGACCTTGCGAGTGCCGCTCAATTTTTAAATACCTAGAATCAATTAATTTATTTGAAAGAAACACATAGACTCCTTTAATAAATCTAAATTTAACTAATAACATAACACCCATTCCATTGAAGCCGATGTCAATTGAAATAAAATAATAAAGCATCATCATCCTCACCTGTCCCTGACGTGAATAAAATCATCCATTTGTTGCGCGACAGGTCTAGGTCTGCTACATCAAGATGGCAGGCTGTATTGTCGCAAGATACGACTATACAGTCTGCCATCCTGCAGAGACAATTAGCTGTGCAAGCTTGCGCACCTCAGTGTCTCCCGTGCTGGCAGAAAGGTCATCGGAGTCCTTATCCAATGAACTCTGTTCACCTCACTGACATTAACGCATGTGCGGTGAGAACTTTCCAACATCACTGCAGTAAAAAAAGAACACACTTTGTAACGTGTGTTTTCACAGCGCAAATGCACCCAAAAACACATGCATATCATAAATAAATAAAAAAAAATGATGTATGTTCCCCCCTACTTTTTATAACCAGCCTATGTAAAGAACAGAGGTGTGCTCTTGTATTAACAAGATAGGAAGGTCCATAGATATTGGCCCTTTCCTAGCCTAAAAATAAAAGCCTGCAGTTACCCCAGAATTGGTGCATCGATGAGATGCGCCAACTCAGGCTCTTTGCTGGCTTTTCCTGATTGCGATGGTGCAGTGGCAATTGGGGTAGTAGTTTTATCAGGTTGATGTCAGCTTTGTAATGTAATGATTGACAAAAGTCTGGGATGGGCTGAAATGTTTTGTATGTGGACCTCCATTAAAAAGAACTTTTAATCAACCACATGAGTGACGGGATTTGTCATTTTAAGCCTTGTAATGTCAGCTGGCATCAAAACCAAGGGTTAGTAATGGAGTGGTGTCTATCAGACACCCCCATTACTAACCCAGTAATAAAAAATAAAAAAAAACACACACACAGGAAAACATAGTTTATTTTAAAGAACACTCCCCCACACCTCGTTCACCTATTTATTAAAAAGCAAAAAAAAAACATGAAGATCCAACGTAATCCAGCCAATCAGAAGAAGTCCAAAAATGGGAACCTGAAAGACATAAAAGGAAAGTTAAATAAATAAAAGGAAGAAACTCTCGCTCATTCGCCAATTTATTTTTAAATTACAATCTCTGCACCTGCGACGTAACCCATTGGGGTTCCCACGACATCTAACGATTCTGTACAGCAAGCTATGGAGCGTCGTTTTGAGAACCATGCTTCATAGGTCACTCCCGGTTATGTCTCACAACTAGTGTTGAGCATTCCGATACTGAAATATCGGGTATCGGCCGATATTCGCGGTATCGGAATTCCGATACTTAATTCCGATACTTTTACAATATCGAATACCGGAATCGGAAGTTCCCATAATGCCTGTGCTCTGCAGTGTCTCTGAAGGATGACAAGCTGGATGGCAGCGCTCAGCTGAGATCCAGCCTGTCATCAGAACGCCATCCCAGCGTGAGAGAATTCTCCTGATTGTTTAAAAGCCGGCGGGCGGTAAAAAGCCGCCGGCTTTTAAACATTCACACAGTCCCATACTGCTTCCCCGCAGCCTCCCACCCCGATCCTCCGCTCCCCTCGCCACCTCCCATCCCGATCGTAAGTTAGGACCGGGCGGGGAGCACAGCACCAAGGAGCGGGGAGCGAAGGACCCGGGCGGGGAAGCCGGCAGTGAAAAGACTTCACCGCCGGCTTTCCCGTTCTGTGCTGCGCTTTCCCGCCGGATATTTCAAATGAACAGCTGAGGTATCAGCTGATGCCGATCAGCTGTTCATTTGAAGTCGCCGCGTTGCCCTCAGAGGGTTCATGTGAGTTCATGCTTGACTGCATGAGCTCACATGAACTTTCCCACGGCCGCACAGGTCAGCCACACCTCCCAGACCCGTCATGATTGGTGTGTGTGGGTGTCTGTGCGATGTGTGCGGGTGTGCGCGGTGTCTGTGCGATGTGTGCGGTGTCTGTGCGATGTGTGCGGGTGTGTGCGGTGTCTGTGCGATGTGTGCGGGTGTGTGCGTGCAGGCAGACATAGGCCGATGTGACACTACTACTCCCATCGGCCTATGTCTGTCCCCCGTCCACTCGTGCCAGCAGGATCAGCTTGATGGGAGCAGTAGTTCCCATCAGCCTGATCCTGCTATTTAAATTGCACTACTGTGTCCCCAATAAATGTTAGATACATGTCATTGGTGGCCAGTGGTTACCTAAAAGAAATTAGTTCATACATTACCTATCCCCGCCGAACGCCACCTAAAATAAAGTAAAAAATAAAAAACTACACCTATACTCACCTAGACACCTAATTCCCCGAAGCCAACGATCTCCTGTAATAAAATATAAAATAATAAACCACAACCTTATCCTTACCCCTCCGTAGTAGTCCACGAGTGTCCCACGAAGATCTCCATTTCAGAGCAGCCACATAGAATGTGACCGCTCTGAACCGCTGCCGCCGCTAGAATGATGGGGCCGTAAAGCAGCCCCGTCATTGCATAAGCGGGTTCGCCGGAGTTCAGGCAGCGCTGCTCCGGTTAGCTGCTTTACGGCCCTACTGTATTGTGAGAAATTCCCATGGTACAGCAGTGCCGTAAAGGAGGTCTCCGGAGCTGCGCTGCCTGAATGCACTCCGGTGACCTCAGTCAGTGGCTCCCGCTGCCGGGAGCGGACGTGTTCCCGGCAGCGTGAGCTTACAGCAGCCATGCACAGCTGTCACCTTCTCCAGATGTGACAGCTGTGCATGGGAGATCAGCGCAGGAACGTGGACAGGTAACTATTTTTTTTTAGTAAACTAAGAATTAAATAAAATGGTGTGTTTTATTTCAAATAAATTATTTTTTTCTGGGTGTAGTGTGTTTTTTCTTTTTAACACTTTGTAGGTTAGTAATGGGGGTGTCTTATAGACGCCCATCATTACTAACCTGGGCTTCATGGCAGCTGGCGCTGACATGAACCCCAGCCCTATTACCCCCTGCCACCGCACCAGGGCAGCGTGGAAGAGCGAGGCTAAGTGCCAGAATTGTCGCATCCTATGGATGCGCCATTTCTGGGGCGGCTGACGGCTGGTGTTTCTAGCCTGGGAGGGGGCCAATATTCATGGCACCCTTCCTGGGCTATTAATATCAGCCCCCAGCTGTCTGCCTAGCCTTTGCTAGCTATTAAAATAGGGGGGACCCCACGTCATTTTTTTGGGGGGGTCCCCCATTTTAATAGCTAGTAAGGGCTAGGTATTCAGCTGGGGGCTGATATTAGTTGCCCGGGAAGCTCCGTGGGTATTACCCCCTTCCCAGGCTTCAAACATCTTCCCCAGCCGTCTGCTTAACCTCCGCTAGAGACTAAAATTATAGGGGATCCCACGCCAATTTTTTTTAAAATAAATCCTTTATTTTAACACTAAATGACATTTGATGAGTTAATAAAGATGCAGTCCCTAAATTATTATTTATTTTTTAATTAATTTTTCCCAAAAATTTTGACGTGGGCTTTGTCATATTTTTGTATGCCAGCCAGGTATAGCATCCAGCTTCTATGAACGCGCCATTTTCCGGGGCGGCTGCGGACTGCAATTTGCAGCGGGTGGGGCCCAGAAAGCTTGGGTCTCCCTGCGCTGCAGATTCCATCCCCCAACTGCCTAGTTGTACCTGGCTGGACACAAAAATAGGGCGAAGCTCCACGTATTTTTTTTTTTAATTATTTCATGAAATTCATGAAATAATAAAGAAAAAAAGGGCTTCCCTATATTGTTGTGTCCGGCCAGGTACAAATAGGCAGCTGGTGGTTGGGGGCAGCCCGTTCCTGCCTGCTGTACCTGGCTGGACACAAATATAGTGCAAAGCCCCACGTCAATTTTTTTTTAATTATTTCAGAAAATTCATGAAATAATTTAAAAAAAATTGATGTGGGGCTTCGTCCTATATTTGTGTCCAGCCAGGTACAGCAGGCAGGAACGGGCTGCCCCCAACCACCAGCTGCCTATTTGTACCTAGCCGGACACGACAATATAGGGAAGCCCTTTTTTTAAAAAATTATTTCATGAAATAATTAAAAAAAAATTGACGTGGAGCTTCGCACTATATTTGTGTCCAGCCAGGTACAGCAGGCAGGAACGGGCTCCCCCAACCACCAGCTGCCTATTTGTACCTGGCCGGACACAACAATATAGGGAAGCCCTTTTTTTCTTAATTATTTCATGAATTTCATGAAATAATGAAAAAAAAAAAATACGTGGGGCTTCGCCCTATTTTTGTGTCCAGCCAGGTACAACTAGGCAGCTGGAATCTGCAGCGCAGGGAGACCCAAGCTTTCTGGGCCCCACCCGCTGCAAATTGCAGTCCGCAGCCGCCCCGGAAAATGGCGCGTTCATAGAAGCGCCATCTTCTGGCGCTGTACCCAACTCATCCAGGGCCCTGGTCCGGTGGCTCACTGGGTAATAAAGGGGTTAAGGCCAGCTTGGCATTATCAGCTGGCCCTAAGCCCGAAATTCATGGGGTCACGCCAATATTAGACATGACCACCATGAATTTCTAGTAAAGTATTTAAAAAAAACACAACACCCAGAATAAAGTCCTTTAATTGAAATAAAGACACAATTCTTTATTGTTCTAAATTAAACTATACTTACCATCATTCCCATTCCAGCTGAAGCCAACGATCTCCTGCAATAAAAGAAAAATAATAAACCAACCTCATCCTTACCTTCCCATGGATCCCACGACAGCTTCAGCTCTGCTACATCGAGATGACAGGCTGGACCGCAGCAGAACGCTGCCATCCAGCCTGTCATCCCGCAGACACTGAGAAGCGCAGGCATGCTTGCGCTCCTTAGTGTGTCTCTGTGACGGCATAAAGATGAGTCGAGTTCATGTCCAATGAACTCAGCTCACCTCATGCACATCACTGACAGCGTGGGAAAATTCTCCTGCACTCAACGCTTCAGCGTGAGAATTCTCCCACGCTGTCAGTGACGTACATGAAGTGAGCTGAGTTCATTGGACATGAGCTCACTTCATGCACGTCACTGACAACGTGGGGAAATTCTCATGCTGAAGCGCTGAGTGCAGGAGAATTTTCCCACGCTGTCAGTGACGTGCATGAGGTGAGGTCATGTCCAATGAACTCGGCTCACCTCATGCACGTCACTGACAGCGTGGGAAAATTCTCCTGCACTCAGCGCTTCAGCGTGAGAATTCTCCCACGCTGTCAGTGACGTGCATGAGGTGAGCCGAGTTCATTGTCGGCTCATCTGGATGCCGTCACAGAGAGACACAGGAGCGCAAGCATGCCTGCGCTTCTCAGTGTCTGCGGGATGACAGGCTGGATGGCAGCGTTCTGCTGCGGTCCAGCCTGTCATCTCAATGTAGCAGAGCTGGAGCCGTCGTGGGAACCATGGAAAGGTAAGGATGATGTTGGTTTATTGTTTTTCTTTTATTGCAGGAGATCGTTGGCTTCAGCTGGAATGGGCGTGACGGTAAGTATGGTTTAATTTAGAACAATAAAGAATTGTGTGTTTATTTCAATTAAAGGACTTTATTCTGGGTGTTTGTGGTTTTTTTTTAACTTTCACTATGGGGTTAGTAATGGGGGTGTCTTATAGACGCCTCTCCATTACTAACCTGGGCTTGATGTCAGCTGGCATTATAAGCTGACATCAACCCCAGCCCTATTACCCCACTGCCACCGCTACAGAGCAGTGGGAAGAGCGAGGCTAAGTGCCAGAATTGGCGCATCCTACGGATGCGCCATTTCTGGGGCGGCTGACGGCTGGTGTTTCTAGCCTGGGAGGGGGCCAATATTCATGGCTCCCTTCCTGGGCTATTAATATCAGCCCCCAGCTGTCTGCCTAGCCTTTGCTAGCTATTAAAATAGGGGGGACCCCACGTCATTTTTTTGGGGGGGTCCCCCATTTTAATAGCTAGTAAGGGCTAGGTATTCAGCTGGGGGCTGATATTAGTAGCCTGGGAAGCTCCGTGGGTATTACCCCCTTCCCAGGCTTCAAACATCTGCCCCAGCTGTCTGCTTAACCTCCGCTAGAGACTAAAATTAAGGGGAACCCCACGCCAATTTTTTTTTAAATAAATCCTTTATTTTAACACTAAATGACAAGTACAGTAATCAACACTATTACTGTACTTCATATATATGTGACTGACATGTTTCTATCTATCTAATCTATGTATGATTCTCTATTCCTTCTATTCTAAATTGTCGGGTACAGATGCTGAATTGCCGGCCGGCTTTCTTAAAGAGACGGTGCATGAAAACACTATTATTTTTTTAAATAAATCCTTTACACTAAATGACAAGTACAGTAACCAACACTGTCACTGTGCTTCTTATATGTGTGACTGACATGTTTCTATCTATCTAATCTATGTGTGAAGCTCTATTCTGTCTGTTATAAATTGTCGGGTACAGATGCTGAATTGCCGGCCGGCTTTTTTAAAGAGACGGTGCATGAAAACACTATTGTTTTTTTAAATAAATCCTTTACACTAAATGACAAGTACAGTAAGCAACACTGTCCCTGTACTTCATATATATGTGACTGACATGTTTCTATCTATCTAATCTATGTGTGAAGCTCTATTCTTTCTGTTGTAAATTGTCAGGTACCGGTGTATGCCGCTGCTGAATTGCCGGCTTTTCGCATAATACATTCTACATTATTCTTAGTTGTTTTACTTCATGTAGAATTAACCTACAAGGAAAGAAAGGGTTTATTTTCATTCCGATATTAGTGTCCCATTGACTTCCGGTTTCCGGTATCGGAATCGGCGATATCCGATACTTTTTGAGTATCGGTCCGATCCAATCCATACTATATTTCCTGATATCGGAAGGTATCGCTCAACACTACTCACAACCGATAACATCAGTAACTTAGTAATGTCATCATTCATGAGTAGTGTTGAGTGATACCTTCCGGTATCAGGAAATATCTGGGGGCGGCTGACGGCTGGTGTTTCTAGCCTGGGAGGGTGCCAATATTCATGGCACCCTTCCTGGGCTATTAATATCAGCCCCCAGCTGTCTGCCTAGCCTTTGCTAGTTATTAAAATAGGGGGGACCCCACGTCATTTTTTTTGGGGGGTCCCCCATTTTAATAGCTAGTAAAGGCTAGGTATTCAGCTGGGGGCTGACATTAGTAGCCTAGGAAGCTCCATGGGTATTACCCCCTTGCCAGACTTCAAACATCTGCCCCAGTCGTCTGCTTAACCTCCGCTAGAGCCTAAAATTACGGGGAACCCTACGCCAATTTTTTTTGTAATAAATCCTTTATTTTAACACTAAATGACAAGTACAGTAACCAACACTGTCTCTGTACTTAGAAACATGTTAGTCACATACATAATATCTATCTAATCTATGTGTGATGCTCTATCTTTCTGTTCTAAATTGTCGGGTACTGCTGTTGAATTGCCGGCCAGCTTTTTTAAAGAGACGGTGCATGAAAACACTATTATTTTTTTAAATAAATCCTTTACACTAAATGACAAGTACAGTAAGCAACACTGTCACTGTACTTATTATATATGTGACTGACATGTTTCTATGTATCTAATCTATGTGTAATGCTCTATTCTTTCTATTCTAAATTGTCGGGTACCGCTGCTGAATTGCCGGCCGGCTTTTTTTAAGATACGGTGCATGAAAACACTATTATTTTTTTTAATAAATCCTTTACACTAAATGACAAGTACAGTAAGCTGAGCGCTGCCATCCAGCTTGTCATCCTTCAGAGACACAGAGACCTATGAGCCCATTCCAATAAAATGAAGGTAAACTATTTCATCAACTGTTGTGTTCAAACTTTTTATTGGTATTGTACATGAGCATCCCTTTATAGTGAACCCCTTCAGTGCTGTTACTTTTTCTTCTCTTTGTAATTTATTACTCAAGAAGCTGTCCTCTTTTCTCATATATCCTGAAGTTCTAAATGTTGAAGGGGTTGTCCGGTCCAAATGGATAAGTCTGCAGTCACACTGTGTGACTGCAGACTCATGAATCCCCCTAGCGCAGGCACTTTGCGCTATGGGGATTTGCCGATATGAGACCCGGGACCGGAGGCTATGTATGTGTTATACATACCCCTGGCCAGTCAGCGCCGCCTCGCTTCGTTCACTTGTATGGAGTGAGGCCAGGCCCTATCTAGTGCCGTGGATTGCCAGTAGGAGCTTCGACTAGAAGACGCAGCCTTTCTCAATACAAGTGTATGGAGAGTGAGGCCTGTCCACTGGCCAAGGGTATGTATAACACATGCATACCCTCCATTACCAGGTCTCATACCGGCAAATCACCGCATCGCACAGTGCCTGTGCTGGGGGTTGGGATTCATAAGTCTGAAGTCACATAGAGTGACTGCAGACTTATCACTTTTGACCAGACAACCCCTTTAAATTTACTTGGTTTCATGTATGTGTATGTGAATGGTTAAAGTGGATCTGTCTCCAGATTTCACAATCCTTCCTGCACTGCTACTGGTGACATCTCTCACTGCTAAGTGCAAACAGATACCGTGGGTATGGAAAGTATTCAGACCCCTTTAAATTTTTCACTCTTTTTTCCATTGTAGCCATTTGGTAAATTCTAAAATGTTAATTTTTTTCCCATTAAAGTACACTCTGCACCCCATCTTGACTGAAAAAAAACAGAAATGTAGACATTTTTGCAAATTTATTAAAAGATAAAAACTGAAATATCATATGGTCATAAGTATTCAGACCCTTTGCTCAGACACTCATATTTAAGTCACATGCTGTCCATTTCCTTGTGATCCTCCTTGAGATGGTTCTGCTCCTTCATTGGAGTCCAGCTGTGTTTAATTAAACTGATAGGACTTGATTTGAAAAGGCACACACCTGTCTGTTTAAGACCTCACAGCTCACAGTGCATGTCAGACCAAATGAGAATCATGAGCTCAAAGGAACTGCCCAAGGAGCTCAGAGACAGAATTGTGGCAAGGCACAGATCTGGCTAAGGTTGCAAATGAATTTCTGCATTACCCAAGGTTCCTAAAAGCAAAGTGGCCTCCATAATCTTTAAATGGAAGAAGTTTGGGACCACCAGAAGTCTTCCTAGACCAGGCCGTCCAGCCAAACAGAGCAATCATGGGAGAAGAGCCTTGTTGAGAGAGGTAAAGAAGAACCCCAAGATCACTGGCTGAGCTCCAGAGATGCAGTAGGGAGATGGGAGAAAGTTCCACAAAGTCAACTATCACTGTAGCCCTCCACCAGTTGGGCCTTTATGGCAGAGTGGCCCAATGGAAGCCTCTCCTCAGTGCAAGAAATATGAAAGCCTGCATAGAGTTTGCTGAAAAACACATGAAGGACTCCAGACTATGCGAAATAAGATTCTCTGGACCGATGAGACGAAGATAGAACTTTTTGGTGATAATTCTAAGCGGTATGTGTGGAGAAAACCAGGCACTGCTCATCACCTGCCCAATACAATCCCAACAGTGAAACATGGTGGTGGCAGCATCATGCTATGGGGGTGTTTTTCAGCTGCAGGGACATGACGACTGGTTGCAATTGAAGGAAACATGAATGTGGCCAAGTACAGAGATATCCTGGATGAAAACCTCTACCAGAGTGCTTTGGACCTCAGACTTGGTTCACCTTCGAACAAGACAATGACCCTAAGCACACAGCTATAATGACAAAGGCGTGGCTTCAGAACAACTCTGTGACCATTCTTGACTGGTCCAGCCAGAGCTCTGGCCTAAACCCAATTGAGCATCTCTGGAGAGACCTGAAAATGGCTGTCCACTAACGTTCACCATCCAACCCGACAGAACTGGAGAAAGGAAAAATGGCAGAGGATCCCCAAATCCAGGTGTGAAAAACTTGTTGCATCATTCCCAAGAAGACTCATGGCTCTACTAGCTCAAAAGAGTGCTTCTACTCAATACCGAGCAAAGGGGCTGAATATTTATGACCATGTGATATTTCAGTTTTTCTTGTTTAATAAATTTGCAAAAATTTCTACATTTCTGTTTTTTTTTCAGTCAAGATGGGGCGCAGAATGTACTTTAATGAGAAAAAAATGAACTTTTTAGAATTTACCAAATGGCTGCAATGAAACAAAGAGTTAAAAATTTAAAGGGGTCTGAATACTTTCCGTACCTACTGTATATTGTCCTCTATTTGGTTCTTCCTGAACCTTGGTATTTGGTGATTCTTCCTATGGTCAGAATGCACCTAGGTCTTTCTAGTGTCTCAACTGATGTAATATTATTTTTTCTTTCCTTAAAGGGAACCTGTGACATGAAAGAAGCTATTTTTCTGCATATATGGAGTTAATCTGCAGATTAATAGCGTTCTGAACCTGCCCAGCACTTAGACCCCTACTGTCATGAGGTAATGATCTTTATTCCTCCTTTTAGCATTCTGGTTTCAGTCACGGGTGGCGCCGGCGTGGGTTCAGTCACCGTTCTCTGTATAGAGAGCGGCGGCTGTAACCTCGTCCCCGGCAGTGATTGACAGCCGGCCCTACTGCTGAGCTGCTGTAAGTCAGTGCAGGGGGAGTGTTTGCAGCCACTTCTCACTATACACAGAGCGGTGACTGAATCCAATGGATGCCGGGAGAAATAAAGTTCAGAGCAGGGTTAATCTGGAGATTATCCCCATATCTGCAGGCTGATTGTGTTTTTTTCAGGTGACAGGTTCCCTTTAAGGAAAGAACCATTTTTTATTGTAGTTAATAATTCTTACATGCATGTAGTAATGTCTTTTTTTTTCTTAAATCTGCAGTGCAAGTGGGCCTAGCGGACAACTCTACGAGCATTCAGAAGGTATAATGAAATCTATGACTTTATATTTTATTGATTCCAAACTTTTTATAGGTTTTATAAAAGGTACATATAAACAATAGCTTGACACCGGCAACAAAATCTAAAAGGGAATTTGTCGGCAGGTTTTTTCTACTCATCTGAGAGGAGCGTAATGTAGACAAATAGAAGCTGAATCTATCAATGTATCACTTAGATTACTGGGTGCAGCAGTTCTGACCCAATCAGAGCTTTTAGATTTAGAATGAAGCAGAGCTGAGAAAGCTGTCCCCACCCACACCAGGCTCTCCATGTACAAAGTCCATAGACGGTGTGCTGCTTATCACAGCAGGGGGCGTTGCTGGACTAGTGTTGTCCGGCAATGTTAATCTCTTCGTGATAAATCCTTGACAATTACTAAGCAACACCGCACGCACTTTGACAAGTGACACATCTCTGAATTCTGTGTTTCAGCCGCTATCTCCTGCTGTCCTCAGATTACATAGCAAAAACCTGCTGACGGATTCCCTTTAACCCCTTTACAACCTAAGGTGGTTTGCACGTTAATGACCGGGCCAATTTTTACAATTCTGACCACTGTCACTTTATGAGGTAATTACTCTGGAACGCTTCAACGGATCCCCCTGATTCTGAGATTGTTTTTTCGTGACATATTGTACTTCATGATTGTGGTAAAATTTCTTCGATATCACTTGCGTTTATTTGTGAAAAAAATGGAAATTTGGCGAAAATTTTGCAATAAATAACATTTCCCACAGGTCTACTTTACATCAGCACAATTTTGGAAGCAAAATTTTTTTTTGTTAGGGAGCTATAAGGGTTAAAAGTTGACCAGCGATTTCTCATTTTTACAACAAAATTTACAAAAACATTTTTTTTAGGTACCACATCACATTTGAAGTCACTTTGAGGGGTCTATATGACATAAAATACCCAAAAGTGACGCCATTCTAAAAACTGCACCCCTCAAGGTGCTCAAAACCACATTCAAGAACTTTATTAACCCTTCAGATGCTTCACACCAATTAATTGAACAT
Source organism: Phyllobates terribilis (assembly GCF_046119375.1). Taxonomy (NCBI): domain Eukaryota; kingdom Metazoa; phylum Chordata; class Amphibia; order Anura; family Dendrobatidae; genus Phyllobates; species Phyllobates terribilis. The sequence goes on from NW_027363079.1 coordinate 840,409, forward strand.
GAAAGGAAAAAATTAACATTTAACTTTTTTTCACTAACATTTTATTTTAGACCCCAATTTTTTTATTTTCACAAGGGTACCAGGAGAAATTGCACCCCATAAGTTGTTGTGCAATTTCTCCTAAGTACGCAGATACCCCATGTGTTGGAGAAAACTACTGTTTGGGCGCATGTCAGGGCTCGGAAGGGAAGGAGTGACGCTTTTGAACGCAGACTTTGATGGAATTGTCTGCGGGCGTCATGTCACGTTCTCAGAACCCCTGATGTGCCTAAACAGTGGAAATGCCCAACAAGTGCCCCCCTTTTGGTAGTGGTAGTTGATTTTTGAATTTTATAATGTAGTTGTTAGGAGGGCGGTTGCAGACAACTTTATTAAAATGGAACGCAACCGACCCCGGGGTCCGCGATTCAGCCTGGAGGACTGCTGCCGAACACTTTCCGGGTGGAAAGGTACGCAACCAACTTCCGTGTTACCGCACACAGGAACGGGTGTAGCGGTTCGCTCTATCTCCGTTAACTGCACGGGAGAAGAGTGACCGGGATAGCACCTACTTAACTGAAGAACCACTCCGTGTTAATGCACACGGAGCGGGCTTCAGCGGTTCACACAATCTCTAAGAACTGCAGGGAGACGTGCGACTGGAGGGAAAGCAGTAGCCCTGTCTTCGATACAGGCGCTACTCTGTAGGGATTGGCGCTAGATGCGTGTGTGACTACGCGATGGGTACACGTGCCTCCAGCCGGCGTGCCACCGGACTGAAGGGTACTACTCCACGTGGCTGACAGGCGATACCCGTGGACAGGGTGTCTGCAGGCTGCTCGAGGTATTAGGAAACCCCATTGGCTGAGCCAGGCTGCTAGACGTAGCTACCTGCCTAAGCAAATCTAAGCCTGCCTGAGTGACCTACGCTAATTAGCCGAGCTAACTCTGGCATCGGCAGGTCACGGAGAGAGCAGCTAGAGAGCACGTGGAATACACTCGTCCACACAAACAACACTTGCAAAATGATCTGAGCGCGTCGCCATGTTTGTGGGCGGGTCTTTTAAAGACTAAGCCCTGCCCACCGACGCGCCATTGGTGATGTTACCCGTGGACCAATCAGGCGGTGGCAGGTCACCGGGTCAGGTGAGTGCCAACCCACCAATCATGATCCGCCAGGTCACGGACATGCTCAGTTCGGCAAATCCTGGACTTAGATTCCACAAGCCCTGTCTCCTTCTGCAACCCAGGCTTAACATTGCTAGGCACAACTACCTGGGAGATAAACAGTGCTCGTGGACCAGCTAGGCGTTGGGGCTGATGGTGATTCTGAGCAGAATCAGCCCTGGCTGGACTGAAATGGGAGACCATATAAGGTCTTGGACCCATTTCGAATCCAGCACCAGACCGACACCTAACAGTAGTGTTATACATCAGTTGTGTAGGACAACCTGACGAGCACTGCACAACTGACGTATGACAACCTGACGAACACTACGTCAGTTGTGTAGTGTTTGTCAGGTTCTCATACGTCAGAAATTAATTTAATAGTCCATCAAAGTATGGTACCTTTTGAAGCAGTCTTTCATACACAGGCCAGGTTTGTCAGGGCAGTTGTCACATTGATAAATGGGTGTCCTTGCGTATTCCACTTTTATAACACACTCGGCACCTCTTTTGTGACTTTCCTTTTTTCCGCTGTGAGGGATCTGCCCTGGGAAATGCTGGCCTGGTACAATTCTCAGTCCTTCAATTCTGGAACTACTAGGGCCTGCTCTGTCTCCGCTGCCAAATATCAGGGCCTTGATAACAGTCTCCTGGAAGTGAAGGTACGACGTAGAAGTCTGGCCTGCACATTGTGACAGAAGGAAAGCGTTGTGCATTGCCATCTGTACAATGTGCACGGCCAGCTTCTTATACCATACCTTGGCCTTTCTCAAAGCACTGTACGGCTGGAGGACTTGATCTGAAAGATCAACTCCCCCCATGTACTTGTTGTACCCCACTACACAGTCTGGTTTGGCGACCTGTGTAGTGGAACCTCTTACAGAGCTGAGGGTGCTGCCATCACCATGTATGGTGGTCAACAAAAGGACATCCCTTTTGTCCTTGTACTTGACCATCAGCAGGTGGTCGCTACATTAGGCTCTGCTCTCACCCCTTCTGAGCAGCTGCCCAATTAGTTTCTTTGGGAGGCCTTTCTAATTTTTGCGGACAGTACCGCAGGCTGCAGTACGTCGCGCAGAGAGGGACTTGAAGAGCAGGATACTTGTATAAAAGTTATCCACAAAGAGGTGATAACCTTTATCCAGCAGTGGGTGCACCAAGTCCCACACAATTTTCCCACTCACTCCCAGAACGGGGAGGCATTCAGGGGGTTCAATCCGGGAGTCCTTCCCTTCATCAACTCTAAACTTGTGAGTGTACCCTGAGGTACTCTCAAAAAGTTTATACAGCTTGATCCCGTACCTGGACCTCTTACTGGGCAGGTACTGCCGCAATCCAAGCCGCCTTTTAAAAGAGATTAAGGACTCATCCACACAGATGTCCCTTTGGGGCACGTACACTTCAGCAAACTTGTTGTTGAAGTGTTCGATGACCGGCCGAACTTTGAAAAGACGATCAAAGTTTGGGTCATCTCGTGCAGGACACCTTGCATTATCTTGGTAATGCAAGAACTTGTGGATGGCCTGAAAGCGTCTCCAGATCATGGCCATTCGGAACACTGGAGTGTTATACAAAACGTCAACACTCCAGTATTGCCGAAGCTCGGGCTTGTTCAGGATCCCCATAAGAAGGACCAGGCCCCAAAACTTCATCATTTCTACTGTGTCTCCAGGAGACCAGTTAGAAAATGATGAAGAGGAGTTTTGTTCTAAAAATTGATGAGCGTATAAATTAGTTTGGCCCACCGTGAGGTTTACAAAATCCTCAGAGAAAAAGACTTTGAAAAAGTCTATTTCTGTGAGGCCGGTGGTGTCAAACTTGATTCCTGATTCCGCCACAAAATCAGAAATCAGTGGTTCATAATTTTCGGGGGGCGAGGTCCATATGGGATCAGTAGTGGGGAGCGCTGGATCATTGTCTCTCCTGCGACGACGGCGGGGCAGTCCAGCAGAACCGGAGGAAGAAGAGGAAGACGACGAGGAGTCGGAAAAATAAATAAATGTGGGATCCTCGCCCTCGCTGTCAGTGTCGGTGGCAAGAATAGCGTATGCCTCCTCCGCTGAATAGCAAGTTTGGGATGAGCGGGACATTGTTTGTTATGTATGTGGTGCGTGTGTGTCAATACTTTATTTAGAGTGTGTGTGTGTCAATACTTTTTTTAGAGTGTGTGGAAAAAGGAAATACTGTATGTGGTGCAAACAGCAACGATGTCACTGATCAATACTCGGCGGCTGCTGGATGTGCGCACGGATGTGTGGGGAGTGGGAAGAGGGGAATTGGGGTGGATGAGGGGAGATCAGAGATGACTTACCAAAGTCCTCTCTGTTCTTCTTTCAGGATCAGGAGCCTGGAGCGGGAGCCCGGCGCTGGTGACCGGGAGCCCGGCGCTGGTGACCGGGAGCCCTGCGCTGGTGACCGGGAGCCCGGTGCTGGTGACCAAGAGCCCGGCGCAGGAGACTGGGAGCCTGGAGCAGGAAACCGGGAGCCCGGAGCAGGAGACCAGCGCTGGTCACCGGGAGCCCAGAGCAGGAGACCGGGAGCCCGGAGCAGGAGACCGGAAGCCCGGAGCAGGAGACCGGTACTGGAGCTGGAGAACAGAACCAAGAGAATTAACAGGGACACTGGTGTGAGGCGGATTGGGGTGGGAAGGGGGGGTAAAAAGATGGGGGAGTGGGGAGAAGGGGATTGGGGTGGACGAGGGGAGATCAGAGATGGACTTACCAAAGGGTCAGCAGGACTGGAACAGAAGACCCAGAACAGGAGACCGGGAGCCCGGAGTAGGAGACCGGGAGCCCGGAGTAGGAGACCGGGAGCCCGACGCTGGAGACCAGGAGCGGCGCTGGAGACCAGGAGCGCGGAGCAGGAGACCGGGAGCCCAGAGCAGGAGACCGGAAGCCCGGAGCAGGAGACCGATACTGGAGCTGGAGAACAGAACCAAGAGAATTAACAGGGACACTGGTGTGAGGCGGATTGGGGTGGGAAGGGGGGGTAAAAAGATGGGGGAGTGGGGAGAGGGGGATGGGGGTGGACGAGGGGAGATCAGAGATGGACTTACCAAAGGGTCAGCAGGACTGGAACAGAAGACCCAGGACAGGAGACCGGGAGCCCGGAGCAGGAGACCGGGAGCCCGACGCTGGAGACCAGGAGCGGCGCTGGAGACCAGGAGCGCGGAGCAGGAGACCGGGAGCCCAGAGCAGGAGACCGGGAGCCCGGAGCAGGAGACCGATACTGGAGCTGGAGAACAGAACCAAGAGAATTAACAGGGACACTGGGGTGAGGCGGATTGGGGTGGGAAGGGGGGTAAAAAGATGGGGGAGTGGGTAGAGGGGGATTGGGGTGGACGAGGGGAGATCAGAGATGGACTTACCAAAGGGTCACCAGGACTGGAACAGAAGACCCAGAGCAGGAGCCCGGAGCAGGATACCGGGAGTGGCGCTGGAGACCGGGAGCCCAGAGCAGGAGTCCGGTACTGGAGCTGGAGACCAGAACCGAGATAATTAACAGGGACACTGAAGTGAGGGAGATTGGGTGGGAAGGGGGGTAAAAAGATGGGGGAGTGGTGAGAGGGGGATTGGGGTGGATGAGGGGAGATCAGAGATGGACTTACCAAGGGGTCAACAGGATCAGCAGCGGGACCAGAACAGGAGACGGTGCCCGGAGCAGGAGACCGGCGCTGGTGACCGGGAGCCCGGAGCGAGAGCCCGGCGCTGGTGACTGGGAGCCCGGCGCCGGAGCCCGGCGCTGGTAACCGGGGGCGGAGCTGGAGACTCGGACCGGAGCTGGAGACTGCTGCAGACGCAAAAAAAAAAAATGGTGGTAGGGGGGGAGGGGTAAAAAGAGGGGGGAGGGGGGATTGGGGTGGATGAGGGGAGAACAGACTTACCAAAGTCTTCTCTGCAGGATCAGCAGCAGGATCAGCAGCAGGCTCTGGAGCAGGATACCCAGGACGCTGGAGCAGAAGATCCAGGAGCAGCAGCAGCAGCGACTGGAACAGGTGAGAAAATGGTCTTGTAGTGTCACAGAATATTCTGTGGCACTACAAGGCCCAGCACAGACACATCAGATGTGACCGCTCTGTAGAAATCCTCACCAAGTGTGAGGGTCTGCAGGGCGGTCACAGGGAGATGATGGGGTGGTGACAGGTGGAGGTAGTCAGGTAATCTGATTGGAGCAATCAATGTCACCAATGATTGCTCCAATCAGAGTTCCTGAATACAGGTGACCGGGCGGTCACAAGGAGGTGTTCTTTGATCTGCAGCCTAGGATCAGTGCTCCTCTGTTTCCGGCAATCACATTGCCGGAAACAGTGAGAAATGCTGTAAAGGGGTGTAAAGGGGTTAACAGAGCATGGATCGGGGGTCGGCAATTAGTTTTCTCAAGGGCTCACATGAAATACTGTGACTGTAGTGCAGGGCTAAACCAACACACTGAATTTAAGAATATTACTGGAAATATTAAGCAAAGTTATATTAATTTATACTGCTTACTATTGATGAGAATTAAGTATGTTGATCCACTGCCACTATTAGGCAATGTGCCCACAATGCAGAAACGCTCTGGATTTTTCCTGAGCGTTTCTGCATCTCCTTGGCAGAAAAAACTCATGTGGATTTTACATGCGTATTTTCAGCCCGGAACAAGCGTTTGTCACGCGTTTAGCACATGCGATTTCCCATGCGGGTTGTCAAGCGTTTTCTAAAAGATTTTGGCTTGGAAAAGTGCTTGACAACTTGGTCACACTATATAAATCCATGCAACCGTGTGACCAAGTTAGTTAAAAAAAAAGAATAAAAATGGTAAAAACTATAAAAAAAAACATTATACTCACCTTCCGATGGCCCCCGGTTTCCTTCTCCGTTCTCCCTGGTGGCCCGCGGTGGTGTAAAAGGACCTTCCATGATGTAATTTAGTCAGGTGACAGGTCACATGACCGCTGACGTTGACGAGCCACCGGGGAGCCAAGACACACCGGAGAGAAGACCGCAGGCCATCAGAAGGTGAGTATAATGTTTTTTTTTATTTTAATTTTTTTTTTTACAGGTACTATGGTACCCGGGTCTGGATGAGAGTCTCCTCTTCTCCATCCGCACATTGAATTGCTTAATTTCCACATGTGTTCATGTAGTCATGCGGATATTATGCGATTCAATGCAAGTCAATGGCGGCAAAAACGCTGCGCTTACGCAAAATAGTTGGTAGTGCTGCGCTTTTTTCCGTAATAATAATCCGCAGCGGAAATTTCTGCAGCATGTGCACAGCACATGTGGATTATCATTGGGGAACATTGCAGACCTCCTACCAAGCGTTTTTTAAGCGTAATTGCCGCTGCGGAAACGCTTAAAAAATACATAGTGGGCACACAGCCCACTAGAGCTTATTTTATTGTGTTCTTACTAGGAGCAGCCAATCAAAACCATATGATTTATGAATTATTATAACGTCTCATGCAGGGGCGGGCACTGAGACCAAAGGGTCCCTGTGCAAGAATTGTGTATGCCCCCCCCCTTCTTAAAGGGGACTTTCATTTTAATTATTTTTGTGCTCATCGGCTTGCGCTAGGGAAAAAAAATAATAAAATCAGAGTTACACATTTTCACCTAGTCTAAAAATAATAAGATCAGCGTTACTCATTTTCACCTAGTCTAAAAATAATAAAATCAGCGTTACTCATTTTCACCTAGTCTAAAAATAATAAAATCAGCGTTACTCATTTTCACCTAGTCTAAAAATAATAAAATCAGCGTTACTCATTTTCACCTAGTCTAAAAATAATAAAATCAGAGTTACTCATTTTCACCTAGTCTAAAAATAATAAAATCAGCGTTACTCATTTTCACCTAGTCTAAAAATAATAAAATCAGAGTTACTCATTTTCACCTAGTCTAAAAATAATAAAATTAGCGTTACTCATTTTCACCTAGTCTAAAAATAATAAAATCAGAGTTACTCATTTTCACCTAGTCTAAAAATAATAAAATCAGCGTTACTCATTTTCACCTAGTCTAAAAATAATAAAATCAGCGTTACTCATTTTCACCTGGTCTAAAAATAATAAAATCAGAGTTACTCATTTTCACCTAGTCTAAAAATAATAAAATCAGCGTTACTCATTTTCACCTAGTCTAAAAATAATAAAATCAGCGTTACTCATTTTCACCTGGTCTAAAAATAATAAAATCAGAGTTACTCATTTTCACCTAGTCTAAAAATAATAAAATCAGCGTTACTCATTTTCACCTAGTCTAAAAATAATAAAATCAGCGTTACTCATTTTCACCTAGTCTAAAAATAATAAAATCAGAGTTACTCATTTTCACCTAGTCTAAAAATAATAAAATCAGAGTTACTCATTTTCACCTAGTCTAAAAATAATAAAATCAGAGTTACTCATTTTCACCTGGTCTAAAAATAATAAAATCAGCGTTACTCATTTTCACCTGGTCTAAAAATAATAAAATCAGAGTTACTCATTTTCACCTAGTCTAAAAATAATAAAATCAGAGTTACTCATTTTCACCTAGTCTAAAAATAATAAAATCAGCGTTACTCATTTTCACCTAGTCTAAAAATAATAAAATCAGCGTTACTCATTTTCACCTGGTCTAAAAATAATAAAATCAGAGTTACTCATTTTCACCTAGTCTAAAAATAATAAAATCAGCGTTACTCATTTTCACCTAGTCTATTGATGTGTTTGTGCTCCTGGCCTGTCCGTGTTTACAGGCTGCAGTGGTAATATCTCATGTGACCACTGTAGCCAATCATAGGGTCAGCAGCTTGTTCCATCTACCAGGGAAGGCTGCAAAATACAATGCAGACATTACAGCACGGGATCGCATAGGATTGATTCATTTTGTGAGGTAAAATATTTCACTGCCTGTGTTTAAACAATATTTTACCTCTCAAAATGAATCCTATGTGAATCCTTTGTGATCCCCTGATGTAATGTCTGTATTGTCTTTGGCTTCCTCCTCCGCTCAGGAGCTGTGGTATTTTCCATACACGGTCAGACACAGACCATTTTTAAAATGAACTTTTGTTTGTGGGAAAACCCCTTTAAGCTCCAGCAGTCACGTGTTTTAGTCAGGACATCACGGCTGCAGCCTGAAAACAAAGACCAGGGCAGTAGCGGAAGAGGAATTGCTGACCCTGAGAGTATCCCTGATTTTATTGTTTTTCTCTAGGGCAAGCCTAAGGGCGGTAAAAGAATTAAAACAGAAATTCACTTTAAGCAACATTATTTGATGCAATAAAAACATGTTAGGCACACATCAAAAAATCACTTGTCACACACCAGACAAATCGCACAAGCACAGCGCAGACTTGAGAGATGTCACACAAGCACAGCTCTGACTTGAGAGATGTCACACAAGCACAGCTCTGACTTGAGAGATGTCACACAAGCACAGCGCAGACTTGAGAGATGTCACACAAGCACAGCGCAGACTTGAGAGATGTCACACAAGCACAGCTCTGACTTGAGAGATGTCACACAAGCACAGCGCAGACTTGAGAGATGTCACACAAGCACAGCTCTGACTTGAGAGATGTCACACAAGCACAGCTCTGACTTGAGAGATGTCACACAAGCACAGCGCAGACTTGAGAGATGTCACACAAGCACAGCGCAGACTTGAGAGATGTCACACAAGCACAGCGCAGACTTGAGAGATGTCACACAAGCACAGCGCAGACTTGAGAGATGTCACACAAGCACAGCGCAGACTTGAGAGATGTCACACAAGCACAGTGCACAAATCACACAAGTAGATGTGCACATATCAGAAAGATCACAAGAATAAGCTGCACACATCTTACAAGTACTCCAACACGCATCACAGAAGTGCAGGACATACCGAGGAATTCTGAAGAGACAAGTTAGAATGGCTCTACATTCAGGTTCTAAAATGGTTGTTCTGGAGGAATAGAAAGAGATAGATGTTACTTTATGTCACCAACTTATTCGTTCCATGTGTAGAAGACTTGGTGCTGTCCTTAACAATCATAGAGGTCATACAAAATACTACATGTAGTAGTTTTGGTGTAGGGTGCATCACTGAATTTGGGTAAAACTGAAGATTTTGTAATGAAAGTTATAATATTAACATTACTTTCATGCTATGGGTGAAAAAAATGTTCTGTGAAACTCCGTCTTGTCAGTATTTTGGAAACTGTTCTTGTGTTCAGTGAGGTATTAACTAAAATCCTACTTCTTGTAGTCACTTTATGCTGGGCACTGAAAAAAAAAAAAGATATTTATACATACCACTCACCTACATGTTACATACATTGTTTTATCACCCTGACTAATCAGTATTTCCTTTTATTACTGGCATGATATGCCTGCACTTTTGAGCATAGGTATGTACTGCACATTACCATTTCATGTTTCTTAACCCTGTCTCATGGTAATCAGTATTAACCTTTCTGACAGCCCCATTTTTCATATCTGAAACGTCACTTTATTTGGTAATAACTTTGAAATGCTTCTGCTAGTCATTCTGATATTTCTGATCTTCTTTTTGGAACAAATTGTACCTGTTGCAGCTGGTAAATTTTAAATTAATACGTTTTGTTGTTATTCATGAAAATATCCCAGATTTTCTAAAAATTTAGAAAAATGTGAAATTTTAAACTTAAAGCGGTTGTGCCACCATAAAGAATACAATTGACCAACCAGAAAAGGTGGAAATAAATCGTTTTGTAATTTATAGTGATTCAAAATTATGCTTCATTCAAAAGTTACTAAGCTTTTATTTTTCAAATGCTGTTCTCTGGCGCCCCCTGGCGTTATTCCACTACGTCCTGGTAGTAGGTGATCAGCTGGTCGGGTTTGCGCAGTTCCTTGCGTAAGAGCTCTCTACCCGCAGCATGCAAAATGTATTCTCTGTCACAACACTCCCTGCTGTAAGCACAGAGTGTGTGTGATTCACCCCCTCCCCCTGTGCTCATAGCTCACAGCTGATCTCCGGGTGAGATACCCCCTCCCAATGCACTCACAGCTCACCTCTGGGTCAGAAAACCCCCTCCTCCTCTGCTCATAGCTCTCAGTTGATCTCCGGGTGAGATACCCCCTCCCCCTGAGCTCATAGCTAATCTCCGGGTGAGATACCCCCTCCCCCTGAGCTCACTGCTGATCTCCAGGTGAGACATGGCCTCCCTCTGCACTCACACCTCATCTCCAAGTGAGATACCCCCCCCCCCTGCGCTCACTGCTGATCTCTAGGTGAGATACTCCCCTGCCCTCACAGCTCATCTCCGAGTGAGATACTCCCGTGCCCTCACAGCTCATCTCCGAGTGAGATACTCCCCTGCCCTCACAGCTCATCTCCGAGTGAGATACTCCCCTGCCCTCACAGCTCATCTCCGAGTGAGATACTCCCCTGCCTTCACAGCTCATCTCCGAGTGAGATACTCCCCTGCCCTCACAGCTCATCTCCGAGTGAGATACTCCCCTGCCCTCACAGCTCATCTCCGAGTGAGATACTCCCCTGCCCTCACAGCTCATCTCCGAGTGAGATACTCCCCTGCCCTCACAGCTCATCTCCGAGTGAGATACTCCCCTGCCCTCACAGCTCATCTCCGAGTGAGATACTCCCCTGCCCTCACAGCTCATCTCCGAGTGAGATACTCCCCTGCCCTCACAGCTCATCTCCGAGTGAGATACTCCCCTGCCCTCACAGCTCATCTCCGAGTGAGATACTCCCCTGCCCTCACAGCTCATCTCCGAGTGACATACTCCCCTGCCCTCACAGCTTATCTCCGAGTGACATACTCCCCTGCCCTCACAGCTTATCTCCGAGTGAGATACTCCCCTGCCCTCACAGCTCATCTCCGAGTGAGATACTCCCCTGTCCTCACAGCTCATCTGCGAGTGAGATACTCCCCTGCCGTCACAGCTCATCTCCGAGTGAGATACTCCCCTGCCCTCACAGCTCATCTCCGAGTGAGATACTCCACTGCCCTCTCAGCTCATCTCCGAGTGAGATACTCCACTGCCCTCACAGCTCATCTCCGAGTGAGATACTCCCCTGCCCTCACAGCTCATCTCCTAGTGAGATACTCCCCTGCCCTCACAGCTCATCTCCGAGTGAGATACTCCACTGCCCTCTCAGCTCATCTCTTAGTGAGATACTCCCCTGCCCTCACAGCTCATCTCCGAGTGAGATACTCCCCTGCCCTCACAGCTCATCTCCGAGTGAGATACTCCCCTGCCCTCACAGCTCATCTCCCAGTGACATACTCCCCTGCCCTCACAGCTCATCTCCCAGTGAGATACTCCCCTGCCCTCACAGCTCATCTCCGAGTGAGATACTCCCCTGCCCTCACAGCTCATCTCCGAGTGAGATACTCCACTGCCCTTTCAGCTCATCTCCGAGTGAGATACTCCCCTGCCCTCACAGCTCATCTCTGAGTGAGATACTCCCCTGCCCTCACAGCTCATCTCCGAGTGAGATACTCCACTGCCCTCTCAGCTCATCTCCGAGTGAGATACTCCCCTGCCCTCACAGCTCATCTCCGAGTGAGATACTCCCCTGCCCTCACAGCTCATCTCCGAGTGAGATACTCCCCTGCCCTCACAGCTCATCTCCGAGTGAGATACTCCACTGCCCTCTCAGCTCATCTCCGAGTGAGATACTCCCCTGCCCTCACAGCTCATCTCTGAGTGAGATACTCCCCTGCCCTCACAGCTCATCTCCGAGTGAGATACTCCCCTGCCCTCACAGCTCATCTCCGAGTGAGATACTCCCCTGCCCTCACAGCTCATCTCCGAGTGAGATACTCCCCTGCCCTCACAGCTCATCTCCGAGTGAGATACTCCACTGCCCTCTCAGCTCATCTCCGAGTGAGATACTCCCCTGCCCTCACAGCTCATCTCCCAGTGAGATACTCCCCTGCCCTCACAGCTCATCTCCGAGTGAGATACTCCACTGCTCTCTCAGCTCATCTCCGAGTGAGATACTCCCCTGCCCTCACAGCTCATCTCCGAGTGAGATACTCCACTGCCCTCTCAGCTCATCTCCGAGTGAGATACTCCCCTGCCCTCACAGCTCATCTCTGAGTGAGATACTCCCCTGCCCTCACAGCTCATCTCCGAGTGAGATACTCCCCTGCCCTCACAGCTCATCTCCGAGTGAGATACTCCCCTGCCCTCACAGCTCATCTCCGAGTGAGATACTCCCCTGCCCTCACAGCTCATCTCCGAGTGAGATACTCCACTGCCCTCTCAGCTCATCTCCGAGTGAGATACTCCCCTGCCCTCACAGCTCATCTCCCAGTGAGATACTCCCCTGCCCTCACAGCTCATCTCCGAGTGAGATACTCCACTGCTCTCTCAGCTCATCTCCGAGTGAGATACTCCCCTGCCCTCACAGCTCATCTCCGAGTGAGATACTCCACTGCCCTCTCAGCTCATCTCCGAGTGAGATACTCCCCTGCCCTCACAGCTCATCTCTGAGTGAGATAAACCCTTTCCCTGCGCTCACTGCTGATCTCCGGGTGAGACACCTCCTCCCCCTGTGCTCACAGCTCAGCTCTGGATGAGATCATCTGCTTCACAGACTAAGCATGGGAAGTGTTTCCCTGCTATCGGGCTCTCAAGTCTGTGAAGCAGATGATCTCACCCGGAGATGAGCTGTGAGCGCAGGGGGAGAGGGTGTCTAACCTGGAGATGAGCTATGAGCTGTGAGCACAATGGGAGGGAGTATCTCACCTGGAGATCATCTGTGAACACAGGGGGGGAGGTATCTCACTCGGAGATGAGCTGTGAGGGCAGTGGAGTATCTCACTCGGAGATGAGCTGTGAGGGCAGTGGAGTATCTCACCCGTTGATCAGCTGTGAGGGCATGGGGAGGGAGTGTCTCACCCCGAGATCAGCTATGAAGCAGGGGGAGGAGGTGTCCCACCTGGAGATCAGCTATGAGCACAGGGGGAGGGGGTGAATGACAGACACTCTGTGCTTACAGCAGGGGGCCTTGTGACCAAGAGTACATGGTGCATAACAATAGAGAACAAATGGAAGTCAGCTCACCCTCCAGGGATTTCAGTGTGTTGAAGCCAGGAACAACGTGTGGTCACACTTGGAATCAATGCAAAAAAAGAAGTGAAAAATTCCATTAAGTCAAATTCCATTCAGCTAATATGTTACTTTAGACCCAAATTTTAGCCTGCACAATTTATTATGTAATTTCTCCTAAACGCAGCATTGCCCCATACACAGCAGACACTAATATTTTCTAGCTATATACAGTACATGGCATTAAGGGTAAACAAAGCGGTTGTGCCACCATAAAGAATACAGTTAACCAACCAGAAAAGGTGGAAATAAATAGTTTTGTAATTTACAGTGATTCAAAATTATGCTTCATTCAAAAGTTACCAAGCTTTTACTTTTATGAATGCTGCTCTCTGGCGCCCCCTGGCGTTATTCCATTACGTTCTGGTAGTGGGTGATCAGCTGGTCGGGTTTGGGCAGTTCCTGTCATAAGAGCTCCCAACCGGCAGTCTGCACAATGTATTGCAAGAAAAGAAATGAAAAATTCCATCTCCAAAAACGTTGTATTAAAAAATTCCAAGTTGTTATTACATCATTTTAACATCTGATGAGGTCACAAGGTACATGGGGATTCACATAGCAACACGTTTCCAATGCCAACCACCGTTCTTTGTCAAGCTACTATGACATGGTTCTGTGATCTTTTAAATATTTCCGAAACCAATTACAAATAATACACCGATTACATGACCAATGAGATCACACCCATATTAAAAAAAAACTCTTAACAACACACCCCAATAAGAACAAGTAGAGACAAATACATAGAAAGTTACATATCAAATACACTGCTCAAAAAATAAAGGGAACACTTAAACAACAGAATATAACTCCAAGTAAATCAAACTTCTGTGAAATCAAACTGTCCACTTAGGAAGCAACACTGATTGACAATCAATTTCACATGCTGTTTTGCAAATGGAATAGACAATAGATGGAAATGATTGGCAATTTTCAAGACACCCTCAATAAAGGAGTGGTTCTGCAGGTGGGGAGCACAGACCATATCTCAGTACCAATGCTTTCTGGCTGATGTTTTGGTCACTTTTGAATGTTGGTTGTACTTTCATACTTGTGGTAGCATGAGACGGACTCGACAACCCACAGAAGTTGCTCAGGTAGTGCAGCTCATTCTGGATGGCACATCAATGCAAGCTGTGGCAAGAAGGTTTGCTGTGTCTGTCACCGTAGTGTCCAGAGGCTGGAGGCACTACCAGGAGACAGGCCAGTACAAAAGGAGACGTGGAGAGGGCCGTAGGAGGGCAACAACCCAGCAGCAGGACCGCTACCTCCGCCTTTGTGCAAGGAGGAACAGGAGGAGCACTGCCAGAGCCGTGCAAAATGACCTCCAGCAGGTCACAAATGTGCATGTGTCTGCACAATCGGTTGGAAACCGACTCCATGAGGGTGGTATGATGGTCTGACGTCCACAGATGGGGGTTGTGCTCACAGCCCAACACCGTGCAGGACGCTTGGCATTTGCCACATAACACCAGGATTGGCAAAGTTGCCACTGGCACCCTGGGCCTACTTCTGAGGCATCTGTCTGTACAATGAAAGTTTCCTTGAAGTTGGGGCTGATGAGGACCGGCTGTCCATACAGGGCCAACTTCATGAACTGAAAGGCTTCTTCTGCCTGAAGGTTCGACTGAACCATTACTGATTTTTTTCCTTTCAAGAGATCGGTCAGGGCCGCCGTTCTCCCAGCAAAATTAGGTATAAACCGGCGGTAATACCCAAGGATGTCAAGGAACGCCCTCACCTGCTGTGTACTTGACGGTTTAGGCCAATTTTTTATGGCCTCAACTTTATTGATTTGGGGCTTGATAAATCCTCGGCCAATCACATACACCAAATATCGGGCTTCCTCTAACCCTATCGCACATTTTTTCGGGTTTGCCGTTAACTCCGCTGCTCTGAGAGAATCCAGCACTGCTTGTACCTGGGATAGATGCGTATGCCAGTCGGTGCTAAAGATGGTAATATCATCTAGATATGCGGAGGCGTACTCCTGATGAGACTTGAGCACTATGTCCATCAACCTCTGGAATGTAGCCAGGGCCCCATGTAACCCAAAAGGTAAGACCGCATAGTGATATAGACCCTCCGGAGTTATGAAGGCGGTCTTTTCCTCCTCCGATTTCGTGAGAGGTACCTGCCAGTAACCCTTAGTGAGATCGAGCATGGTAAAGTACTGGGCCTACCCCAGTCTCTCAATCAGTTCATCCACCCTGGGCATTGGATAAAGGTCAATCTTCGACACTTCATTTAGTTTTCGGAAATCGTTACGGAAGCGTAACGATCCGTCTGGTTTCGTAATCAGTACGATGGGGCTAGCCCACTCCGTCATTTCTCGATGACGCCTAACTGGAGCATCTGTTTTACCTCAGCCGTGATGGCTTGCCTCCGGGCTTCGGGTACCCGGTACGGTCTCATTCGCACCCTTACCCCAGGTTCGGTGACAATGTCATGTTGGAGAACTGTAGTCCTACCCGGTAGCTCTGAGAACACGTCGGTATTCTGCTGCACCAGTGAGCGAGCCGCCCGTCGCTGCTGTTTAGTGAGAGCATCACTTATCCTGACCTCTCCCCCGGACGCATCCCTTGCTGAAGGTAGAGAACTCTCTGGTGATATGCCCGGAGTGATGTCTGTAACTAACCACTCTCGATCTTTCCAAGGTTTTCGCAGGTTTACATGATAAAGCTGCTCCCGTTTCCTCCTTCCGGGCTGATACACCGGTAATTTACCTCCCCCACCTTTTCTCGAACCTCATATGGCCCTTGCCACTTGACCATGAGCTTACTCTCGGCTGTGGGTACAAGTACTAACACCCAATCGCCCTTGTTAAAAGACCTGACTCTGGCTCTTTTAATATATGTGCACCTCTGGGCTGCCTGGGCATCTAACAAATGTTCTTTCACGATGGGCATGACCGCCGCGATCCGGTCCTGCATGCTAGCCACGTGTTCAGTTATACTCCTATGTGGAGTCGGCTCTTGTTCCCACGTCTCTTTGGCTACGTCCAACAGACCTCTAGGGTGTCTGCCGTACAATAACTCAAAGGGAGAGAACCCTGTGGAAGCCTGGGGTACCTCACGGATGGCGAACATCAAATAGGGTAGCAACATGTCCCAATCCCTTCCGTCCTTAGAAACCACCTTTTTTAACATGAACTTGAGGGTTTTATTGAACCGTTCTACTAGCCCGTCGGTTTGAGGTTGGTACACCGAGGTGCGCAATTGTTTAATTTTTAGCAGTTTGCACAGTTCCCTTGTGATTTTGGACTTAAAAGGGGTCCCCTGATCCATCAGGATCTCCTTAGGTAGTCCAAGGCGACAGAACATAGCAAACAGCTCCTGTGCAATTTGTTATGCCAAGGTGTGGCGTATCGGTATAGCCTCCGGGCACCGGGTGGCACAGTCAACGACCACCAGTATATGTTGGTGGCCACGAGCGGATTTTACAATGGACCCTACCAAGTCCATTGCAATCCGTTCAAAAGGTACCTCTATTACTGGCAGGGGTACCAATGAGCTACGGAAACTTGCGGTGGGTGTGGTCAACTGACATTCAGGGCAGGATTCACAGTACTTTTGGACCTCCGCGTAAATCCCCAGCCAAAAGAACCGCTGCAAGATACGCTCTTACGTCTTTTTAACCCCAAATTGTCCACCCAGCTGGTGTGTGTGTGCCAACTGCAGATGGTACAACTGAGATACCACTAACTGTTCCACGACCTGGTCCCTGATTTTGTCTACCCTATAGAGCAACTCACTCTTGACTACCATGCGTGTAAATACAGTATCTGCACGGGGCTGTTGAGCTACGCCATTTACCTCTAACACCCTTTCCTGCGAGTCAGAGTGGCATCCTGTAGCTGAACTGTCCCAAACGTGTCCCGGGACACTTCCAGCTCGGGGATCGATGGGGTCTCCTCGACCTCTCCTGCCAGCACCTCTAGGGGAAACCTATCGGGGTCACACTCTGTCCCTAGGTTGGATACCACTACGGCAGGTACCCCTGAATCAGGTTCGTCGGGTACAGCGCCTGTAATACATTTTATCGGGGGAGAGTGGATTTTGTTTTTCCACAGAGTCCAGAACAGGGGCAAGTCTCTTTCCAACACAGTCCCATAGGGAAGAGTTTTTACCACCCCCACCACATGTTTTATGTCTCCACATGGCTTGGATAAAACTACCTGTGGTTGGGTACTCTCGGAGGTCCCCATGGATGCACACAACCCCCGACAGTCCGTCCACTGAGGTTGTCTCCTGCCACCATCGACCCATGTACCAAAGTCACTAGGCTCCCCGAATCTAGGAGGGCCTCTGTGGGGTACCCATTAACCAGTACCTGGCACAGTTGGGGTTCACTGTCAGAGGGGTCGGCGCTCGCAGTGCAGACAGTCTGGGCGTACATTGAGACCGGGTGGATAATCCCGCAGTCCATGGGTTCCGTAGTTAGGGGGCAGTTAGCAACCACATGTCCCTTCCCCTGACACCGTCAGCACCTAATGGTGGAGGTACTGTTAGGTCTTATGACTGTTTGGGAGGGAACAGGTCTCCTGCGACTCTCATTTCGGGGTACCCCTTCAGCACGGGTACGGTGCTGACTGTCCTCAGCAGAGGGGCGCGACCCCTTTCCAGGTTCCTGAGTTGGCAGGGATCGGTGTGACAGGGGGCAGAGTCCTGGATAAAGTCCTGAATGGCCGAGTAGCGCTCGATCAGGCTGACCACCTGGTCGAGTGTGCTGGAGTCCCCTTGCCCCACCCAACTTTGGATAGCGGCTGGCAGAATCCTCACCAGCCGGTCAACCACCACCCTCTCCACCATCTGGGCTGGAGACAAAGTCTCAGGCTGGAGCAACCTCTTTACTAGCTGCAGGAGTTCATAAGCCTGAGACCGGGCGTGTCGGGTCTCCACATAAGCCTATGAAATTACATGCTGAGCCCTCACGTATGTATTGACTCCCAGTCGGGCAAGGATCTCACCTTTCAGTCTCTGGTCGTCCTGGGCGTCCTCCCGACTTAGGTCGAAGAAGGCCTTTTGGGCATCGCCGACCAGAAACTGAGCCACCACTTCTGCCCACTGGCCATCCGGTAGGTTTTCCCGCTCCTCTGTGCGCTCATAAATGGTCAGGAAGGCTTCCACATCGTCCTCCGGTCCCATCTTCCTCAACGCTGAGCGAACCTTGTCCCTGGCCTCGCGACGTTCCGGGGCTGGTGCCGTCGGCGTCTCCCGCAGGGCAGCAATCTGTTGCAGCAACAGTTCTTTGGTTTTTGCTGCTGCTGGTACAGTAGCTGCTGCTGCTGATTATGCTGCTGTTCCAGCTCCTACCTCTGAGACTGCAGCTGCTGCTGCTGGGTAAGTACCAGCTGCTTTAACAGCTCCTCCATTTTGTCCACGGGGTGGGGCTGAAAGGTGGCCGGCCGGATTGTGGTCATGCAGCGGCCAGTGGGGTATGCCTCAGTCACTATGCCCGCATTCTCCACCAAGCTGTAAGGCAGCGGTGTTCACACCGTGCAGTAACTGAGGCAGTGACCCAAGCAAGTCCAATATAAACAGCTTTATTCAGCAACTCACCGGTAAACAGAAAAGTCCTCTGGGATAACACAAGTCCTTAAACAACGGTTGCCATAGGCAACGGCCGCGCCGGGCCACTCAGAGCCTGACAGGTGCAGAGCCTTCCCAGGCGTGGGTTCAGCCACACTCAATCCTGATGAGCTTTCCTGCTATGCTCCTAGCAGGTTCCAACATAGAACCACACTAATCCTTAGTGCAGGGTTTTTAAAGGACCTGTGGCAAGAGCCACTGGAAAACCCGGCTTGGAGGGAGGAGGCCGCCCCACTGCCTTCCTGTAGCCTCCCCCAAGAAATGAAGGCCCTGCCGGGTTTTACTTAATCTGCCTTAGCCAGATAGCCTGACCAGGTCAATGCTCACCTTCATTCCTGCATTGCAGCCGGAGGTGAGCGTGTGACTGCAATGCACTCCAATGGATTTAATAGGTCTCTGTACACATTCTGGGGGATATATCACATCCCTCGTATACAATCCCAGTCACTGCATCATATTGGTTTCAGAAATATTTAAAAGATCACAGAATCATGTCATAGTAGCTTGACAAAGAAAGCTGGTTGGCATTGGAAACGCGTTGCTATGTGAATCCCCATGTACCTTGTGACCTCATCAGATGTTAAAATGATGTAATAACAACTTGGAATTTTTTAATACAACGTTTTTGGAGATGGAATTTTTCATTTCTTTTCTTGCAATACATTGTGCAGACTGCCGGTTGGGAGCTCTTATGACAGGAACTGCCCAAACCCGACCAGCTGATCACCCACTACCAGAACGTAATGGAATAACGCCAGGGGGCGCCAGAGAGCAGCATTCATAAAAGTAAAAGCTTGGTAACTTTTGAATGAAGCATAATTTTGAATCACTGTAAATTACAAAACTATTTATTTCCACCTTTTCTGGTTGGTTAACTGTATTCTTTATGGTGGCACAACCGCTTTAATTGTTTACCCTTAATGCTATGTACTGTATATAGCTAGAAAATATTAGTGTCTGCTATGTATGGGGCAATGCTGCGTTTAGGAGAAATTACATAATAAATTGTGCAGGCTAAAATTTGGGTCTAAAGTAACATATTAGCTAAATGGAATTTGACTTAATGGCATTTTTAATTCTTTCATTCCATTTTGCATTAATTAACCCCTTTATGGATTTGGACATATCCATACACCCAGGTCCCTGGTACTTAAAGGGGTTGTCCACTACTATGTAAAATATGGCAAAGCATTTTTATGTTGAAAAGCTGCTTCTTTGTAATTGCCTCCCTCTTCCTTTTCTGCCTGTGAGTGGCGCTATGACTGACCGCTCACAGGCATCACTTAACCCCCGGCTGCAGCCGGCTCTGACATCCGCTGATGTCACGACAAGTCCAGACTGCTGCCGGGGATCTCTCTCTTCCGCGTTCCATGGTGGCTGCTGGGTTGTGTGCGGGGTTATCCCCTCAAGTCATACCCAGCATCCACCGCATGCTGTCCCTCTCCCCATTCATTGGGAAAACGCGCGGTGGATGCTGGGTGTGACACGGTGGGGTAACCCCGCCTTCAACCCAGAAGCCACCACGGGGACCCCAGCGCTGAGTCACGCCTCAATAAACGGGACGTCAGCGGGGGTTCACGTGCTGCCTGTGAGCGGCCAGTGATAGCGCCGCTCACTGACAGAGGAAGGTAATTATAAAGAAGTTGCTTTTCATTATAAAAACGCTTTGGCATATTTTAAATATTAGTGTACAACCCCTTAAAAGCGCACCTCAGCATAAATCTACCATTAGGTGTAAGAGGACAATGCTGCCAGTTCCCTTTCATCTTGTTTCTGCCGGACATAACGTTTCACAATTACGCTACTTGGAGTCTATTCCTTTGAAAAGGCGAGGTGGCAACAGAATACACAGATTGAAGGAGAGGCAGGCATATGGCCTCAATCCAGAGTATGAACTGTCTTATTGATTAACATATTCCTTTGTTTCCTCTGTGTTATTTAACCAGTGGATTAGCGATATCTGTTGACATAATTTTACTGTTAAATACATACAGTACAGACCAAAAGTTTGGATACACCTCATTTAAAGATTTTTCTGTATTTTCATGACTATGAAAATTGTACATTCACACTGAAGGCATCAAAACTATGAATTAACACATGTGGAATTATATACTTAACAAAAAAGTGTGAAGCAACTGAAAATATGTCTTATATTCTAGGTTCTTCAAAGTAGCCACTTTTTGCTTTGATGACTGCTTTGCACACTCTTGGCATTCT
This sequence comes from Phyllobates terribilis, assembly GCF_046119375.1. Classification (NCBI taxonomy): domain Eukaryota; kingdom Metazoa; phylum Chordata; class Amphibia; order Anura; family Dendrobatidae; genus Phyllobates; species Phyllobates terribilis. The sequence goes on from NW_027363079.1 coordinate 861,442, forward strand.
CTTGATGACCTTCAAGTGGTAGTCACCGGAAATGGTCTTCCAACAATCTTGAAGGAGTTCCCAGAGATGCTTAGCACTTGTTGGCCCTTTTGCCTTCACTCTGCGGTCCAGCTCACCCCAAACCATCTTGATTGGGTTCAGGTCTGGTGACTGTGGAGGCCAGGTCATCTGGCGTAGCACCCCTTCACTCTCCTTATTGGTCAAATAGCCCTTACACAGCCTGGAGGTGTGTTTGGTGTCATTATCCTGTTGAAAAATAAATGATGGTCCAACTAAACGCAAACTGGATGGAATAGCATGCCCCTGAAAGATGCTGTGGTAGCCATGCTGGTTCAGTATGCCTTCAATTTTGAATAAATCCCCAACAGTGTCACCAACAAAGCACCCCCACACCATCACACCTCCTCCTCCATAATTCACGGTGGGAACCAGGCATGTAGAGTCCATCCGTTCACCTTTCCTGCGTCGCACAAAGACACAGTGGTTGGAACCTAAGATCTCAAATTGCACTCATCAGACCAAAGCACAGATTTCCACTGGTCTAATGTTCATTCCTTATGTTCTTTAGCCCAAACAAGTCTCTTCTGCTTGTTGCCTGTCCTTAGCAGTGGTTTCCTAGCAGCTATTTTACCATGAAGGCCTGCTGCACAAAGTCTTCTCTTAACACTTGTTGTAGAGATGTGTCTGCTGCTAGAACTCTGTGTGGCATTGTCCTGGTCTCTAATCTGAGCTGCTGTTAACCTGCGATTTCTGAGGCTGATGACTCGGATAAACTTATCCTCAGAAGCAGAGGTGACTCTTGGTCTTCCTTTCCTGGGGCGGTCCTCATGTGAGCCAGTTTCTTTGTAGCGCTTGATGGTTTTTGTAACTGCACTTGGGGACACTTTCAAAGTTTTCCCAATTTTTCGCACTGACTGACCTTCAATTCTTAAAGTAATGATGGCCACTCATTTTTCTTTATTTGGCTGCTTTTTTCTTGCCATAATACAAATTCTAACAGTCTATTCAGTAGGACTATCAGCTGTGTATCCACCTGACTTCTGCACAACACAACTGATGGTCCGAACCCCATTTATAAGGCAATCCCACTTATTAAACCTGACAGGGCACACCTGTGAAGTGAAAACCATTTCCGGTGACTACCTCTTGAAGCTCATCAAGAGAATGCCAAGAGTGTGCAAAGCAGTCATCAAAGCAAAAGGTGGCTACTTTGAAGAACCTAGAATATAAGACATATTTTCAGTTGTTTCACACTTTTTTGTTAAGTATATAATTCCACATGTGTTAATTCATAGTTTTGATGCCTTCAGTGTGAATGTACAATTTTCATAGTCATGAAAATACAGAAAAATCTTTAAATGAGAAGGTGTGTCCAAACTTTTGGTCTGTACTGTAATTTTATGTGTTTCCTACATATATATCCTAATTGTTTTTTTCCCCCTTTTGTCTTCCTTTAGGTCATTTGAACGCTTCACCAGGTATAAAAAAAAACTTACTTTTGGCTCTTACTTTTCTTGTCTATGTTTGCCATCCCATTTCCCCTTTTCTGTATTCTTTCTTTTTCTTTGTTTTATCCTTCTGACTCATTCTACACATCTACCATGCCCTATTTCTTTAATTATGTTGTTCGCGTGTGCGCCGTTTAACCTTGAGTGCTAGATTCATGGTGCTCTTCTTTCAAGTCCTGCTCTATGGTACCATGTTCCCTATGCTCAGACTTTTGAGTAAAATGGTGCTCGCGTGTGCACAGTAGCATCTCTCGGCAACCAAAAGATGCTACTGCACATGCGCGGGCGTCCATGTTGGGGATGTAAATTTCACATGGGCAGAGAAATTACACAGGCAGTATGTAAAAGAGTAGGCAGGTCACTGAAAGCACAGTGACCTGTCAGAGGAAAGAGATAGGAATACATGAATACAGAAGCAGAGCACCAGAGCACATACATATCATTATGGCAGCAGAACTGAAACTAAAGATGATAAAAGAACCACTGGACGTATTACAACATCCAAGGTATCATTTTACTCAGTTTAACGGCGCCCACCTGACAGTGTATGTAGTTTTCTAAGCACAATCCTGCTGACAGGTTCACTTTAACAAACTTGGACGTATGGATACCTCATGGCGATAGACATCGATCGGAGCATTTAGAGAGCTTGTATAGGGAGGAAGCCCTCTCTGCCCTTGGATTGGCGCCCCAAAAATCAGAATAGAAAGCGATCAAAAAATGTCATGTGCCTGAGAATGATACCAATAAAATGTCAACTCGTTCCGTAAAACAAGCCCTCACATGACGCTGTTGGACAAAATCTGGAAAAATTATAGCTCTCAAAATATAGTGATGCCAAAAAAAAGCGTCTTTTAGTGTGTGACAGCTGTCAAACAAAAAGAAAACGATTAAACCTACAATAATCTCCAAGAGGAATATTCTGTCCCCATGGCTGTGCTGTAAATATAGGGTGCTGTGTCTTCACCTTTACTTACAAGGGAGATGGACACAGATAGCTTTAACTCGGCTGCAGGCAGGCACGTTGTAAAGAATTCAGAAGAAGCTTTATTTATCTTGAGAAATCTTGTAAGAATGCATGCATCAACAGCAAGTAAAAATAACTTTTCCTGAGACAGGCTGTAAGCACATGAGCTCCTAATTGTTGCAAGATTGAGAATTAGGAAAGGCTGGAAGAAGAAGGGAGGGGCTAGCTACATCACAGTCACATAAGAGGGAGACAGGGAGAGAGAAGGGACAAACTTCAAGGAAGGTGAACCTTGCAGCAATGCAATCAAACAGTAATACACAGCAACTGTAAAAAGTTCAGTATATAGTCAGCAAATTTCCCATTCATGGGACGTAACACTCCCCGTCTGAAATCTTTAGATTTTAATGATTCGTTTAATGTGATGTTTTCTGGGAATGTCATGGTAGACCTGAAAGACAAAAGAAAATACACAAGCAAACAACAATAACAGTAATAGTTGTAGTCCAATTTTCCATTGAAGTCTTCAACAGCCGGATAATCCGAGTCCAAAACAGAAACCCATCTTCGGATTGGGGAAGCCGCAATGTGCAAACACTTCCACCAACCTAAGAATCCACTGGGAAAAGTTCAAATGTCCCAACACAGCTGGAAGTATATGGCGGTAGGCTCTCCGTCGTAAGCTGTGTCCTGAAGCAGTGTCTTTCATGTGATGACCTCCTTTTGTAAAAGGAGTAGAAGTTCAGTGACTGGACGAAAGAAAACGCGAGATGACCTTGCCTTCTACCTTACAAGTCTTTCCATCATTGCTTGGTGTAACCTTGGTGATAAGACCCATTGGCCAGTCATTGCGATGAGCTTCTTTATCTTTAAGGAGGATGAGGTCTCCCTCTTGGAGGTTAGGTTTTGCAGTCTGCCATTTGTGACTGGTTTGAAGTAAGTGCAGGTATTCAGCCTTCCAGCGGTGCCAAAAGACATTAGAAAAGTGTTGTACCTGTTTCCACTGACACCTGTAAATGTCTCTGTCCACAAACTTCCCTGGAGGGATTTCAGCATCTCCAACCTTCTGAGTAAGAAGTGTGGCAGGAGTAAGAATCATTGGAGCTTTGGGGTCCGATGATAATGGTACCAATGGTCTTGCATTTATCACAGCAGACACTTCAGCAAGGAAGGTAACCAGGACTTCATGGGTGAGAGGTAGCTTATGATCCAGCAACATCGAATCAAGGATTCCTCGAGCAATGCCAATCATGCGTTCCCAGGATCCTCCCATATGCGATGAATGAGGAGGGTTGAACACCCAAGTGCACCCATTGTCAGTCTAGAAGTTGTCTAACTGTAGTTCCTTGCACGCTCCCACAAAGTTAGTGCCACAGTCAGATCTGAGCTATTTGGCTGGTCCCCAGATAGAAAAGAATCTTCTGAGAGCATTTATGAAGCAAGAGGAATCCATGGATTCAATTACCTCAATGTGAACTGCTTGGATGCTAAGACAGGTGAAAAGCACAGCCCACCACTTACTTTTTGCGGCTCCACCACGGGTCCTTCTTGTAACAACCGACCATGGTCCAAAAACATCTACTCCGACATATGTGCATGGCTGGTCTGTGTTTAGCTGATCTGCTGGGAGATTTGCCATCTGTAGATGTTAGTGTTTTCTTCTTACTTTTTCTCACATAAAGCATTTATGGAGCTCTGAGGAGACACATCTCTTCATCCCCACGATCCAGAGGCCAGCGGACCTTATGATGCCTTCGGTAAACTGTCTGCCTTGGTGCTGCACTTTTTCATGATGGTGATGGAACAATAGCGTAGCATTGTAGTGCCGACCCGGAATGATGATACGATTCTGCTCCTTATTACATAGATCAGACTTCTCTATATGACCATCCACCTTTAACAGTCCGTAATGATCGACCACTGGGTTCAATTCAAGCAGTAAACTGTTCTTGGACAGGCTGGTACCCTTTTGTGATACTGTCGATCTCGTGACCATATTCTTGTTGCACTCACCGCTGAATTGCTCGGCATGTCTGATGTCAGCAACAGTAGGGTATCCTCTACACATGTGCCAGCCACAACACTGATGATTTGTCACTGGCAAAGGAATGAGCGATGTGAACAAGACGAGCTATGGCCCGCACAACAGCTGACCATTTTGAGAAGCTTTCAAAGCGGTGAGATCTTAGTTTTGATTTTGGCATCACAGAAGTGTAGCGAGTAGAGGTGATTGGTCTGATCTCTTTTTCAGACTCCGGTTCCACCAGCTTATAAGTGTTGTTGATGTCCTTTGAACTAGAATCCTTATATAAGAGACTTGGAGGTGACAGCCACATGTTGTCATTGAGCTTAGACGCGGCTGTGAATCTTGTCCCTCGGTCAGCTGGGTTCAGGTCAGTAGAGACGTAGTGCCAGTATTCAGGGATAGAAAAGCTTCTGATACGCTCTACTCTATTGCTGATGTAGACGTAAAATTGTTTTTTTGGTTGTAAATGTAACCAAGTACCGCTCTACTGTCTGTGTAGAATGTAAATGAATCAATCACAATGTCAATTTCATCCTTTATAGCTTCAGCTAATTCCACTGCCTGTACGGCAGCACAAAGTTTGAGTATTGGTACAGAGTGAGACGGTTTCAGTGTTAGTTTTGCCTTGCCAAGGATGAATCCACAATGTACCTTGTTGTTGCTTTCTGAGGTTTTCAGGTAGGCTACTGCAGCTATGGCCTCTGTAGATGCGTCGGAGAAAATGTGGATTTCTCTCCTGGTGGAGGCTGAAAGGGTGCTTAGGGAATAACTGCGTGAGACTTGGACATGCTCTAAGACCTTCAGAGACTTCTTCCATATCTCCCACCTTTGTTGTTTCTGGGATGGTAGCGGAGTGTCCCAATCCATGCTCTCGGGGGTCAACTGTCTCAACAGTATATTGCAGTGATGGCAAACCTTTTACAGACCGAGTGCCCAAACTGCAACCCAAAACCCACTTATTTATCGTAAAGTGCCAATATGGCAAATTAAACCGAATACTGAGGATTTAGTTTAGGAAAAACAACTCGTACAGAGAGCTGGTGAGGGCAGCATAGAGCAGCCACAGAAAGGAGCAGGGTATGAGACTGCAGAAATAAAGAATGTGCTCACTCCCATCTTGGTATATGCCAAAATCCATGTATATATGTTGCCCCCCCCCACCAATCCATGTATATATGCTTCCTCCCCCCCACCAATCCATGTATACACAGTGGTGGCCAAAAGTATTGGCACCCCTGCAATTCTGTCAGATAATACTCAGTTTCTTCCTGAAAATGATTGCAATCACAAATTCTTTGGTATTACTCTCTTCATTTAATTTGCTTGCAAGGAAAAAACACAAAAGAGAATGAAGCAAAAATCAAATAATTGATCATTTCACACAAAACTCCAAAAATGGGCCAGACAAAAGTATTGGCACCCTCAGCCTAATACTTGGTTGCACAACCTTTAGCCAAAATAACTGCGAACAACCGCTTCCGGTAACCATCAATGAGTTTCTTACAATGCTCTGCTGGAATTGTAGACCATTCTTCTTTCGCAAACTGCTCCAGGTCCCTGATATTTGAAGGGTGCCTTCTCCAAACTGCCATTTTGAGATCTCTCCACAGGTGTTCTATGGGATTCAGGTATGGACTCATTGCTGGCCACATTAGAAGTCTCCAGTGCTTTCTGTCAAACCATTTTATAGTGCTTTTGGAAGTGTGTTTTGGGTCATTGTCCAGCTGGAAGACCCATGACCTCTGAGTGAGACCCAGCTTTCTCACACTGGGCCCTACATTATGCTGCAGAATTTGTTGGTAGTCTTCAGACTTCATAATGCCATGCACACGGTCAAGCAGTCCAGTGACAGAGGCAGCAAAGCAACCCCAAAACATCAGGGAACCTCCGCCATGTTTGACTGTAGGGACCGTGTTCTTTTCTTGAAAGCCTCTTTTTTTTTCCTGTACACTCTATGTTGATGCTTTTTCCCAAAAAGCTCTACTTTTGTCTCATCTGACCAGAGAACATTCTTCCAAAACGTTTTAGGCTTTTTCAGGTAAGTTTTGGCACACTCCAGCCTGGCTTTTTTATGTCTCGGGGTAAGAAGTGCGGTCTTCCTGGGTATCCTACCATACAGTCCCTTTTCATTCAGACGCTGAGTGATAGTACCGGTTGACACTGTTGTACCCTCGGACTGCAGGGCAGCTTGAACTTGTTTGGATTTTAGTCGAGGTTCTTTATCCACCATCCGCACAATCTTGCGTTGAAATCTCTCGTCAATTTTTCTTTTCCGTCCACATCTAGGGAGGTTAGCTACAGTGCCATGGGCTTTAAACTTCTTGATGACACTGCGCATGGAAGACACAGGAACATTCAGGTCTTTGGAGATGGACTTGTAGCCTTGAGATTGCTCATGCTTTCTCACAATTTGGTTTCTCAAGTCCTCAGACAGTTCTTTGGTCTTCTTTCTTTTCTCCATGCCCAATGTGGTACACACAAGGACACAGGACAGAGGTTGAGTCAACTTTAATCCATGTTAACTGGCTGCAAGTGTGATTTAGTTATTGCCAACACCTGTTAGGTGCCATAGGTAAGTTACAGGTGCTGTTAATTACACGAATTAGAGAAGAATCACATGATTTTTCAAAGGGTGCCAATACTTTTGTCCACCCCCATTTATAGGTTTGGTGAGGAATTATATCCAATTTGGCTTTAGGACAATTCTTTTTGTGTTTTTTTCATTGAAGACAAATTAAATGAAGAGAATAATACCAAAGAATTTGTGATTGCAATCATTTTCAGGAAGAAACTGAGTATTATCTGACAGAATTGCAGGGGTGCCAATACTTTTGGCCAGCATTGTATGAAGTCAGCACCCCATTTTTTTCATTATATTTATATAATTGAATATGAATTTCTTCTAAATGTGATCCTTGAAATTAATGTAAATAGGGTATAATGATATTTACATGAAATTATTTTCAAGATACCCAATTAATTTCTCTGTCAATTTCTTAATAGAATGAAAACCTACAAGCTGGCCATAAAGAATATATATATGGTCAGTAATCCCTAGAAAACTGAAAAAACTGATAAATAGCCTATTTTGGGGAAAAGGGGTGGTTATGTGGGAGAGAATAATCGCCCTAGTAGTCTATATCCCAATCCACGTGTTAGTGGACCCCAGAAGGACAAAAGAGGGATTTAATTCCAAAAATATCAATTTTATTAGAAATTTTAAAAATTACATCATAATTCACAATATAAGAGAAGGGAAGAAGAAGAGGTGGTAGGTAAACCATAGGGGCAGGTTTTAAGGAATAAAATCCTGCCAGGAGACTAATATACCTAAACCAGCATAGAAGGTAAGCCAGGTACGCGTACTAGCTGCTATTTAAAAGATAATGGAAGGATCATATCAATCTATGTCCACACTAGTAATAACAGTGAGGTATAAAGCATGGTATACAAGATAATAATATTGATATGTGGGCATATGGCAGCATATATCAGATCATATAGCAGTGATATATGGGTAAGAGCATTAAACAAATAGCATTAGATAGATAGCATAAAACATGTACACCGGTGATACATAAGTGTAAATAGATCGATAGTGCTATTGATATAGTATTACTGTCTAGTCTGGAGCTGTCTAGTCTGGAGCTGCGGCTCTATAGAAAATCAATTACCTTGTGCCATATGAGAAGTGAGCTCCACATCCCCCCCAGCTCTCCAGGACACGCTGCTTTATCACTTCTCATATGGCACAAGGTAATTGATTTTCTATAGAGCCGCAGCTCCAGACTAGACAGCTCCAGACTAGACAGTAATACTATATCAATAGCACTATCGATCTATTTACACTTATGTATCACCGGTGTACATGTTTTATGCTATCTATCTAATGCTATTTGTTTAATGCTCTTACCCATATATCACTGCTATATGATCTGATATATGCTGCCATATGCCCACATATCAATATTATTATCTTGTATACCATGCTTTATACCTCACTGTTATTACTAGTGTGGACATAGATTGATATGATCCTTCCATTATCTTTTAAATAGCAGCTAGTACGCGTACCTGGCTTACCTTCTATGCTGGTTTAGGTATATTAGTCTCCTGGCAGGATTTTATTCCTTAAAACCTGCCCCTATGGTTTACCTACCACCTCTTCTTCTTCCCTTCTCTTATATTGTGAATTATGATGTCATTTTTAAAATTTCTAATAAAATTGATATTTTTGGAATTAAATCCCTCTTTTGTCCTTCTGGGGTCCACTAACACGTGGATTGGGATATAGACTACTAGGGCGATTATTCTCTCCCACATAACCACCCCTTTTCCCCAAAATAGGCTATTTATCAGTTTTTTCAATTTCTTAATAGAAGAGGTATAGTAACGCTCATGATGGTGTCATCAGCACTGGCTATATTGGAGTATTCGAAGCAGCGCAACACGGCACAAACGTCCTTCATGGAAGCCCATTCATTGGTGGTTAAGTGGTGTTGTTCTTCACAGCATCTCACCCCCGTGCGTGCTGCAGCTGAAACTCCACCATTGCCTGCTGCTGCTCACACAGTCTCTCCAGCATATGTAAGGTGGAGTTCCATCTTGGCACATTGCATATGAGGCAGTGAGTGTGAAGGTAGAAGTGATGCTGCAGCGCAGGCAGGTCGGCAGCCGCAGGGTGAGAACGCCAAAAGCATGCACATGCTGCCCTCACTTTCAGCAGCACCTCTGACATATGTGGGTCATTTTTAAGGAAGCTCTACACCACCAAATTCAGCACATGCGCCAGGCAAGGGATGTGAATCAAACCAGCTAGGCCCAGAGCTGCTAGAGTTTAGAAGAGAGTTTTCTTTTATTTCAAACATGTTTTCTGATGTCTCCTGTTGCTGTTTTATTTGTGCCATTTTCATCCTTTAAAAATCTGTTCATCTCTCAGAGGAAGTGACCATCCCTTCCCTTTTTTGTCACCCCTCTATCTACAGCCCACCTGGATTTACCACCTACTGTACAGTAAGTGTTTTACAATTTGTAGATATTTTTTAACTAAAAGTAGCAGCCTAGTAAAACTTTTTTTTTTAATTAATTCGGTCACTTGTCCACCAGACTACATCATTTTGCTAGTATTAATTTATTAAGTTGTTCTCATAGAGACTCCTTCAGAATTACATGTCTTTGTCTTTCCTGAGGAGGGTCACAAGAAATGAGTGCATTTGATTGAATTGCATGGTCTGTACCACACAAGATCTACACTGTGAAAAGCAAAATGACCTATGACAGTTACTGATGAGAATAAGACTGCTCCTGGCACACATGTATGAAGAAGATAAAGACAGTTTAGCCATCCTCACTAAATAGTTGTAATCTAATCATGTATTGGTGGTGGCAAATTCTGACAGGTTAAGCTGGAGAGCATAGAGGGCTTTATGGGGGAGTAGTTGGGGCAATTAGTCTTGGTTTCATCTCTCCACGTCTTGGCTGGTGCCATTCAGCCTCACTTCATTCACTTTCAGTATATATAACCCATGAGGTATAGTAGACAATGCGTTGGAATAAGCTGGTTTATGTCCTCAGTCATGCGCTTACATAGCACGGTGCCTAAAAATGAGCCTCTGTTCTGCACTTTTAATCATATTTGTCTATTGGAGAAAACGCTACTTTAGTGGTGCACAGTCTCAGCTGTATTATTGTCTTCTAATACTTTATTGACATGGATTACATACAGTACAGACCAAAAGTTTGGACACACCTTCTCATTTAAAGATTTTTCTGTATTTTCATGACTATGAAAATTGTACATTCACACTGAAGGCATCAAAACTATGAGTTAACACATGTGGAATTATATACTTAACAAAAAAGTGTGAAACAACTGAAAATATGTCTTATATTCTAGGTTCTTCAAAGTAGCCACCTTTTGCTTTGATGACTGCTTTGCACACTCTTGGCATTCTCTTGATGAGCTTCAAGAGGTAGTCACCAGAAATGGTCTTCCAACAATCTTGAAGGAGTTCCCAGAGATGCTTAGCACTTGTTGGCCCTTTTGCCTTCACTCTGCGGTCCAGCTCACCCCAAACCATCTCGATTGGGTTCAGGTCTGGTGACTGTGGAGGCCAGGTCATCTGGCGTAGCACCCCATCACTCTCCTTCTTGGTCAAATAGCCCTTACACAGCCTGGAGGTGTGTTTGGGGTCATTGTCCTGTTGAAAAATAAATGATGGTCCAACTAAATCCAAACTGGATGGAATAGCATGCCGCTGCAAGATGCTGTGGTAGCCATGCTGGTTCAGTATGCCTTCAATTTTGAATAAATGCCCAACAGTGTCACCAGCAAAGCACCCCCACACCATCACACCTCCTACTCCATGCTTCACGGTGGGAACCAGGCATGTAGAGTCCATCCATTCACCTTTTCTGCGTCGCACAAAGACACGGTGGTTGGAACCAAAGATCTCAAATTTGGACTCATCAGACCAAAGCACAGATTTCCACTGGTCTAATGTCCATTCTTTGTGTTCTTTAGCTCAAACAAGTCTCTTCTGCTTGTTGCCTGTCCTTAGCAGTGGTTTCCTAGCAGCTATTTTACCATGAAGGCCTGCTGCACAAAGTCTCCTCTTAACAGTTGTTGAAGAGATGTGTCTGCTGCTAGAACTCTGTGTACCATTGACCTGGTCTCTAATCTGAGCTGCTGTTAACCTGCGATTTCTGAGGCTGGTGACTCGGATAAACTTATCCTCAGAAGCAGAGGTGACTCTTGGTCTTCCTTTCCTGGGGTGCTCCTCATGTGAGCCAGTTTCTTTGTAGCGCTTGATGGTTTTTGCAACTGCACTTGGGGACACTTTCAAAGTTTGCCCATTTTTTTGGACTGACTGACCTTCATTTCTTAAAGTAATGATGGCCACTCGTTTTTCTTTACTTAGCTGCTTTTTTCTTGCCATAATACAAATTCTAACAGTCTATTCAGTAGGACTATCAGCTGTGTATCCACCTGACTTCTGCACAACACAACTGATGGTCCCAACCCCATTTATAAGGCAAGAAATCCCACTTATTAAACCTGACAGGGCACACCTGTGAAGTGAAAACCATTTCTGGTGACTACCTCTTGAAGCTCATCAAGAGAATGCCAAGAGTGTGCAAAGCAGTCATCAAAGCAAAAGGTGGCTACTTTGAAGAACCTAGAATATAAGACATATTTTCAGTTGTTTCACACTTTTTTGTTAAGTATATAATTCCACATGTGTTAATTCATAGTTTTGATGCCTTCAGTGTGAATGTACAATTTCCATAGTCAAGAAAATACAGAAAAATATTTAAATGAGGTGTATCCAAACCTTTGGTCTGTACTGTATGTGGAAATGAAAGCACTCATATTGAATGGCATAATACCTTTCCATGTAGTTAGTTAAATTACTAATATTTTTTCCTAATGTAGTATGTGTTGTTGCAAATACTGTATTTATAGAAGGTAAAACTAGTTTCTGCATTATATAGTGACACATTTTGTGCATATTTAGACACTACTTACTTCCTGACATGCTGGAGGATGACCCGGATCCTTATTTTGGGAATATGAACAGCTCTCCCGAATTGCCAGAACCATTCCTTATACCGCAGGTAAAATACTGTGTATGATAGTCTGTGTGACGCATTTTGAACTGTTTCAACACATAATTTAAATGTATTGGGTATGGGCATGACCAAGTGAAGCACTACATTGTTTCATCCTTCATGTTGATGTCTATATTTAAATTTACATTCTGCCAATATTTGTTGTGATAGATTGGTTCTATTCATGTTTCATTAAAAAGAAAGTCTGCCTAAGTGCTCCATGTTAGAAGATTTTCTCCTCTCTACATGACAGGTTAGGAAGCTGTTAGAAAAGACGTCTCCGAACCGCAGGAGAGCGAGCTATAAAGAAGGTGAGATTGGAAGGACACAGAAAATATGACTGTCCATTTGATATAGCTTGAATACTAATATTCATCAAAGATGATTTTACTAAATAACACTTATTAAAGGGGTTTTCCATTTCAGAAAAGCCTGGTCTCCAGACGTAGTCCAGGATCGGACTGGGGAGTCTGGGGCCCACAGGGGTAATTGACTCTAGGTGCCCACCTACAGCAATATGCAAATATCTGTTATCCGCTATCCCTGTTATAGTGGAGCATTGACTGACGGCTCCGGCACATCTGCCGTGCATATACTATAACTGGGATGTACAATTACGATAGTATGCATTAAAGGGGTTCTTTGGTTAAAGCAAGTTATCACCGATCCATGGGCTCCACAGGATAGGTGATCACTTATTGATCGTTTTGGTCCGAACATTGGAAAAGCATCGGAAGCATGGGGAAGTTTTATCCCTGTCAGGACACTTATCCCCATTTTAAAATGCAGTGACAGATGGGATGTCTGACCGCAGCTCCATTCATTCTCTTGGGGGCTTCCAAAAAAAGAGCAGCGCTCGCAGCCACTGTGGGAATGATTGGATCAGTGATCGAGTCGCACATGAGCTCCAGTCTAATGGGGAGAAAAGCTTCACATTCTGCCGATTGTATGCCAGCAGTCAGGACCCGACCAATCAGTAACTTATCACTTATCCTGTGGAGAGGTGATTACTTGTTTTCACCAGAGACCCTTGTAAGTGTACCTCTGACGCTCTGGTACAACTCCTAAAATATATACTAAATTGGGTACAGTAGTTCAATGCAGTTTGTGGAAAATATTTTTTTCATAAGAATTTGGGAAAGTTATGAAATGTTCTATAAATGTCTGTCCTATTCCTGTTCTAAGGATCTAGACTTTTTTAAATTCATCACTTAAATATGAACCATGTATGAGGGAGTCGGAGTCGGAAAGATGGAAATTGAGGAATCAGAGTCTGGGTCGAAGGTTTGGCTTACCGACTCCACAGCCCTGCATATTACCGCCACTTACTGACCGAATAATACCACATACAAAGAACAAGTACGGCCACACCATGACCAGACCACATATTACCACCACAAAGTGACAATAATACCACATGCAAGGAAAAAATACTGCCACGCCATGACCGGACTACATATTACCACCACCACAAAGTGACCAAATACTACAATGCTGATCATGAATACAAACCACAATACTAACAACACTGTTATTACCACCAGCGACATTATACACAGGAGTTCTGTATATACACCGCGTGCAGAATTATTAGGCAAATGAGTATTTTGATCGCGAGATACTTTTTATACATGTTGTCCTACTCCAAGCTGCATAGGCTTGAGAGCCAACTACCAATTAAGTAAATCTGGTGATGTGCATCTCTGTAATGAGGAGGGGTGTTGACTAATGACATCAACACCCTATATAAGGTGTGCTTAATTATTAGGCAACTTCCTTTCCTTTGGCAAAATGGGTCAGAAGAGAGATTTGTTTGGCTCTGAAAAGTCCAAAATTGTGAGATGTCTTGCAGAGGGATGCAGCAGTCTTGAAATTTCCAAACTTTTGAAGCGTGATCACCGAACAATCAAGCGTTTCATGGCAAATAGCCAACAGGGTCGCAAGAAGCATGTTGGCCAAAAAAGGCGCAAAATAAGTGCCCATGAATTGAGGAAAATCAAGCGTGAAGCTGCCAAGATGCCATTCGCCACCAGTTTTGCCATATTTCAGCGCTGCAGCGTTACTGGAGTATCAAAAAGCACAAGGTGTGCGATACTCAGGGACATAGTCAAGGTAAGGGAGGCTGAAAAACGACCACCTTTGAACAAGAAACATAAGATAAAACTTCAAGAATGGGCCAAGAAATATCTTAAGACTGATTTTTCAAAGGTTTTATGGACTGATGAAATGAGAGTTACTCTTGATGGGCCAGATGGATGGGCCAGAGGCTGGATCAGTAAAGGGCAGAGAGCTCCACTCCGATTCAGACGCCAGCAAGGTGCAGGTGGGGTACTGGTATGGGCTGGTATCATCAAAGATGAACTTGTGGGACCTTTTCGGGTTGAGGATGGAGTGAAGCTCAACTCCCAGACCTACTGCCAGTTTCTGGAAGACAACTTCTTCACTTCAAGCAGTGGTACAGGAAGAAGTCGGTATCGTTGAAGAAAAACATGATTTTTATGCAGGACAATGCTCCATCACATGCATTCAACTACTCCACAGAGTGGCTGGCCAGTAAAGGTCTAAAAGAAGAAAAAATAATGACATGGCCCCATTGTTCACCTGATCTGAACCCCATAAAGAACCTGTGGTCCATTATAAAATGTGAGATGTACAGGGAAGGAAAAGAGTACACCTCTTGGAACAGTGTCTGGGAGGCTGTGGTGACTGCTGCACGCAATGTTGATCGACAACAGATCAAGCAACTGACAGAAACTATGGATGGAAGGCTGTTGAGTGTCATCATAAAGAAAGGTGGCTATATTGATCACTAATTTTTTTGTTTTTGCATGTCAGAAATGTTTATTTCTAAATTTTGTGCACTGATATTGGTTTACCTGGTGAAAATAAACAAGTGAGATGGGATTATATTTGTTTTTCATTTTTTCATTAAGTTGCCTAATAATTCTGCGCAGTAATAGTTACCTGCACAAACAGATATCCTCCTAAGATCTAAAAAAAAAACCACTCCAACTTCCAAAAATATTAAGCTTGGATATTTGAGTCTTTTGGGTTGATTGAGAAGATAGTTGTTGATCAATAATAAAAATAATCCTCTAAAATACAATTTGCCTAATAATTCTGCACACAGTGTAGTGTCAGTGTACAGATAATATAGTGATCACTAGTGACATTATAAACAGGAGCTCTGTGTATAGTGTACAAATAATACAGTGATCACCAGTGACATTATACACAGGAGCTCTGTATATACTATATAGTGTAAGTGTTCATGTAATACACTGACTCACCAATGATGTCTCTAGGTGAAGTCCTTCATCTTCGCTTTTCTTCTTCATCTGGTACAGACCGCCATCACTTCTTCCAGTCATGAATCATCTCTGCAGAAAATAACACACAGTTATCAATAACTGATCTCTTCTAGAGCACATTCCCACTTTTTCCCCCCTGACTTCTACACTACACCAGTTGAAGAAAAAAAAGCGACATAGTGCCGCCCTGCACAGTAACAGGACCCCACTTTTGGTCCCTCCCATGGAAAACAGTTTCCTAAAAAGTAAATTATATTACAGAAGTAATAATGTTCATAATTGGAATCTAAAGTAATTATGTTCCCCACTCGCCACCATAAACAGTAATTAAGTCGCTTGTCCAGCCTGGCTCCCCCCCATATATCCCTTCTGTTCCCCATATGTCCAGCGTGGCCCCTTTATATTTATCCTAGCCCACGTGTATCGAGCCTGCGCCCCCCCCCCCCATATATCCATCCTGGCCCCCATGTGTCGAGCCTGCCCCCCCCATATATCCATCCTGGCCTTCATGTGTCCAGCTGCCCCCCATATATCCATCCTGGCCTCTGTGTCCATTCCCCCCCCCATATATCCATCCTGGTCTCCATCTGTCCAGCCTGCCCCCCCATATATCCATCCTGGCCTCCATGTGTCCAGCCTGCCCCCCCATATATCCAACCTGCCCCCCCCATATATCCATCCTGCCCCCCTTCCCATGTGTCCAGCCAAACCCCCCATCCTTACATGTTCAGCCAGGCCCCCCCTTATGTATCCAGCCAGCCCCCCCATTTATGTGTCCAGCCAGGCCCCCTCACCCATGTGTCCAGCCAGGCACCCCCTTATGTGTCCAGCAGGCTCCCCCTTATGTGTCCAGGCAGGCTCCCCCTTATGTGTCCAGCCAGGTTCCCTCCCCTCCCATGTGTCCAGCCAGGCTCCCCCCTTATGTGTCCAGCTAATCTCCCCCTTATGTGTCCAGCCAGCCACCCCTCCCATGTGTCCAGCCAGGCACCCCCTTGTGTGTCCAGCCAGGCTCCCTCATGTGTCCAGCCAGGCTCCTTCCTTATGTGTCCAGCCAGGCTCCTTCCTTATGTGTCCAGCCAGGCTCCCTCCTTATGTGTCCAGGCAGGCTCCCCCTCCCATGTGTCCAGCCAGGTCTCAGTTGTGTGTCCAGCCAGGCCCTCTTGTGTGTCCAGCCAGGCCCCCCCCCCTTGTGTGTCCAGCCAGGCTCCCCCTCGTGTGTCCAGCCAGGCCCACCTTGTGTGTCCAGCCAGGCCCCCCCCTTATGTGTCCAGGGAGGCTCCCCCTCCCATGTGTCCAGCCAGGCCCCCCCCTTGTGTGTCCAGCCAGGCCCCCCTTGTGTGTCCTGCCAGGCCTCCCCCCTTGTGTGTCCAGCCAGGCCCCCCCTTGTGTGTCCAGCCAGGCCCCCCCTTGTGTGTCCAGCCAGGCCCCCCCCCTTGT
Source organism: Phyllobates terribilis (assembly GCF_046119375.1). Classification (NCBI taxonomy): domain Eukaryota; kingdom Metazoa; phylum Chordata; class Amphibia; order Anura; family Dendrobatidae; genus Phyllobates; species Phyllobates terribilis. Next base: position 878,302 of record NW_027363079.1, read on the forward strand.
GTGTCCAGCCAGGCCCCCCCTTGTGTATCCAGCCAGGCCCCCATCCCATTCTGCATTCATTCACACACACAAAGATTCCTCTTAATATAATCAAAATATAAACCAATAACTCTAGTATTTTTCATCTTTGCAGGATACAACCAGGCTCTGTAGTGTTGGTTGGGGAAATAGGATGCTTGTCCCTGTAGTGTGTTCTTATACATAATAAGCCAGCATGGTGCACTACATGCATCTATGTGACTGGCACATTATACAGGTTTTATTCATGTGCATTTAAATTCTAATCATTCACCCCTTTCCCTATGAATGGTCGGTGTGAGTGGTTGTTCATCAGTATGTTGCACCTGTGCTACCTCCCATCTTTTATCCCTGGAGTTTGTCTGTATCCAGCAGTTAAATTAAGAATAAAAATAGGATTTTTTTTTTACAAAATCTTCAGTTTTTCTCAAATTTGTTAATGCAAAAATGTATACACCCCACATCAAAAACTACTACTTGTAGTGTTTTGTATGACCGCCATGACTTTTAAGGACAGCAACAAGTTTTCTAGGCATGGAATGAACAAGTTGGAGACATACTGCAACATCTATTTTTTCCCTTTCTTCAAGAACAACCTCTTTAGAGCCTGGATGCTGGATGGAGAGTGATGCTTAAAGGGGTTTTCCTCACAAAAAAAAGTACATTTTAATCAATAGATTTTGGAATAATAAGTTCCACAATTGTATGTGTTTAAATAAAATGTTCCTGTGTTGAGATGATGTTATAAATGTGCCCCTGCTATGTATGGCGTAATGGCCGTGTCTGATCGTACAGGGACCTGGTCTGATCATTCCATAGCTCCTGGGCAGGGGGTGGGGGAAGCAAAAGAATATACAAACATTACAGCAGGGGGTCACAACTGATTCTTTTTGTGAGGTAAAACATTTCCCTGCCTGTTTTTAAACAATGTTTTACTTCAAAGAAAGAATCATCTGCGATCCCCTGATGTAATATCAGTGCACATTTTTTTTCTACCCCCTGCCCAAGAGCTGTGGTATAATCAGACCATGTTCCTGTACAGTCAGACACAGCCATTACACAGTACACAGCAGGGACACATTTATAAGATTATCTCAGCACAGGAACATTTTTTAAACATATCCAATTGTGGAAATTATTAGTATTCCAAGATATATTGATTAAAATGTACTATTGTTTGTGGGAAAACCCCTTTATTTTGTCTCTTCAGAATTCCCTGAAGGTCTTTTGATTGGGCTCAGATTAATTCTTGGCGACTGAATCTCTTTCACCCTGTTCTTTTTCAAAAATGCAACTTATGTGTGTTTTGGATCATTGTCATGTTGGAAATTGCATGTCTACCAAGGGCACAGAGTTATGGTTGCAGATTTTCTTTCAATATAGAGCAGTACATCTTTGAACTCATGATACCTTCAATGAAATATAGCTCCCCAGCACCAGCAGTACTCATAGAGCTCCACATAAGGATACTGCTGCCACCATGTTTTAGTGTTGGCATTATGCATTTACAAATATGAAATTAGAAAAATGCATGATGCCTACAGTAAAACATGGTGGTTGCATCAGTATCCTTAAGTGAGGCTGCATGAGTGCTGCTGATGTCGGGAGCTACATGACTATGATCCAAAGCACACATATGTTGCATTTCTGAAGAACAGATTGAAAATGATTCAGTGAGTATGTCTTCTAATCTGAACCCAAATGAAACACCTATGGGAGAAATTCTGAAGAGATAAGTTGAGCATCACGCTGCATCCAGCATCCAGTCTCTAAAAAGATTGCTTTTATGCCGCCAAGTTGTTTATTCCACTCCTAGAAGAGCTGCTTTTTTCTTGCTATAATACAAATTCTAACAGTCTATTCAGTTGAACTATCAGCTGTGTATCCTCCAGACTTCTGCACAACACAACTGATGGTCCCAACCCCTTTTATAAGGCAAGAAATCCCACTTATTAAACTTGACAGGGCACACCTGTGAAGTGAAAACCATTTCCGGTGACCACCTCTTGAAGCTCATCAAGAGAATGCCAAGAGTGTGCAAAGCAGTCATCAAAGCAAAAGGTGGGTACTTTGAAGAACCTAGAATATAAGACATATTTTCAGTTGTTTCACACTTTTTTGTTAAGTACATAATTCCACATGTGGTAATTCATAGTTTTGATGCCTTCAGTGTGAATGTACAATTTTCAAAGTCATGAAAATACAGAAAAATCTTTAAATGGGAAGGTGTGTCCAAACTTTTTGTCTGTACTGTATATATATAATGTATATATATATTATTTTTTCACCCTTACTAATAAGTGTTTCATTACTATACAGAGGAAGATTCTGAGGGAGATGATGCTTCACCTATAGGTATGTACTGCACAATACCATTCCATGTTTCTTAACCCTGTCTCGTGTAAATCAGCATTAACCTTCCTGACAGCCCCATTTTTCAAGTCTGATACGTCACTTTCTGCGGTAATAACTTTAAAATGCTTCTGTCAGTGATTCTGAGATTGTGATTTTGTTGTTGTAAAACATTTTACCTGTTACTACCGGTAAATTCAGATCTGTTGTTTTGTCTTTGTTCATGAAAATATTCCAAATTTTCTGAAAATTTTGAAAAATGTGCAATCTTTAAACTTGTATACCCTTAATGACATGTATATAGTGTAAGATGGCTGACGGACAGGTCCTTGAGGGGAAATATGTATCATCGAGGTTGGTAGCTTCGGTGATGTAAACCCGAGAAAGCATGCTCCAGCACGTATACTGCTGACAGTGTTAATAGGGCGTATCAGGCCGGTTTTAAGAGCAGTCATAAAAAATGGGTGGGAATGGCTGCCCACATATCCCCACCTCTGGAGCGTGGTTTGGTAAATAAAATAGAGACCAAATGTCTCATTCAGTGTCTGTGTCTGGAGACCTGTGGATCTCCAAGGCGTTAGTCTGTACTAAGGATTGGACACTGACCTGAGCAGGCGAACCGGTAACATTGTGTGGACATTTTACTTTGTGCTTCCACTTTGTGCCGGAAAACGCTATTTTTGTTTATGCTGTCTGAATAAACCAGTTTGGATTTCAATGAAAATGCTTCCTGTGTCTACCTCAACCGCAGACGAGTGAGTATTAAACCCTACAATTGGTGCTAGAAGCACAGTCACAAATCCCAAGGGGCAGTGTGACTGCTACAGGAAACCTTTTATGTCTTGGGTGAAGGCCGTCAGCCAGTAGGGGACGTCTGGCATCATGGAGGAGCTGATAAAGCAACTGGTGCAGGCTAATCTCCGGCAGCATCAACCGCAGCAGTGGCAGCAGCAGCAGTACAAGCAGCAGATAAACCTCCTAGCCGAGTTAATCCATGGCAGTTCAATCGCCCCACCCCCAAGTCCAAGTGATGACTCACTTGCCAGGAAGACGTTAAGAAGAGCCTTACAAAAGATGATCCCGGGTGATGAGGACGAGGCGTTTCTGACAATTTTTGAGAGGGTGGCGGAGCGAGAGATATTGCCTCCAGAGCAGTGGGCGGAGGTTCTGGCACCATATTTAACAGGGCAACAGCAGAAGGCCTATTATAACTTGGCCTTGCAAGATGCAAAAGAGTACATCAAGTTGAAGACTGAGATTTTGGCGTGCTTAGGAGTGACTCTGACTGACATGATGCGGGTGTACCACTGGGCCTATTGCAGTGACAAACCTTCCCGGTCCCAAATGTTTTACCTCCTACACTTGGTCCAAAAGTGGTAGCAACCGGAATCTTCCTCTCCAGCACATATAGTGGCGAGGATTGTGATGGACAGGTTCATACACTCCCTTCCAAGGCTGGTGCCATCCTGGGTTGCACAGGGAGATCCCCATAATGCCAATGACCTTGTGAGGTTGGTAGAAAGGTACCAGGCGGTCGAGAGTGCTTTGGGGAAGTAAGGGGTGGGAGCATCTCCATACTGTGGTTACCAACAGGGGGGATGGACACCCAAAAGTGGGGAACTAGAACCACATCTGGGGGGCATCCTAGAGTTCAGGAGGGGTCCCGAGTTGCTACCAAAGGCCCCATCCAATAACTTAATTTGTTGGCGATGTCACACCCCGGGTCTAATAGTGGCCTGTTGCCCTATGACCAACGAGCCAGTAGACTGCAGCACAGGACGGCGCTACTTTGCATATCCTGCTTGTAGTGCTGTCCCTCCACGAGGCGTGGGACCACAGGCATGCCCCGTGTCAGTGAATGGAGCGCAAATGACTGGTCTGTTCGATTCTGGGAGTTTGGTAACCCTAGTGAGGGCCATAATTCCTCATCGTCTGATTCTGCAGAAAAAAGTGGACATCTGCTGTATCCATCGAGACGCTAAGGACTACCCTGTGGTCCTAGTGGTCATAGGCACAAACTGTAGCACCGAGTCCCATGAGGTGGGCGTAGTCAAGGACCTGTTGCACCCTGTTATAATAGGGCAGGACTTTGCCTTGCTTTGGGACTTGTGGGAGAAAGGGAGGAAGCTGGGTTGTCCAGACCACAACCAGGTCGCTCCTAAAGAAACCTCGTCGCAGGCTGCAACCGACAGTTTTCCCTTTCATGTGCTTGTTGGGGGTGAGGATGAAGCAGCATCCCTGAGCTGGAGGTGGGGATACTTTGGAAACGCCCAGCTCAGGGACTGAACTCTAAAAGGTGTGTTTAATAATGTCACTGTTCTGAATGGTGTTGCTCAAGAGTCTAGGGCTGATACCTGATATCCGTACTTTGCTGGAATTGGGGAGTTACTATGTCAGGTCACGAAGCTCAGAAGAGAGGTAATCGATCAGTTACTAGTGCCAGGGCCGTACAGACGCAGGGTGTTAGATATGGCCAATGTACATGTCTTAGGTGGTCATCTGGAGGTAGAAAAAGCCCAGGAAAGAATCTTCCAGAGGGTCTACTGGCCCAGTTGTCACCGAGAGATTGTGAATTACTGTAGGTCCTGTCACACCTATCAGTTGACCTCCCCTGTGGCTCACTTCCGTAGCCCTTTAGTGCCACTACCTGTCATTGAGGTCCCAATCGATCGCATCACCATGGATCTAGTGGGACCCCTGGTCAAGTCCGCCAGAGCACATCAGTATATCTTGGTGGTACTGGACAATGCTACATGTTACCCGGAGGCTGTACCACCACGAAACTCCTCTGCCAAGTGCATAGTCCAGGAGCTAGTCCACATCTTTTCTAGAATGGGGTTGCCTAAGGAGATCCTAACGGACCAAGGGACCCCATTTATGTCAAGGGGGATGAGGGAGTTGTGAAAAATCCTGCAAATCACACAACTCAGGACCTCAGTCTACCACCCCCAGACAGACGGCTTAGTGGAGAGGTTTAATAAAACCTTGAAGGCCATGTTGAAGAAGGTCGTAGAGAAAGACTGCCGGAACTGGTACTGTCTACTGCCGTACCTTCTGTTTTCTATTAGAGAAGTCCCACAGGCCTCTACTGGCTTCTCACCATTTGAGCTGTTATATAGCTGACAGCCCCTTGGACTCCTGGATGTAGCAAAGGAGACTTCGGAGGCGGGGTCTACACCCTACAGGAATGTAATCAAACATGTGGCTCAGATGCAAGAAAGGATTGTTGAGGCGATGCCTATTGTGAAAGAACACCTCCTCAAAGCACAAGAGGCACAGTCAAGGGTGTACTAAAGATCAGCGAGGGTGAGACACTTCCACCTTGGAAATTGGGTACTAGTGCCTACGGTGGAGAGCAAATTCCTGACCAAGTGGCAGGGCCCCTATGAAGTTCTTGAAAAGCTTGGCAATGTCAACTATAGAGTCCACTAACCAGGGAAAAGGAAGCCCTACCAGGTGTACCAGGTCAACCTGATCAAGCCATGGCGACATAGGGAGTTTGTGGAAGCTCCTGTTTGGTGGCGAAGACCAAAGCCCACGTGAAGGAAGTCAAGCTGGCAGAGTCGCTGTCACATGCCCAGATGCCACAGTGCCGAGAGTTGCTATAGCGGAACTGAGACCTGTTCTCAGAACTACCAGGGCGTACTCGGATCATAGAGCATGAGTTTCTTCCGGGTCATCATGTCCAAGTAAATATGAAGCCGTATCGGATTCCCGAAGCCCACCGAGAGGTGATTGCAAAAGAGGTGAAGCGGATGCTGAGCATGGGAGTCATTGAGGAGTCCAGGAGTGGCTGGTCCAGTCCCATAGTCTTAGTGCCAAAACCAAATAGAGAATGGCAGTTTTGCAATGACTATAGGAAACTCAACAAATTCTTGAAGTTTGACACCTACCCAATGCCCAGTGTAGATGAACTGTTTGAAAGGTTGGGGCCAGCCAGGTATATTACCACCCTTGACCTCGCTAAAGGAATTGGCAAATACCCATGTCCCAAGATGCCAAGGAGAAGACTGTCTTCTCAACGCCAGATTGTTGATTCTAGTACACAAGGATGTTGTTTGGGTTGCAAGAAGCCCTGGCTACCTTCCAGAGGACCATGGACTTGATTCTAGCTCCCCACAAGAAGTATGCAGCAGCCTACTTGGATGACATCGTGATCTATAGCCAGGATTGGGGAAGCCATCTGAGCAAAGTCCAGGCGATACTTGATTCTTTAAAGAAGGCAGGGTTTTCTATAAACCTGAAGAAATGTGCCATGGGCATTGAAGAAACCAAATACTTGGGTTATGTCGTAGGGAGAGGTGAAATAAAGCCCCAAATAAAGTCGACGTGATCAAGAAGAGTTGGCCACTACCCCACTCAGGGAAACAGGTCAAAGCGTTCCTAGGCATCGTGGGCTATTACCGCCGGTTCATCCCTAACTTCGTCATGATAGCGGCCCCTTTGACAGACCTCCTTACAGGGACAAAGTCGGTTATGGCTAAGTAATCTCCAGAAGCTGAGACTGCCTTCGAAGGTAGCTCTGTGTAAACAGACAGTTATGGTGGCACCGGATTTCTCAAATAAGTTTGTGGTCCAGACAGACATGTCAAATGTCGGGCTGGGTGCTGTCCTATCACAAGAAGTGAACGGGGAAGAGCATCCCATAATGTATTTAAGTCAGAATGTGACATCCTGTGGGAAGAATTACTCCATAGTGGAAAAGGCCATCAAGTGGGTGTTGGACACTTCAAGATACTACCTCTTAGGCAGGAAGTTCAGGCTAGTGTCAGACCATGCCCCACTAAGGTGGATGAGTGACAAGAAGGGGAATGATGCCGGAGTGACCAGATGGTCCCTAGCCCTTCAGGATTTTAGCTTCCATGCAGAGCATAGGCCCGGGAAACTGCATGGCAATGCTGACGCACTGTCGAGGGTCCACTGCTTGATAGCGTGTCGGGGTGGAGACGCTGCACTGTATGCCCCCTCTACTCCAGACTCGTACACAGGTTTATAGACTATTCTATACCCGCCTATATTGGTTTATTATTATGGAATAGTTTATACGTCAGGAGCTATTTCCATAATTGCCCCTCTCTTGCATCCTGTGGTTCTTTTGCACAATATTTATTTACACCCTGATAGAGGTAGTACATATGTTTTCCCCATATCTACTACATATAGTCTGTATTGATATACACCTGGTTTCTTATTGTTTTATTTATATGTGTATTATATATATATATACACACATATACATAATGGGTATGGAAAGTATTCAGACCCCTTCAAAGTTTTCACTCTTTGTTTCTTTGCAGTCATTTGGTAAATTCTAAAAAGTTCATTTTTTTTTCTCATTAAAGTACACTCTGCACCCCATCTTGACTGAAAAAAAAAACAAATGTAGAAATTTTTGCAAATGTATTAAAAAAGAAAAACTGAAATATCACATTATCATAATCAGACCCTTTGCTCAGACACTCATATTTAAGTCAAATGCTTTCCATTTCCTTGTGATCCTCCTTGAGATGGTTCTACTCCTTCATTGGAGTCCAGCTGTGTTTAATTAAACTGATAGGACTTGATTTGGAAAGGCACACACCTGTCTGTATAAGACCTCACAGCTCACAATGCTCACAATGCTTGTCAGACCAAATGAAAACCATGAGCTCAAAGAAACTGCCCAAGGAGCTCAGAGACAGAATTGTGGCAAGGCACAGATCTGGCCAAGGTTACAAAATAATTTCTGCGTTACTCAAGGTTCCTAAGAGCAAAGTGGCCTCCATAATCCTTAAATGGACGAAGTTTGGGCCACCAGAAGTCTTCCTAGACCTGGCCATCCAGTCAAACAGAGCAATTGTGGGAGAAGAGCCATGGTGAGAGAGGTAAAGAAGAACCCCAAAATCACTGTGACTGAGCTCCAGAGATGCAGTAGGGAGATGGGAGAAAGTTTCACAAAGTCAACTATCACTGCAGCCCTCCACCAGTCAGGCCTTTATGGCAGAGTGGCCCGACGGAATCCTCTCCTCAGTGCAAGACAAATGAAAGTCCGCATAGAGTTTGCTCAAAAACACATGAAGGACTCCCAGACTATGAGAAATAAGATTCTCTGGACTGATGAGATGAAGATAGATCTTTTTGATGATAATGGAGAAAACCAGGCACTGCTCATCACCTACCCAATACAATCCCAACAGTGAAACATGGTGGTGGCAGCATCATGCTATGGGGGTGTTTTTCAGCTGCAGGGACATGACGACTGGTTGCAATTGAAGGAAACATGAATGCGGCCAAGTACAGAGATATCCTGGGTGAAAACCTCTTCCAGAGTGCTCTGGACCTCAGACTTGGCCGAAGGTTCACCTTCGAACAAGACAATGACCCTAAGCACACAGCTATAATGACAAAGGAGTGGCTTCACAACAACTCTGTCACCATTCTTGACTGGTCCAGCCAGAGCCCTGACCTAAACCTAATTGAGCATCTCTGGAGAGACCTGAAAATGGCTGTCCACCAACGTTCACCATCCAACCTGTCGGAACTGGACAGGAACTGCAAGGAAGAATGGCAGAGGATCCCCAAATCCAGGTGTGAAAAACTTGTTGCTTCATACCCAAGAAGACTCATGGCTGTACTAGTTCAAAAGGGTGCTTCTACTCAATACCGAGCAAAGGGGCTGAATATTTATGACCATGTGATATTTCAGTTTTTCTTTTTTAATAAATTTGCAAAAATTTCTAGATTTCTGTTTTTTTTCCAGTCAAGATAGGATGCAGAGTGTACTTTAATGAGAAAAAAATGAACTTTTTAGAATTTATCAAATGGCTGCAATGAAACAAAGAGTGAAAAATTTAAAGGGGTCTGAATACTTTCCATTCCCACTGTATGTATATATATGTATTCTAGTGGCAATGGTATATATTCCATTGATTTGTACTGTACATTTGCATGTGGGAAACACATGTTGTTCAGCGCTTTCTCCTGGTTGCTTTGTTCCCACCCCTATTCGTATTTTAGCTTGATCCATTAAAATTTGTTATAATTTAGCATACTCTGGTCTTCTTTTTGGTTCTATATCATTGGTTTTCTGTGTTTTCGTTACCGATTGGTCTATACAGTCGTTTTTAAACATGCATCCTGACTAGGTAGTGTATGTATGTATGTATATATATATATACATACATGCATGCATGCATGCATACATACATACATACACACACACACAGTGTTATACTTAATGCATTTCCTTCTCAGAACTGATTATTCTTCTTCTAATCTTCATGTGTATCGTGATTTTCGAATTTTGAGCTTTTTTGCTTATTGATAGCCAAGCCCGCCAGCTTTGGGCAGAGGAGGGCCGCTTTTACGAGCAGTCATAAGAGATGGGTGGGAATGGCTGCTCACATCTCCCCAACCCAGGGGCGTGGTTTGGTAAATAAAATGGAGACCAATTGTGTCATTCTGTGTCTGGAGATGTGTGGATCTCCAGGATGCTGGTCTGTGCTAAAGACCTAAGGATTGGAAACTGACCTGAGCGGGCGAACCCGCAACATTGTATGGACATTTTACTTTGTATTTCCACTTTGTGCCGGAAAAGGGTGTTTTTGTTTTGCTACCTGAGCAATTTATGCTGTCTGAATAAACTAGCCTGGATTTCAATGAAAATGCTTCCTGTGCCTACCTCAGCTGCAGCCGAGTGAGTACCAAACCGTACAGTAGCTATACAATATTAGTGTCTGCTATACAAGGAGTAATGCTGCATTCAGGAGAAATTGCGTAATAAATTGTGCAGTCTAAAAATTAGGGCTGAAGTAACATTTTAGCTGAATGGAATTTGGCTAAATGGTATTATTAATTTTTTTTCTTCTATTTTCGTTAATGCAAAGCAACTCAAGGAATAGCAAACTTCTTGTATGCTTTGAAACCTCCATTCTTTAAATTGGGGTGATTTTTAGGGGGTTACAATAAAAGGCCCTTCAAAGTCACTTCAAAAGTGAATAGGTCCATAAAAATGCAGTTTATTTTAAATTTCCTTGGAAATATGAAAAATTGCTGCTAAAATTGTAACCCCTTCATGACCTTTGACATACCTATACGTCCTGATCGGGAAGGGATTCCCGACCACTGACATACAGTAACATCATGACGATTGTGCCGGGCCCAGGGGCTTTGCCCTCACCATCATCGTTGGGAGCTTGGCTTAAGTGATAGCAGAGCCTCGGCTGTCACTGTCAGGAGCATTGCCCTCACCATTCCCAGCTTTTTAACCCCTTAAATGTCGTTATCAATAGAAATAACAGCATTTAGAAGGCTTGAGGAGGGAGAGGGCTCCCTCTCCTACGTGATCTGCATCAGGTGCCATCATACACTGGGAGAACCCCTAAGGTGCCATAACAGCCTGAGGACCCCATTTTACAAAGTACACCTCTCAGTGAACTCTTCTAGGGGTGCAATGATCATATTAACACCATGGGTGTGTCACAGAATTTTATACCATTGGGCAGTGAAGAACAAATAATTACATTTTTATCTCAAATATTTTGTTTTAGCCCCAGATTTTACGTTTTAAATGGGGTTAATGGATAAAACTGGCCCCTAAAATGTGGCCCACAATTTCTGCTGAATGTGGCAATACCTCATATGTGGCTGTACAGTACTGCTTAGCCACACGGCGACACTCGGGAAGGACGGAGCGCTATTTGACTGCTGGAGTATAGGTTTTCCTAGAATAGTTTGCGGACTCCATATACAGAGACCCTAAATGCTAAAAGAGCAGAATACCCCCCCTCAAGTGACCCCATTTTGTAAGTTATACCACTGACAAACATGTGGATGGTAAATCTGATGTAGGCACACACTGGAGCTCTGGAGGGCGGGATGGGGGGGGGGGGGTAGCATTAAAATTTCGAGGAGCACAGAATTTGCTATATTTCTTTTGGGGGCGAGGAGTTATTTCACTTTTCCAGTGCCCTTGTGCTACCAGTAACGTGGAAGCACCCTATATTTACATTGACAGATGAAACCAGGGGAGGAGTCTTGAGGAGATAATTTGCATATTCCCACTGCATTTTGGGATAAGTGAAGAGTCTCCGCGAGCTCAAAGAACACTGGATTTTGGCCGTTGGAGCTGAAAGGAGGATATCGGTAAACCGAATTTTGGAGCGTTTTTCACTGTTTTCATAACACATTAACAATAAGAACATGGAAGAGTCCAGGAGCCATTTGGTGAGCTGCATATCCTGATACATGTTCACATACTTGCCAGGGAAAAGCCAAACTTCACATGCCAGAAATGCAAGCTTGTGTCCCTGTTGGAGGAAAAGTTGCAAAATCTAGACGAGAGGTTAACTACCTTGAAAATCATTAAGGAAGGTGAAGAGTTCTTAAGACAGAGGAGAATTATCTCTTCATGATACAGGAAGAGAAGAAATTCGAACTGCACCTGATGAAACAGAAGAATGGAAGCATGTGACCCAGAGAAGCAGGAGTATCGAGAGGCAGTCAGCACCCATACTGCTCAGGAACCAGTACCAGGCTCTCACACAGGAGAACCATGAAGAAATACAGCAAGATAAGACTTTGCCCACAATGAATAACCTTGTAAGCCCTCAGAATCCTCCTGGATAGAGAAAGAAAATGTTGTGAAGAAAAAACGGAGAGTGGTGGTCATGGGGGATTCCCTGTTGAAAGGAACAGAGGCCGCTATCTGCAGACCAGACATAACCTCAAGAGAAATGTGCTGTCTTCCAGGAGCAAAAATTAAAGATGTGTCTGACAGAATATCAAGACTTTTCAGACCTACAGATCACTACCCATTCCTGCTTATACATGTGGGTACAAATGACACCGCAAGAAAGGACCTGGAAACCATCTGCAGTGACTTTGAAAACTTAGGCAAGAAAGTGAAAGAATTGGGAGCGCAGGTGGTCTTCTCATCCATCCTCCCAGTGGATGGCCATGGAGCAATGAGGTGGAATAAGATTCTACAGGTAAACAACTGGCTACGTCGATGGTGCTGTCAACAAGGATTTGGATTTCTGGATCATGGAATGAATTACCTATATGATGGACTACTTGCTAGAGATGGGGTGCCCCTTACGAAGACTGGAAAACATGTATTTGGAAGTCGCCTTGCTACACTCATCAGGAGAGCTTTAAACTAGAACAATATGGGAAGGGAAGCAAAAGGCCAGAAAAAGCCATACAGCTGACAAATACTATTGAGATCTCTGCTATTGGAAGTGGAAAGGAAGAACAAAGACAAAAAAATCTAAGTAATAAAAATATGGGAGGAAGAGAAACCAATCACAAACTAAAATGTTTTTATACAAAATGCACAAAGCATGGGCAAGAAACAAGGAGAATTGGAACTACTAACGCAGGAAAAGAAATATGATGTCATTGGAATCACTGAAACTTGGTGGGACGATACACATGATTGGAATGCAAGGCTAAAAGGATACAACTTATTTGCAAGAAGCAGACTTGATAAACGAGGAGGAGGTGTTGCATTGTATGTTAGAAAAGCGTATATCTGCAGAGAGATTGAAGCAGAGACTTCGAGTTCTGTGGAAAGTGTTTGGGTCAGAATACAAGGAGAGAACAACGGAAAGGACACCATTGTAGGCATTTACTACAGGCCACCTGGGCAAGCTGAAGATATGGATGAACTCTTTATGTATCAAATGACCAAGTTCTCCAAAAAATATGACGTAGTGGTCATGGGAGATTTCAACTATCCAGACATTTGTTGGGAATCTCTCTCAAGTAAAACTAACAGGTCAAGCAAATTCTTATCCTCTCTTGCTGACAACTTTATCTTCCAAAAGGTAGGGGAGAAAACAAGGGGATCTGCTACTTTGGATCTAATCCTTATAAACAGGGAGGAAATGGTTGAGGAGATAAAAGTGGCTGTGACCCTAGGAGGCAGCGATCATGCTATTATAGAATTTTGGATAACTAGAGGAGGAAGACATGTGAAGACTCAAACTTCAAGGTTAGATTTTAGATAGGCAGATTTTAAGAGACTCAGAAAGAGAATAGGAGGGATCCAATGGCTGGATGTCCTTAAGGACAAAAATGTCCAGGAAGGATGGGAAATTTTTAAAAATGAGATTCTCAAATCACAATCGTTAACAATCCCGAAAAGTAGGAAGAATGGGAAGCATTTAAGGAAACCAGGATGGATGAACACAGCACTTAAACACATGCTAAAAAGAAAGAAAGAAATGTTTATCAAATGGAAAGAAGGAGTCATATCTAAAGAAGATTATAATGCAGTCTGCAGATCCTGCAGGGCACGTATCAGGTCAGCTAAAGCTGACAATGAATTAAGGCTTGCAAGAGATGTCAAAAGCAATAAAAAAGGATTTTGGGGGTATGTCAAAAGTAAAAGAAAAGTCAAAGATGCTATAGGATTTTTACAGGATGAAAATGGTGAAATGGTAAGAAAGGATGTTGAGAAGGCCGAACTTTTTAATTCCTATTTTGCATCTGTTTTCTCTCAGAAAGAAAATGGAACATCAACTGATCTTCACTGTCCTATTAAAGGAATTGAAGAATCCAGGTTATCTGTAAACAGAAAGATTGTGAGGGAATATTTAGCTAACATAAATGAGTTCAAGTCTACAGGTCCAGATGAATTAAACCCCAGAGTACTGAAGGAGATCGTAGAAGAAATTTTAGAACCACTCTCCATAATCTTTGAAAATTCTTGGAGAACAGGAGAAGTCCCAGAAGACTGGAGAAGAGCAAATGTTGTTCCTATCTTCAAAAAGGGGAAGAAAGTGGACCCAGGGAACTATAGGCCGGTGAGTCTGACTTCTATACCAGGAAAGATCTTTGAACAAATTATTAAACAACATGTATGTAAGTACCTGGATAAGAATGAAGTGATTAACCAGAGTCAGCATGGGTTTGTAACTAACAAGTCATGTCAGACTAACTTAATTTCCTTCTACGACAGAATCACTGACTGGGTGGATCAGGGAAATTGTTAAGGGGACGGTTGCAAACAACTTTTATTAAATAATGGAAAGCAACCTTACACGGGGTCCGCGATGCAGCCTGGTGGACTGCGGCCAAACACCTTCCGGGTGAGAAGGTAAAACAACCAACTTAAATAACAATCCCTTCCGTGTTACTGCACACCGGAACGGGAATAGGGATTCGCACTATCTCCGTTAACAGCACGAGAGATGTGCGATAAATAATATATCTGTAGCCCTGTTAACTGCACAGGGACTACACAGCAGACGCTAGGATGCGTGTGTGACTCACGTCGGCGAATACGTGCTCCCAGCCGGCGTGCTACCGGACTGAAGAGTATCTCTCCACGTGGCTTACAGGCGGTGCCGGGAATAGGGTGTCTGCAGACTGCTCGGGGTGTATGGCGACCCCTTTGTCGGAGCCAGACTGTCAGATGAAGCTACCTGCCTATTTCATCTAAGCCTGTCTATTTTCACTAAACCTGCCTGCCAGAAACTAAAGCACACGTGGAGCCCAACAGACCAAGCGTCCACACAACACCATCACAGCTCAATGATCAGAGCGCGCCGCCATATCTGTGGGCGGGCTATTTAAAGATTAAGCCCTGCCCACCGTCGCACTATAGGTGACGTCACCCGCAACCAATCAGGCGGCGCCAGGTCACCGGATCAGCTGACTCCCAAACCACCAATCACGGTCCACCATGTCACGGGCATGCTCAGTGCAGAGAATCCTGGACTTAAGCTTTAGCAGCCCTGTTTCCCTCCGCAACCTATCCTTCATGTTGCTAGGAACAAAGACCAAAGAGACAACCTGTATATCTCGTGCACCAGCTAGGCGTTGGGACTGATGATGATGCTGAACAGCATCAGCCCTGGCTGGACTGGAATGGGAGACTACAGAATCCACTGATGGTTCTGAACCCCTTTCGAAACCAGCAAACGCCCGACGCCTAACAGAAATGCTGTAGATATAGTATATCTTGACTTTAGCAAAGTATTTGACAAAGTATCTCACACCATCCTTATTGAAAAAATGATCAAGAATTGAAAGGACAAGGCAACTGTTAGGTGGATTCATAACTGGCTTAGTGATCGGACTCAACGGGTGGTCGTAAATGGCTTCACATCCAGCTGGATGAATGTCTCAAGTGGGGTACCACAGGGCTCTGTCCTGGGACCTGTATTGTTCAACATCTTTAGCAATGATTTAGATGAAGGAATTGAGGGTAAACTGATTAAATTTGCTGATGACACAAAGCTAGGAGGGATAGCTAACACTAGAGAAGAGAGAGACAGGATTCAAAAAGACCTAAATAATCTGGAGCAGTGGGCAGCAAGTAACAGAATGTTTTTTAACAGGGAAAAATGTAAAGTACTACATCTGGGCAATAAAAATGAAAAAGGCATATACAAAATGGGAGGAATAGAGCTAAGCAACAGTACATGTGAAAAATACTTAGTTATACTAATAGATCATAGACTGAACATGAGTCAACAGTGTGATGCAGCAGCAAAAAAAGGCAAATACAATTCTGGGATGTTTTAACAGAAGCATACAGTCTAGATCACGTGAAGTCATTATCGGACTTTACTCCTCTTTGGTGAGACCTCATCTGGAATACTGTGTCCAGTTTTGGGCACCACATTTTAAAAAAGACATCGACAAACTGGAGCAAGTTCAGAGAAGAGCGACCAGAATGGTGACCGGTCTGCAAACCATGTCCTATGAGGAACGGTTGCAGGATTTGGGAATGTTTAGCTTGCAAAAAAGAAGACTGAGAGGAGACTTAATAGCTGTCTACAAATATGTCAAGGGCTGTCACATTGTAGAAGGATCATCTTTATTCTCATTTGCACAAGGAAAGACTAGAAGCAATGGGATGAAACTGAATGGGAGGAGACACAGATTAGATATTATAAAAAACTTTTTGACAGTTAGGATGATCATCGAGTGGAACAGGCTGCCACGAGAGGTGGTGAGTTCTCCTTCAATGGACGTCTTCAAGCAGAGGCTGGACAGACATCTGTCTGAGATGATTTAGTGAATCCTGCTTTGAGCTGGGGGTTGGACCAGATGACCCAGGAGGTCCCTTCCAACTCTACAGTTGTATGATTCTATGGATCTGAGTGTTTTGTTTGTTTTGTGGATAGAATTGAAGCTTTTATTGGGAACATTTAACATAACATTTTGGATCATATTTATCCTGTGCTCTATGCTGAGCACTTATTTTGGGGTTTCCATCAAAATCTCTGGGTGACGTGATTCAGGTGACACCCCCCAGTGGATCCATTCATTATAATGAGGCAGCAGAGTTACTCTTCTGGGCTCCATCTTACCTCTGTTCAGCGTTGTCCTACTTTTCAGAGGTGTCCAAAACTGCGGCCGATCGCGCATTTATGCACACCTAAAAAGACGGACAATACCAACTCACAGGCCAGACGGCATCCAGTGTTGCCATCTGCCTTGTTTTAGGGAATCGTCCTCTGGGACAGTCATGTAAGGGCTTGTTTTTTGCGGGACGATTTATTGGTACCATTTTTGGTCACATGTCATTTTTTGATTGCTTTCTATTCTAAATTTGGGGAGGGAAAATAAACAAAAACTGGCAATTCAGGAATTGTGTTTTTTTTTTTTTAATACCGTTCTGCGTGTGGTAAAATTGATAAGGCAGAGTTATTCTTCAGCTCTGTACGTTTACAGCGGTACCACATTAATAGCGTTTTTATACAAAAAATATATATATTTTTTGCATCGCGTTATTCTGAGAGCTATAATTTTTTTATTTTTCCACTGATGGGGCTGTATGGCGGCTTGTTTCTTGTGGGACAAGATGACGTTTTCAGTGGTACTAATTTTATTTATATTTGTTTTTTTTATCGTGTTTTATTCCACTTTTTTTTCCCAGTGGCATGATGATAAAGCATCGTTAGTCTCGTTTTTTTACGTTTTTTTTGTGCGGCGTTCACTGAAGGGGTTAACTAGTGTGACACTTTTATAGGTCGGGTTGTTCCAGACTCGGCAATACCAAATATGTGTACTTTTTTTATTTTATTTTTATTTTTTTTTACATAAAAATGTGTATTTATTAGTGAATATTTTTTTTAATTATTATTATTTATTTATTTATTTATTTTTTTACCTATTTTTACACATTTTTTGCCATTTATTTTTTACTTTTTTACTTAGTCCCTTTATGGGACTTTCACTTGTTTCTCTTTGATCACAGGTATAATGTATTGCAATGTACTAGATTGCAGTGCATTCATTATACCTTTAGTGAAAGTTCCTGAGCCCTGGTCACCATGGCAATGATTGGGCCCCACGACATCGCAGGGGCACCGATCTGTCAGGGGGTTAACAGCCAGGGGTGGTGCTGACACGGCTACTAGCTGTTTAGTGCCGGAGCTCAGCCACTGGCGGCGCTGAACTCCGACACTGATCGGGCTGGAGACGCTGATATTTCAGTATCTCCTGCACGATCATGCTGAGATCGGTCAGTCAGATTGACTGACCGATCGCAGCAATCTAGGTGTGCGGACCGACCATATGGCTCCCTGCACCCCATCTTGTGCTGCTCAGCTGTCACAGATAGCTGTCCGCACTTATCTGTCACTGAGTGTTTACACGCTGTGACAGTTTAAAGCCATAACGGACACTGCACGGCAAGGAACATTAACTTACACCTGCTCATGCCGTGCAGTGTCCGTCATTGGGCGTTATGGGGTTAATACCGCTGTCAAGTGTGATGGTGACATGTAACAGACTTTAACATAATGGCCATCAGTTCTAATGAACATGGGGCCACCGTGCAGTATGAATGCAGATTGACGAAGGGTTACCTTGACTGCCGGATGACCACTTTAAAAAAATATATATATGGCTCTCAGAATATGGTGACAAAAGCCAAATTGTTTTTGTAAATGTTTTATTTTATTTTTAATTAGTAAATCATGAATAGAAATATATAGATTTGGTTTCCCGTAACCATACTGACCCATAGAGCAAAGGTAACAGATCACCACTAGATTAGCACAAAGTAAGCGGCGCTAGTACAAAACCTTGAAAAAGAAAATGTGGAATTACAGTTTTTTTCCTCACCGTTTCCACTTATTTCATAGAATAAGTGGTGTTCTGCAAAAAACAAGCCCTCTTGCGGCTATGTCGAAATATTAGAAAGGTTATGGTTCTTGTTACAAGGAGAGGAAAAACTAAGTTACAATATCCTGGGGAAAAGCTCTGTGTCTGCCTCCTGAAAACCTCCAGCTCAGGGTTTGTTACCCGACCGACGACATGTTTAACAGATTCCTTTGACTAAACCACCCTTCACATGTCCATATAATACCGGTACTGGAAAAATGGTACCGGTGTCATAAGTATTTTGGATCAGTGTGCCGTCCGTGTGCCATCAGTGTTCCATCCGTGTGCAATTCATTTTTTTTCCACCATGACTTAAATATCAATTCCAAAGCTTCTCCTATACTTTGCAATGTTAAACATGTACAGCACACGGTTGTCACAAGGATGTTTCACACGGAGCCCGAAATGTGTATTGGCCCTTGTAATCCATGCGGACGGGTCTCATGCAAAGATCTCCATAGATTATGATAGGTATGTGTGGATACGTGTCTTCAATGCATGTGAAAGCGAATGCCACACGTGCTGAAAACATGTACATGTGAAGGAAGCTGTAGCGTCGGCGTCCCTGCCCTCTGCTAGGCAGGGACGCTGTTCCCCTCACCTCTCCGCTCCGAGCCCGGCGTCCTCCTCCCGCTCTGCTGGCAGCGCGCGCTCCTTCCCGGCCATGGTGCTTAGGGCGCGCGCGCTCCCCCCCTCTTAAAGGGGCCGCGCGCGCCGTCCTAAGGAGTCCCCGGCCAATGGCCGGAGGACTTCACCATATATAAGGCACCTCCTCCAAAATGGAGGTGCCTAAGCAATGTTGTTGCACTGTTCACTACTCTGCTTCAGCCCTCAGGTCCCGTTTCCAGTTACCTGCCAGTCACCTGCCAGTTTCCTGCCAGATTGCTGTCTGATTCCTGCCTGTTATCCGCTTACCTGCTTGCTAGCCTGAGGTCCGACGGTCTGCCTTCCGACACCTGTCAGTCTGTCTATGGACCAGCTTGCCCGCTCACCTGGGAGCGCTCATCTGCTACCTGTCTGCTAGCCTACCTGGAGGCTCCGCCGTCACGTGCTTTGACCACCTGCCAGTCCAGAGACTCTTGCCCGCTCACCTGGGAGCGCTCATCTGCTACCTGCCTGTTAGCCTACCTGGAGGCTCCGCCGTCACATGCTGTGACCACCTGCTTATCCAGAGATTCTCGCCTGCTCACCTGGGAGCACACATCTGCCATCTGCCTGCTAGCCTACCTGGAGGCTCCGCCGTCACATGCTGTGACCACCTGCTTATCCAGAGACTCTCGCCTGCTCACCTGGGAGCACACATCTTCCATCTGCCTGCTAGCCTACCCGGAGGCTCAGCCGTCACAGGTCGTACCTACCCTTTACCCAGAGACTGTCCCGGTCACCTGCTGTGACTACCTGCCTGTCTTCCCTGGTCGCCACCCGCTTCCTTACAAGGACCGCCCCCTTGTATAAGTTGCTCAGAGGTTCCGCCTCCCAGACCCGTTACAGTTTGCTCGGGCCATGGAACCCGGTGGCACCCAAGCTCCCTCGCTCTCGGACCTTTGTCATGAACTGTCCCGTCAGAGGTCCCAACAGGAGTCCATCCTGAGTCACCTGCGGAATGTCAATTCTCGCCTGGACACTCTGACTGCTCCACCAGCAACCACCGCTAGTGTCTTGACTCGCAACCCGGCAGCTCCGCTGCCCACTAATACCATGGTATCCTACTCCGGACCCCGGCTTTCTGCACCTCCTCGCTTCGGAGGCGACTCCGCTCTGGTTCGGGGCTTCATAAACCAGTGCACCCTGCACTTTGAACTCCTGTCCCACCAGTTTAACTCCGACCGGGCCAAAGTAGCCTTCATCATGTCCCATCTCACGGGGGAGGCACTGGCTTGGCTAAATCCTCTATGGGAGAGAGGAGACCCCCTGGTGTCCGACTTGCCTGCCTTTCTCACGGCTTTCCGGAAAGTCTTCGACGAACCCGGACGGAAGACCTCATGCGCATCGTCTCTGCTACGCCTCCGTCAGGGAAGTCTCACCGTGGGCCAATATGCCATACGGTTCCGTACCCTTGCCTCGGAGCTGGCCTGGGATAACGACGCTCTGGTGTCTGTCTTCTGGGAGGGTCTGTCCGGCCGTATTAAAGAAGAACTCGCCGGTCGGGACATTCCTACCACTCTCGATGACTTAATAACTCTTGCCACCCGGATTGACCTACGGTTCCAGGAGCGTGCCAAAGAGGTCACCCGTGAGAGGAGGTTTCCACGTCTAGCTCCTACCTTCCAGAAACCCGTCACTACCTCCTTTTCTCCCCAGGTACACTCTCCTGAGCCTATGCAGGTCGACCAGACCAAGATGGTCAAAACCCGTCAGGACTTACGCCGTGCCGAGGGGAGCTGCTTCTACTGTGGCAGCAAGGAGCACCGGATCCGTACCTGCCCGGAGAGGTCGGGAAACGCCTGTGTCTAGGTTCGCTCAGAGAGGTCGACCTAGACAAGAATAAATCCTCTCCATCTCTGCTGCTGTCAGTCTCAATTATCTGCGGGGAGAACCGTTTTTTCGAACTAGCCCAACTTGACTCTGGAGCAGCCGGGAATCTTATTTCACAGTCCCTGGTAGAAAAACACCGCATTCCCACCAAACCTCTGGCTGTACCCTTATCTGTCGCTGCCGTGGATGGGGGCCTCTTACCACGTCCCATCCAACTCATCACCAAATCCATTACTCTGCAGGTGGGAATGCTGCATTCTGAGAGCATCTCTTTTCATGTTCTGCCTGGACTCTCTCACGCCCTCTTACTAGGCCTACCTTGGCTCCAGAGACATGCACCCGTGCTTGACTGGAAGACCGGAGAAGTCCTTCGTTGGGGACAGGACTGCCATAAGACTTGTTTGGTTCCCGTTCATCCCGTCCGTCCTTCTCCTACCCCAACTAATCTACCTGGACTTCCGATTCCTTATTGGTCATTTGTGATGTCTTTAATAAAAAGGAGGCAGAGACATTACCCCCTCATAGACCATACGACTGTCCTATCGACCTGTTACCCGGTACTACGCCTCCTCGTGGGCGTATTTACCCATTGTCCGCTGCTGAGACCCGGTCGATGTCCGAATATATTGAGGAGAATCTGGCCCGGGGATTCATCCGGAAATCTACCTCCCCGGCGGGAGCAGGCTTGTTTTTCTTTAAAAAGAAGGACGGCTCTCTCCGTCCCTGTATAGACTATAGAGGCGTTAACCAGATCACGGTGAAGAATAAGTACCCCCTTCCGCTCATTCCGGAGTTATTTCATCGTCTGAGGGGGGCTAGAATCTTCACCAAACTGGACCTCCGTGGGGCGTACAATCTGGTCCGTATCCGTCAGGGGGATGAATGGAAGACTGCATTCAACACCCGGGACGGCCACTATGAATATCTGGTAATGCCCTTTGGTCTCTGTAATGCTCCTGCCGTCTTTCAAGAGTTGGTCAATGACATCTTCCGGGACCTTCTCTACTCCTGCGTAGTGGTGTACCTGGACGACATCTTGGTCTTCTCTCCGGATCTCCAGACTCACCGGAGGGATGTTCGTCAGGTCCTGCTCAGGCTCAGGCAGAATCACCTCTTCGCTAAATATGAGAAGTGCCTCTTTGAGCAGACCTCGCTTCCGTTTTTGGGCTACATTATTTCTCAGACCGGCCTCCGAATGGATCCAGAGAAACTGTCTGCCATCGAGAAATGGCCTCGACCGGAGGGGTTGAAGGCTATTCAACGGTTCCTGGGCTTCGCCAACTACTACCGCCTCTTCATACCGCACTTCTCTTCCCGGACTGCCCCAATTTCCGCGCTCACTCGTAAGGGCACGAATCCCAGAGAGTGGCCGCCCGAAGCAGAGGAGGCATTTCTTTCCTTAAAACAGGCCTTCTCTTCCGCCCCGGTGCTGCATCGCCCGGACGGCAACAAGCAGTTCTTCCTGGAAGTTGACGCCTCCTCCTCTGGAGCCGGAGCGGTACTTACCCAAAAATCGTCTTCCGGGTGAATGGTAACTTGTGGCTTCTTCTCCAAACTCTTCTCCTGAGCGCAACTATTCCATAGGAGACCGAGAGTTATTGACCATCAAGCTGGCATTGGAGGAGTGGCGTTACCTACTCGAGGGGGCTCTTCACCCGGTAATAATCTACACTGACCACAAGAACTTGGCTTACCTCCAGCATGCCCAGAGACTTAACCCGCGCCAAGCCCAGTGGTCCTTGTTTTTTGCTCGCTTTGATTTTGTTCTTCATTTTCGCCCGGCTGACAAAAACATCAAAGCAGACGCCTTGTCCCGATCCTTTCTGGTGTCCGATCTCGAGGAAGAACCCAAACATATCATCGATCCCGCCAGAGTAATGCAAGTGGCTCCCGTGAGTCTAAATCGTCTCCCTCCCGGTAAGACGTTCGTTTCAGTACCTGATCGGGAGAAGATCCTACACTGGGGCCATTCGTCTAAACTAGCTGGCCACGCCGGTCAGAAAAAGACCCTCCAGCTTATTACCCGGCACTACTGGTGGCCTACCCTGCACAAGGACGTAACAGACTTTGTTTCTGCCTGTGTGTCCTGCGCCCGCAACAAAGTCCCGAGACACCTGCCAGCCGGTCGCCTCCTTCCGCTTCCTGTGCCTGCTGCCCCCTGGCAGCATATTGCTATGGACTTCATAACTGATCTCCCCGTCTCTGCCGGTTGTATGGTCATTTGGGTGGTCGCTGACCGCTTTCCAAGATGGCTCACTTTATTCCCCTGCCAGGCCTTCCGTCTGCACCCGAGCTGGCTAAAGACTTTATCCGCCACATCTTCCGTCTTCATGGCCTGCCCCTCCATATCGTGTCGGATCGTGGGGTACAGTTCACCTCACATTTCTGGAGAGCCACTTGTAAATTGCTAGACGTCACCCTGGACTTCTCCTCCGCTTACCACCCACAGTCTAATGGTCAAGTGGAGCTGATCAATCAGATCCTGACCAGTTACCTCCGGCACTTCGTTAATGCCCACCATTCTGACTGGGTGGATCTCCTGCCATGGGCCGAATTCTCTTACAACAATCACGAGAGCGAATCTTCCTCCAAATCCCCGTTTTTTGTAGTCTTCGGTCAGCATCCTCGGATCCCATTTCCCGTCTCCACCTCGGTGGATAATCCGGCTGCGGAGTCTCTTGTTAACAAATTTTCCTCCTTGTGGGAGAGTACCCGGTCCGCACTCCTTCAGTCGTCCGAGCGTATGAAAAGACATGCTGACAAAAAACGTCTGGATCCTCCTCAATTCCGTCCAGGGGATAATGTCTGGCTCTCGTCCAAGTATGTCCGGCTCATGATTCCTTCCAATAAGTTAGGGCCTCGGTTCATCGGTCCTCTGGAGGTCATCAGTCAGATCAACCCGGTGGCCTATAAATTGAAACTCCCGGCCAACTTGCGGATCCCTAACTCCTTCCATGTATCTCTCCTCAAACCCGTGGTACTTAACTCTTTTTCCAAGTCTACAGGTACGCCTCCTGCTCCGGTTTCCGCTGAAAACGAGTTTGAGGTAGAGAACATTCTGGCCACAAAAAGGGTAAGAGGAAAGACCTTTTTTCTAGTAGATTGGAAGGGGTTTGGTCCTGAAGAGAGAACGTGGGAGCCCCGCGAGAACATCCATGCCCCTCTCATCCTTGCTAAATTTCTGTCTGGCGTAAAAAAGGGGGGGCCTAAAGGGGGGGGGTACTGTAGCGTCGGCGTCCCTGCCCTCTGGTAGGCAGGGACACTGTTCCCCTCACCTCTCCGCTCCGAGCCCGGCGTCCTCCTCCCGCTCTGCTGGCAGCGCGCGCTCCTTCCCGGCCGCCGTGCTTAGGGCGCGCGCGCTCCCCCCTCTTAAAGGGGCCGTGCGCGCAGTCCTAAGGAGTCCCCGGCCAATGGCTGGAGGACTTCACCATATGTAAGGCACCTCCTCCAAAATGGAGGTGCCCGAGCAATGTTGTTGCACTGTTCACTACTCTGCTTCAGCCCTCAGGTCCCGTTTCCAGTTACCTGCCAGTTTCCTGCCAGATTGCTGTCTGATTCCTGCCTGTTATCCGCTTACCTGCTTGCTAGCCTGAGGTCCGACGGTCTGCCTTCCGACACCTGTCAGTTTGTCTATGGACCAGCTTGCCCGCTCACCTGGGAGTGCTCATCTGCTACCTGTCTGCTAGCCTACCTGGAGGCTCCGCCGTCACGTGCTGTGACCACCTGCCAGTCCAGAGACTCTTGCCCGCTCACCTGGGAGCGCTCATCTGCTACCTGCCTGTTAGCCTACCTGGAGGCTCCGCCGTCACATGCTGTGACCACCTGCTTATCCAGAGACTCTCGCCTGCTCACCTGGGAGCACACATCTGCCATCTGCCTGCTAGCCTACCTGGAGGCTCCGCCGTCACATGCTGTGACCACCTGCTTATCCAGAGACTCTCGCCTGCTCACCTGGGAGCACACATCTGCCATCTGCCTGCTAGCCTACCTGGAGGCTCAGCCGTCACAGGTCGTACCTACCCTTTACGCAGAGACTGTCCCGGTCACTTGCCGTGACCTCCTGCCCGTTCACCCAGAGACTGTCCCGGTCACTTGCCGTGACCTCCTGCCCGTTCACCCAGAGACTGCCCCGGTCACTTGCTGTGACCTCCTGCCCGTTTACCCATAGACTGTCCCGGTCACCTGCTGTGACTACCTGCCTGTCTTCCCTGGTCGCCACCCGCTTCCTTACAAGGACCGCCCCCTTGTATAAGTTGCTCAGAGGTTCCGCCTCCCAGACCCGTTACAGAAGCTTTACACACTGTGTGAACAAGTATGAAAAGTCACCTCTTAATCATTGAATTAAGGTTTTCTCTTTTGGTTCATTGCCATGGGTATAAAATCCAGCATCTAAACATGTAGTCTGCCTGTGCAAACAGTTGTGATAAAATGGCTTGTTCTAAAGAGCTCCCTGAATTCAGCATCTTGCTGTCATATGTTGTCACAAGTCAGTTCATGAAAGTTCAAATAAGACATGGCTGGGTGAGTTTGGTGTGGAAGAACATGACTGACCCTTCAAGAGACCTAACCTCAACTCCATCAGATAGATACCTTTTGGATTAACCAGAGATTACAAGCCAGGTCCCCTTGTCCAACATCAGTGTCTGACCTGATAACTGCTCTTCTGGAAGAATAGACAACAAATTGCACAGAAATATCCCCAATTTTTTTTTTAGAGTGGAAGCTTTATTAGCTGCAAAGGGAGATCAACTCCATGTTGGATTTAAAAAGCAATGTCATAAAATTTCCTCCAGGAGTAATGTGTATGTGTCCCAATAATTTTATCCCTACAGTGTGTAATAGGTTCTGCTTCTTCCATGGTGAGAGGTGGAGACTGCTTCTCTGATGATGTGTAAATCTGGAGGTGAATGAGAATCATAATCAGTTTTGTTATATATTTTAGGAAGGACGTCCAGAATAAGAGGCAGAAAGCGTCCGATTATTGAGGACGACAGTGAGGAGGAGGTGCAGCCAACGTAAGCACTAAATACGACTATCATTCGTTACATTGTATTGTAAGGCTATGTTCACATGTCTGGTAGTTATAACTGTTTTTGGATTTGTTAGGGGTGATAAAAAATGAAAAGATACAATGCAAAATTAGTTCATTCAAATAAGGACGGGAATGTCTTAAATAGTTTTCTTTTTTACTGCAATCTGTTTTTTAGCAGGATCATGTGCCGATTTGCCATGAGCGTTACCCGTTGGCCATCGCTCATAGCAGATGATCATTTTAACCATGTGTAGCACAAGTGATCGGATGAAGGCACCTTCAAGTCTTCTAAGGAAACTATTAAGGCCAGAAAAAAGTAAAAAAAAAAAATTATTTTTTTTTTAAATATAAACGTTCAAATCACCCCCCTTTTGCCCCATTCAAAATAAATGAATAATAAAACAAAAATATACATATATTGCTGCATTCTGAATCGCCCGATCTATCAAGATATAAAAAGAATTAATCCAAATTGTAAACGGTGTAACGAGAAAAAAAATCAAAACACCAGAATTAAGTTTTTTTGGTCGCTGCAACATCGCAATAAAACGCAATCACCGGCGATTAAAACATATCTACCTAAAAATATTATCAATAAAACCTTCAGCTCAGCGTGCGAAAAATAAGCCCTCACCCAGCCCCAGATCCTGAAAAAGGGAGACGCTACGGGTCTCGGAATATGGTGCCATTATAATTTTTTTTACAAACTTTGGAATTTATTTCACCACTTTAAAAAAAATAACCTATTCATGTTTGGTATCTACAAACTCATAATGACCTGGAGAATCATAATTGCAGGTCAGTTTTAGCATTTAGTGATCATGGTAAAATAACAACAACCAAGAAACAAGTGTAGAATTATACTTTTTTTGCAATTTTGACGCACTTTTGAATTTTTTCCTTTTTCTCCAGTACACGACATTGTAAAACCAATGATGTCGTTCAAAATTACAATTCGTCCCAGAAAAAATAAACCATCACAGGGACATATTAAAAAATAAAAAAGTTATGCCTCTGGGAAAAAGGGGAGCGAAAAACGGAAAATCCCAAGGTCGTGAAAGGGTTAAAGGACAGAAATCCTCAACTATATTGATTGTATTGATTGAACAGTACCACCACATACCACCATAGCATTACTGAATCTCTCTATACCATGTGTGGTTAATACCGTAACTAATACTGCCATATAGTTACTAAATTATACTTTTATAACATGATTTTAGAACCACCATACTGTAACTGAAAAACAGCATCATATTGTGACTTTATCACTTGGGGTCTGAGCTGTTTTGATGCCCAGCGATCAAAAAGTTATTTAATTCTAAATGCCCTGAGACTCATGAGATAGAAGTTGGCTAAACCCGGTGATTTTGGCTTGAATCGGTTAGCTTCCTAACGTCTGTGGGGACAGGCCTGATTCTAGCTTTTTTTTTGGTGCCCAAGGCGAAAATTCAAGTGGCACCCCTCCCAGCAGTTCATGGTATACCTGCAGTGAATAAACACAATCCCATCATTGTTTTTTAGGTTTTGCTTTTAAGATATTCATTATGTGGTAAAAGTGACGTGTGAACATGATTCTCCAGGTCTTTGTGATTACAGTAATCCCAAACTTTCAGAGATTCTTATTTTTGTAAAAAAAAAACCAACATTTAGCTTGTGATGCTTTTTTTAGGACCTGTTAGAACAATAAAAATATATCTATGAAGCTATGTGAGAGCTGTTTTTTGCATAGTAAGTTGAAATATTTATTGCTATCAATTCAGGGTGCATACATTTGGATGGCTTTTTGCTGTAAGAGGTGTGGTGACAAAAAAATGTAGTTCTGCTATTTTTTTTCTCTTTACTGCATATGTTAGTTCTTTTTATATTTTGATAGATCAGACTTTTAAGGATGTGGACATACCAAATTTTTTTTAATTGTTTAATTTGTTTTTAATGAGGGAAGTCCGCACCAGATCCATGATCATTAAATGAATACATCACCAGAACATTCCATCAGTACATGAATGGCACCAGCATCATCATCAGTACTTAGATACAGCACCAAAACAACCATTAATACACTAATTCATTATTAGAACCATAATCGGTAATTGAATATAGCACTGGGACCATCATTATTAATTGAATACATCGCCAGAACCACCAACTGCACATGAATACAGTGAAGAGCAAAAGAGTATCAATGTTTTGAACTTTTGACTTTCAGGCTCCATATCTCACCATCCACTACTTCTTTTATTGTGAGACTACCCTCATTTTATAGACAATCATCTTGTCTATCTCATATATAAACTTGAGTTGCAACTATTTAGCATATGATTAATTATGCAGATTCTTGTCATGTCACTGCACTGTTACTGTTTTGCTCCTAAAAATCTAAATACATTTTTTTATTATTTTATTAGTATTTTGTAAATCCACCTTTGGCTTTCAACACTGCCTGAATCCTTCTGGGCATGCTCTCGATCAGATTCAAACATGTCTTGACCGACATCTAATTCCGGTTCTCTTTTACATGTTCCCAGTTGGTGCATGCTCTTCGACTCGCTTGGACATGTATATAGTTTTTTATTCCATTCTACCCACAAGTGTTAAATTGGATTAAGGTCTGAGGTCTGTGGGGGCCAATCCAGCACTTCGACTTCATTGTCATTGAACCATTTATTTGCCAATCTCAACGTATGCTTTGGGTCGTTGTCCTGCTGGAACACTATGTTGTCCTTTTCATACCGATGGTACTCGAGTGTACAAAGTAATTTGTCTTGTAGGATACTCACATATAGCTCAGCATTGAGACCACCATCGATTCTGGTAAAGTATCCAATGCCTTTAGCTGTGAAACAACCCCATATCATCAGGCTTCCTTCACCGAACTTGACAGTTCCTTCAATTTCTCCATCCGTTAGCCCCATTTTCCTTTTGTTTCTTCCAGACCCATTTGCACCCATCATAGCCTAGTCTATTGACTTTTGTCCCATAGCTCCAAACCACCCGTTTCCTATCTTCTACAGTTCACTTTTCATACCTTTTTGCAAACTTGTGTCGACGCTTCTTATGATGATATTGAAGTTGATGCTTCTTCATCTTTTTTTGAGCCACCATTCAAGACTTGTGTAACATGCGTTACACGGTGCTTGCATAGACATCTGTGATCTCACTATTACGAAACTTACAAGTCACTCCAGCCCGTGATATTGGAAGCAGACTTTGCATCCCTAAGTATGGCAAAAGAGGTGACGGGGAATGCATGATTGGAGCAGTAGGCTGGTACTTAAAAGGAGTTAGATATGC
The DNA here is from genome assembly GCF_046119375.1 of Phyllobates terribilis. NCBI lineage: Eukaryota > Metazoa > Chordata > Amphibia > Anura > Dendrobatidae > Phyllobates > Phyllobates terribilis. The sequence continues at coordinate 907,580 of NW_027363079.1, forward strand.
TGGAGACCTTGAAATGGTCTGGGAAGAAGCGCTCCCTGAAGGACGATACATTGCATACCGCATAGACCGCTCTTATCTAGGAGAGGCATCTGAGGTATCAGTGAGGAAGTGGTGGGTGCTGCCTTTCATGGTAATTGTAGGGTCTTGTGATGGTGTAGGTGTCTTATCTGCCCTTTTTGACACCCACCTGGTTAGGTAAAATGCAATATCCAAGTCGTTGTTGGTGAATTAAGACCCATGAGAACAATGAACATTTCTTCACTCCACTTTTGCAAGTACAACTCCCTCTACCTTGATGGTTTTATCATTTAAAATAGTATTTTTCTTTTCACTTTGACTCTTAACACAGACCTTGATTTGTATGTTTCTACAGAAAGAAATTCACAAGAAATGAGGAAACCCCCCCGTCGTCTTTTGTGGCTTTTGAAAGCGACGTTTTGTGAGTAATTTTGACAACATATAATAAGTTTAAGTTAAACTTCACTTAAAAGCTATGTTCACGCATGTTGTGTTTTTTTAGCATTTTTTGCTGCAGATTTTTATGCAAATTTTCAGCTGTGTTTTGCAATACCAGCAAAGTCTATGAGAAACCAGAATTGTCTGTTCACACATCATGCTTTTTTGTTGTTGTGTATTTTGTGCCTTGGTTGGGTTTTTGGAAAATAGAGCATGTCACTTCTTTCAGCATTTTTGTCAGTGTTTTTTCACCCATGGGAAATAATGGGTGGTTGTAAAGGGAAGTGTCCCAGGTTGTACATGTATATACATGCTAGCCATGCTTGCAGATAAGTATACATGTATATATTGGCCCCACATCTCCCCATGTGTTTCAGTCTGTTTGCTGCTGGGGGAGGTTTCAATAGAATGTCCAGCCATGTGCTAAAACAGGTTTTGCGAGTATGGTTGGACTTGAACAAAGACCTTAGCCAGTGAGCAGGGAATAATACATCATTTCCTGTGACATGAAGCTGGACACTGGCTGGACCTAAAACCCCAGAATCCACATGTGCTAGGGCCCCTTAGACTCTTGAAGATGGACATAACAACACATGGCTGAGTATCTCTCTTCCCCTGTAACTTCTTTACTTACTAGCCCTACATACCCTGTACTAACCCTCCTAGATATTGATAGATATATATAGGCAAAGTTGGTATAGTTGGGTGGGCCGATATTGCATGAGTGATTAGCAAACGTGGGTGGAAAATATATTAGGTAATTGGGAATTGTGAATCCGTTTTGTGTACTGTGTTAGTGTGATACATAGCAGTATATTAACTGTAGACTTTTGTGTAATAAATACCTTTTATTAGCACACGGTTTTGTCTCAGTTGGTATATAGTATAGGGCTCAGATAACGTTAGTGGAAATTAATTATTAATAGTCAAGTTTGATGTTAATAGTTAATATCGGACCTCAATAGAGGTGTAGGAGAGTTCCCCCATTAATTACTGATAGTTTGGAGGAAAATCGCATCCTTATACAGTGGTGAAAAAAACGCTGAAAAAATGCACTAAAATTTGCAGCAGCGTTTTTGATGGTGAAATAGAATGGGGTTCTTTTTTAACAGAACTTTATGTACATGCATAAATAGAGACAGGACAGTGAAAAAAATCGCTGAAAAAACTCAAAAAACGCAGCAAAACGTTTTTGACGCAGCTGATTTCCTGCCAGAGATTGTGTTTTGATGCAGTTTTCTGAAGCTGAAAAACACAACATGTGTGAACACAGCCAAAGTAAAAAAGTTAAAGGGGTTTACCCGCAAAGTTCATTTTAATCAATAGATCTTGATAATAATAAATTCCACAATTGGATGTGTTTATCTCAGCACAGGAACATTTTATTTAATCTTATAAATGGGACCCTGCTGTGTACTGTGTAATGGCTTTGTCTGACGGTACAGGGACATGGACAGATAATTCCACAGCTCCTGGGAAGGGGGAGACGCAAAAGAGTCTACAGACATTACAGGACTGGATCACAAAAAATTCTTTCTTTGAGGTAAAACATTTTTTAAAAACAGGCAGGGAAATGTTTTATCTCACATTCATTTTCAAGGAAAACGAACGAGTGCAATCCGATAAAAAATTGGATTCTACTTTGACCAATATTAATTTATGAGTTACAGCTCATCTGTGATTTTTTTCACAGCTGAAATCGGACTTAGAAAAAAAATCGCAAGTCAATGGGTGCGAGAAAAATAAAATCACACGGCTCTCGGACCTTGCGAGTGCCGCTCAATTTTTAAATACCTAGAATCAATTAATTTATTTGAAAGAAACACATAGACTCCTTTAATAAATCTAAATTTAACTAATAACATAACACCCATTCCATTGAAGCCGATGTCAATTGAAATAAAATAATAAAGCATCATCATCCTCACCTGTCCCTGACGTGAATAAAATCATCCATTTGTTGCGCGACAGGTCTAGGTCTGCTACATCAAGATGGCAGGCTGTATTGTCGCAAGATACGACTATACAGTCTGCCATCCTGCAGAGACAATTAGCTGTGCAAGCTTGCGCACCTCAGTGTCTCCCGTGCTGGCAGAAAGGTCATCGGAGTCCTTATCCAATGAACTCTGTTCACCTCACTGACATTAACGCATGTGCGGTGAGAACTTTCCAACAGCACTGCAGTAAAAAAAGAACACACTTTGTAACGTGTGTTTTCACAGCGCAAATGCACCCAAAAACACATGCATATCATAAATAAATAAAAAAAAATGATGTATGTTCCCCCCTACTTTTTATAACCAGCCTATGTAAAGAACAGAGGTGTGCTCTTGTATTAACAAGATAGGAAGGTCCATAGATATTGGCCCTTTCCTAGCCTAAAAATAAAAGCCTGCAGTTACCCCAGAATTGGTGCATCGATGAGATGCGCCAACTCAGGCTCTTTGCTGGCTTTTCCTGATTGCGATGGTGCAGTGGCAATTGGGGTAGTAGTTTTATCAGGTTGATGTCAGCTTTGTAATGTAATGATTGACAAAAGTCTGGGATGGGCTGAAATGTTTTGTATGTGGACCTCCATTAAAAAGAACTTTTAATCAACCACATGAGTGACGGGATTTGTCATTTTAAGCCTTGTAATGTCAGCTGGCATCAAAACCAAGGGTTAGTAATGGAGTGGTGTCTATCAGACACCCCCATTACTAACCCAGTAATAAAAAATAAAAAAAAACACACACACAGGAAAACATAGTTTATTTTAAAGAACACTCCCCCACACCTCGTTCACCTATTTATTAAAAAGCAAAAAAAAAACATGAAGATCCAACGTAATCCAGCCAATCAGAAGAAGTCCAAAAATGGGAACCTGAAAGACATAAAAGGAAAGTTAAATAAATAAAAGGAAGAAACTCTCGCTCATTCGCCAATTTATTTTTAAATTACAATCTCTGCACCTGCGACGTAACCCATTGGGGTTCCCACGACATCTAACGATTCTGTACAGCAAGCTATGGAGCGTCGTTTTGAGAACCATGCTTCATAGGTCACTCCCGGTTATGTCTCACAACCGATAACGTCAGTAACTTAGTAATGTCATCGCTCATGAGTAGTGTTGAGTGATACCTTCCGGTATCAGGAAATATCTGGGGGCGGCTGACGGCTGATGTTTCTAGCCTGGGAGGGTGCCAATATTCATGGCACCCTTCCTGGGCTATTAATATCAGCCCCCAGCTGTCTGCCTAGCCTTTGCTAGTTATTAAAATAGAGGGACCCCACGTCATTTTTTTGGGGGGGTACCCCATTTTAATAGCTAGTAAAGGCTAGGTATTCAGCTGGGGGCTGATATTAGTAGCCTGGGAAGCTCCATGGGTATTACCCCCTTCCCAGACTTCAAACATCTGCCCCAGCCGTCTGCTTAACCTCCGCTAGAGCCTAAAATTACGGGGAACCCTACGCCAATTTTTTTTTTAATAAATCCTTTATTTTAACACTAAATGACAAGTACAGTAACCAACACTGTCTCTGTACTTAGAAACATGTCAGTCACATACATAATATCTATCTAATCGATGTGTGGTGCTCTATCTTTCTGTTCTAAATTGTCGGGTACCGCTGCTGAATTGCCGGCCGGCTTTTTTAAAGAGACGGTGCATGAAAACACTATTATTTTTTTAAATAAATCCTTTACACTAAATGACAAGTACAGTAAGCAACACTGGCACTGTACTTATTATATATGTGACTGACATTTTTCTATGTATCTAATCTATGTGTGATGCTCTATTCTTTCTATTCTAAATTGTCGGGTACCGCTGCTGAATTGCCGGCCAGCTTTTTTAAAGAGACGGTGCATGAAAACACTATTATTTTTTTAAATAAATCCTTTACACTAAATGACAAGTACAGTAAGCAACACTGTCACTGTACTTATTATATATGTGACTGACATGTTTCAATGTATCTAATCTATGTGTGATGCTCTATTCTTTCTATTCTAAATTGTCGGGTACCGCTGCTGAATTGCCGGCCGGCTTTTTTTAAGATACGGTGCATGAAAACACTATTATTTTTTTTAATAAATCCTTTACACTAAATGACAAGTACAGTAAGCTGAGCGCTGCCATCCAGCTTGTCATCCTTCAGAGACACTGCAGAGCGCAGGCATTATGGGAACTTCCGATTCCGGTATTCGATATTCTAAAAGTATCGGAACTCAGTATCAGAACTCCGATACCGCGAATATCGGTCGATACCCGATTTTTCAGTATCGGAATGCTCAACACTACTCATGAGACATGACCGGGAGTGACCCGTGAAGCGACCTATGAGCCCATTCCAATAAAATGAAGGTAAACTATTTCATCAACTGTTGTGTTCAAACTTTTTATTGGTATTGTACATGAGCATCCCTTTAGGGTATGTGCACACGATGCAGAAATGAAGCAGAAAATTTCTGCATCATTTCTGCATCTCCCTGGCAGAAAAAACGCATGCAGATTGTGCATGCGTTTTTCCTGCAGAATACATGCGGATCCACATGCAGATTCACATGCGTTTCCGCATGCAGATTGACAAGCGCTTTCCAGGCGATGTTAGCATCACCTGGAAAGTGCTTGACAACTAGGTCACACTATATAAATCCATGCAAACAGCATGGATTTATATAGTGTGACCAGAGAGAGTGTATATACTTACCTCCGATGGCCCGCGCTGTCCTGCTCAATCTGTTCTCCCTCGCCGGCAACTTTGAATTGAAAGACCTGCCGACGTCAGCGTCACGTGACCCGTCACATGACTCTGACGTCAGATCAGGTCCTACAACTCAATGCAAGTGCCGGGAACCAAGCGGGAGCGCTGCGCGGGCCGACAGATGGTAAGAATACATTTATTTTTTATTTTATTCTTGTTTTACAGCTTTTTTAATGGTACCTGGGTGTGGATGAGACTCTCCTCTCCTCCACACCCGGGTACCATCCGCATATTAGAACGCGCCAATAACGCAAGTACAAATGCTGTCTTGCGGAATTGGCGCGTTCTAATGCAAGTCAATGGCGGCGAAATCGCCGCGTTTCCGCAAAATTAATTGACATGCTGCGGATTTTTGACCGCAGCGTTAACGCTGCGGAAAAATCCGCATCATGGGCACAGCACATGCGGATTTCCATTGGGGAACATTGCTTCCCTTCTACCATGCGTTTTTCATGCGTTTCCGCTGCGTTTACGCAACTGCAAAAACGCCGCGGAAACGCATGAAATACGCATCGTGTGAACTAAGCCTTATAGTGAACCCCTTCAGTGCTGTTACTTTTTCTTCTCTTTGTAATTTATTACTCAAGAAGCTGTCCTCTTTTCTCATATATCCTGAAGTTCTAAATGTTGAAGGGGTTGTCCGGTCCAAATGGATAAGTCTGCAGTCACACTGTGTGACTGCAGACTCATGAATCCCCCTAGCGCAGGCACTTTGCGCTATGGGGATTTGCCGATATGAGACCCGGGACCGGAGGCTATGTATGTGTTATACATACCCCTGGCCAGTCAGCGCCGCCTCGCTTCGTTCACTTGTATGGAGTGAGGCCAGGCCCTGTCTAGTGCCGTGGATTGCCAGTAGGAGCTTCGACTAGAAGACGCAGCCTCGCTCAATACAAGTGTATGGAGAGTGAGGCCTGTCCACTGGCCAAGGGTATGTATAACACATGCATACCCTCCATTACCAGGTCTCATACCGGCAAATCACCGCATCGCACAGTGCCTGTGCTGGGGGTTGGGATTCATAAGTCTGAAGTCACATAGAGTGACTGCAGACTTATCACTTTTGACCAGACAACCCCTTTAAATTTACTTGGTTTCATATATGTGTATGTGAATGGTTAAAGTGGATCTGTCTCCAGATTTCACAATCCTTCCTGCACTGCTACTGGTGACATCTCTCACTGCTAAGTGCAAACAGATACCGTGGGTATGGAAAGTATTCAGACCACTTTAAATTTTTCACTCTTTTTTCCATTGTAGCCATTTGGTAAATTCTAAAATGTTCATTTTTTTCCCATTAAAGTACATTCTGCACCCCATCTTGACTGAAAAAAAAACAGAAATGTAGACATTTTTGCAAATTTATTAAAAAATAAAAACTGAAATATCATATGGTCATAAGTATTCAGACCCTTTGCTCAGACACTCATATTTAAGTCACATGCTGTCCATTTCCTTGTGATCCTCCTTGAGATGGTTCTACTCCTTCATTGGAGTCCAGCTGTGTTTAATTAAACTGATAGGACTTGATTTGAAAAGGCACACAGCTGTCTGTTTAAGACCTCACAGCTCACAGTGCATGTCAGACCAAATGAGAATCATGAGCTCAAAGGAACTGCCCAAGGAGCTCAGAGACAGAATTGTGGCAAGGCACAGATCTGGCTAAGGTTGCAAATGAATTTCTGCATTACCCAAGGTTCCTAAAAGCAATGTGGCCTCCATAATCTTTAAATGGAAGAAGTTTGGGACCACCAGAAGTCTTCCTAGACCTGGCCGTCCAGCCAAACAGAGCAATCATGGGAGAAGAGCCTTGGTGAGAGAGGTAAAGAAGAACCCCAAGATCACTGGCTGAGCTCCAGAGATGCAGTAGGGAGATGGGAGAAAGTTCCACAAAGTCACTGTAGCCCTCCACCAGTTGGGCCTTTATGGCAGAGTGGCCCAATGGAAGCCTCTCCTCAGTGCAAGAAATATGAAAGCCTGCATAGAGTTTGCTGAAAAACACATGAAGGACTCCAGACTATGAGAAATAAGATTCTCTGGACCGATGAGACGAAGATAGAACTTTTTGGTGATAATTCTAAGCGGTATGTGTGGAGAAAACCAGGCACTGCTCATCACCTGCCCAATACAATCCCAACAGTGAAACATGGTGGTGGCAGCATCATGCTATGGGGGTGTTTTTCAGCTGCAGGGACATGACGACTGGTTGCAATTGAAGGAAACATGAATGTGGCCAAGTACAGAGATATCCTGGATGAAAACCTCTACCAGAGTGCTTTGGACCTCAGACTTGGTTCACCTTCGAACAAGACAATGACCCTAAGCACACAGCTATAATGACAAAGGCGTGGCTTCAGAACAACTCTGTGACCATTCTTGACTGGTCCAGCCAGAGCTCTGGCCTAAACCCAATTGAGCATCTCTGGAGAGACCTGAAAATGGCTGTCCACTAACGTTCACCATCCAACCTGACAGAACTGGAGAAAGGAAAAATGGCAGAGGATCCCCAAATCCAGGTGTGAAAAACTTGTTGCATCATTCCCAAGAAGACTCATGGCTCTACTAGCTCAAAAGGGTGCTTCTACTCAGTACCGAGCAAAGGGGCTGAATATTTATGACCATGTGATATTTCAGTTTTTCTTGTTTAATAAATTTGCAAAAATTTCTACATTTCTGTTTTTTTTTCAGTCAAGATGGGGCGCAGAGTGTACTTTAATGAGAAAAAAATGAACTTTTTAGAATTTACCAAATGGCTGCAATGAAACAAAGAGTGAAAAATTTAAAGGGGTCTGAATACTTTCCGTACCTACTGTATATTGTCCTCTATTTGGTTCTTCCTGAACCTTGGTATTTGGTGATTCTTCCTATGGTCAGAATGCACCTAGGTCTTTCTAGTGTCTCAACTGATGTAATATTATTTTTTCTTTCCTTAAAGGGAACCTGTGACATGAAAGAAGCTATTTTTCTGCATATATGGAGTTAATCTGCAGATTAATAGCGTTCTGAACCTGCCCAGCACTTAGACCCCTACTGTCATGAGGAAATGATCTTTATTCCTCCTTTTAGCATTCTGGTTTCAGTCACGGGTGGCGCCGGCGTGGGTTCAGTCACCGTTCTCTGTATAGAGAGCGGCGGCTGTAACCTCGTCCCCGGCAGTGATTGACAGCCGACCCTACTGCTGAGCTGCTGTAAGTCAGTGCAGGGGGAGTGTTTGCTGCCACTTCTCACTATACACAGAGCGGTGACTGAATCCAATGGATGCCGGGAGAAATAAAGTTCAGAGCAGGGTTAATCTGGAGATTATCCCCATATCTGCAGGCTGATTGTGTTTTTTTCAGGTGACAGGTTCCCTTTAAGGAAAGAACCATTTTTTATTGTAGTTAATAATTCTTACATGCATGTAGTAATGTCTTTTTTTTTCTTAAATCTGCAGTGCAAGTGGGCCTAGCGGACAACTCTACGAGCATTCAGAAGGTATAATGAAATCTATGACTTTATATTTTATTGATTCCAAACTTTTTATAGGTTTTATAAAATGTACATATAAATAATAGCTTGACACCGGCAATAAAATCTAAAAGGGAATTTGTCGGCAGGTTTTACTTCTCATCTGAGAGGAGCGTAATGTAGACAAATAGAAGCTGAATCTATCAATGTATCACTTAGATTACTGGGTGCAGCAGTTCTGACCCAATCAGAGCTTTTAGATTTAGAATGAAGCAGAGCTGAGAAAGCTGTCCCCACCCACACCAGGCTCTCCATGTACAAAGTCCATAGACGGTGTGCTGCTTATCACAGCAGGGGGCGTTGCTGGACTAGTGTTGTCCGGCAATGTTAATCTCTTCGTGATAAATCCTTGACAATTACTAAGCAACACCGCACGCACTTTGACAAGTGACACATCTCTGAATTCTGTGTTTCAGCCGCTATCTCCTGCTGTCCTCAGATTACATAGCAAAAACCTGCTGACGGATTCCCTTTAACCCCTTTACAACCTAAGGTGGTTTGCACGTTAATGACCGGGCCAATTTTTACAATTCTGACCACTGTCACTTTATGAGGTAATTACTCTGGAACGCTTCAACGGATCCCCCTGATTCTGAGATTGTTTTTTCGTGACATATTGTACTTCATGATTGTGGTAAAATTTCTTCGATATCACTTGCGTTTATTTGTGAAAAAAATGGAAATTTGGCGAAAATTTAGAAAATTTTGCAATAAATAACATTTCCCACATGTCTACTTTACATCAGCACAATTTTGGAACCAAAATTTTTTTTTTGTTAGGGAGCTATAAGGGTTAAAAGTTGACCAGCGATTTCTCATTTTTACAACAAAATTTACAAAAACATTTTTTTTAGGTACCACATCACATTTGAAGTCACTTTGAGGGGTCTATATGACATAAAATACCCAAAAGTGACACCATTCTAAAAACTGCACCCCTCAAGGTGCTCAAAACCACATTCAAGAACTTTATTAACCCTTCAGATGCTTCACACCAATTAATTGAACATGAAAGGAAAAAATTAACATTTAACTTTTTTTCACTAACATTTTATTTTAGACCCCAATTTTTTTATTTTCACAAGGGTACCAGGAGAAATTGCACCCCATAAGTTGTTGTGCAATTTCTCCTAAGTACGCAGATACCCCATGTGTTGGAGAAAACTACTGTTTGGGCGCATGTCAGGGCTCGGAAGGGAAGGAGTGACGCTTTTGAACGCAGACTTTGATGGAATTGTCTGCGGGCGTCATGTCACGTTCTCAGAACCCCTGATGTGCCTAAACAGTGGAAATGCCCAACAAGTGCCCCCCTTTTGGTAGTGGTAGTTGATTTTTGAATTTTATAATGTAGTTGTTAGGAGGGCGGTTGCAGACAACTTTATTAAAATGGAACGCAACCGACCCCGGGGTCCGCGATTCGGCCTGGAGGACTGCTGCCGAACACTTTCCGGGTGGAAAGGTACGCAACCATCTTAAATGTTAAACCCTTCCGTGTTACCGCACACAGGAACGGGTATAGCGGTTCGCTCTATCTCCGTTAACTGCACGGGAGAAGAGTGACTGGGATAGCACCTACTTAACTGAAGAACCACTCCGTGTTAATGCACACGGAGCGGGCTTCAGCGGTTCACACAATCTCCAAGAACTGCAGGGAGACGTGCGACTGGAGGGAAAGCAGTAGCCCTGTCTTCGATACAGGCGCTACTCTGTAGGGATTGGCGCTAGATGCGTGTGTGACTACGCGACGGGTACACGTGCCTCCAGCCGGCGTGCCACCGGACTGAAGGGTACTACTCCACGTGGCTGACAGGCGATAGCCGTGGACAGGGTGTCTGCAGGCTGCTCGAGGTATTAGGAGACCCCTTTGGCTGAGCCAGGCTGCTAGACGTAGCTACCTGCCTGAGTGACCTACGCTAATTAGCCGAGCTAACTCTGGCATCGGCAGGTCACGGAGAGAGCAGGTAGAGAGCACGTGGAATACACTCGTCCACACAAACAACACTTGCAAAATGATCTGAGCGCGTCGCCATTTTTGTGGGCGGGCCTTTTAAAGACTAAGCCCTGCCCACCGACGCGCCATTGGTGATGTTACCCGTGGACCAATCAGGCGGTGGCAGGTCACCACCGGGTCAGGTGAGTGCCAACCCACCAATCATGATCCGCCAGGTCACGGACATGCTCAGTTCGGCAAATCCTGGACTTAGATTCCACAAGCCCTGTCTCCTTCTGCAACCCAGGCTTAACATTGCTAGGCACAACTACCTGGGAGATAAACAGTGCTCGTGGACCAGCTAGGCGTTGGGGCTGATGGTGATTCTGAGCAGCATCATCCCTGGCTGGACTGAAATGGGAGACCATATAAGGTCTTGGACCCATTTCGAATCCAGCACCAGACCGACACCTAACAGTAGTGTTATACATCAGTTGTGTAGGACAACCTGACGAGCACTGCACAACTGACGTATGACAACCTGACGAACACTACGTCAGTTGTGTAGTGTTTGTCAGGTTCTCATACGTCAGAAATTAATTTAATAGTCCATCAAAGTATGGTACCTTTTCAAGCAGTCTTTCATACACAGGCCAGGTTTGTCAGGGCAGTTGTCACATTGATAAATGGTGTCCTTGCGTATTCCACTTTTATAACACACTCAGCACCTCTTTTGTGACTTTCCTTTTTTCCCGCTGTGAGGGATCTGCCCTGGGAAATGCTGGCCTGGTACAATTCTCAGTCCTTCAATTCCGGAACTACTAGGGCCTGCTCTGTCACCGCTGCCAAATATCAGGGCCTTGATAACAGTCTCCTGGAAGTGAAGGTACGACGTAGAAGTCTGGCCTGCACATTGTGACAGAAGGAAAGCGTTGTGCATTGCCATCTGTACAATGTGCACGGCCAGCTTCTTATACCATACCTTGGCCTTTCTCAAAGCACTGTACGGCTGGAGGACTTGATCTGAAAGATCAACTCCCCCCATGTACTTGTTGTACCCCACTACACAGTCTGGTTTGGCGACCTGTGTAGTGGAACCTCTTACACAGCTGAGGGTGCTGCCATCACCATGTATGGTGGTCAACAAAAGGACATCCCTTTTGTCCTTGTACTTGACCATCAGCAGGTGGTCGCTACATTAGGCTCTGCTCTCACCCCTTCTGAGCAGCTGCCCAATTAGCGTCTTTGGGAGGCCTTTCTAATTTTTGCGGACAGTACCGCAGGCTGCAGTACGTCGCGCAGAGAGGGACTTGAAGAGCAGGATACTTGTATAAAAGTTATCCACAAAGAGGTGATAACCTTTATCCAGCAGTGGGTGCACCAAGTCCCACACAATTTTCCCACTCACTCCCAGAACGGGGAGGCATTCAGGGGGTTCAATCCGGGAGTCCTTCCCTTCATCAACTCTAAACTTGTGAGTGTACCCTGAGGTACTCTCAAAAAGTTTATACAGCTTGATCCCGTACCTGGACCTCTTACTGGGCAGGTACTGCCGCAATCCAAGCCGCCTTTTAAAAGAGATTAAGGACTCATCCACACAGATGTCCCTTTGGGGCACGTACACTTCAGCAAACTTGTTGTTGAAGTGTTCGATGACCGGCCGAACTTTGAAAAGACGATCAAAGTTCGGGTCATCGCGTGCAGGACACCTTGCATTATCTTGGTAATGCAAGAACTTGTGGATGGCCTGAAAGCGTCTCCAGATCATGGCCATTCGGAACACTGGAGTGTTATACAAAACGTCAACACTCCAGTATTGCCGAAGCTCGGGCTTGTTCAGGATCCCCATAAGAAGGACCAGGCCCCAAAACTTCATCATTTCTACTGTGTCTACAGGAGACCAGTTAGAAAATGATGAAGAGGGGTTTTGTTCCAAAAATTGATGAGCGTATAAAGTAGTTTGGCCCACCATGAGGTTTACAAAATCCTCAGAGAAAAAGACTTTGAAAAAGTCTATTTCTGTGAGGCCGGTGGTGTCAAACTTGATTCCTGATTCCGCCACAAAATCAGAAATCAGTGGTTCATAATTTTCGGGGGGCGAGGTCCATATGGGATCAGTAGTGGGGAGCGCTGGATCATTGTCTCTCCTGCGACGACGGCGGGGCAGTCCAGCAGAACCGGAGGAAGAAGAGGAAGACGACGAGGAGTCGGAAAAATAAATAAATGTGGGATCCTCGCCCTCGCTGTCAGTGTCGGTGGCAAGAATAGCGTATGCCTCCTCCGCTGAATAGCGAGTTTGGGATGAGCGGGACATTGTTTGTTATGTATGTGGTGCGTGTGTGTCAATACTTTATTTAGAGTGTGTGTGTGTCAATACTTTTTTTAGAGTGTGTGGAAAAGGGAAATACTGTATGTGGTGCAAACAGCAATGATGTCACTGATCAATACTCGGCGGCTGCTGGATGTGCGCACGGATGTGTGGGGAGTGGGAAGAGGGGAATTGGCGTGGATGAGGGGAGATCAGAGATGACTTACCAAAGTCCTCTCTGTTCTTCTTTCAGGATCAGGAGCCTGGACCGGGAGCCCGGCGCTGGTGACCGGGAGCCCTGCGCTGGTGACCGGGAGCCCTGCGCTGGTAACCGGGAGCCCTGCGCTGGTGACCGGGAGCCCGGCGCTGGTGACTGGGAGCCCGGTGCTGGTGACCAAGAGCCCGGCGCAGGAGACTGGGAGCCTGGAGCAGGAAACCGGGAGCCCGGAGCAGGAGACCAGCGCTGGTGACCGGGAGCCCAGAGCAGGAGACCGGGAGTCCGGAGCAGGAGACTGCTGCAGGACGCAAAAAAAAAAATGGTGGTAAGGGGGGGAGGGGTAAAAAGAGCGGGGAGGGGGGATTGGGGTGGATGAGGGGAGAACAGACTTACCAAAGTCTTCTCTGCAGGATCAGCAGCAGGATCAGCAGCAGGCTCTGGAGCAGGATACCCAGGACGGTGGAGCAGAAGATCCAGGAGCAGCAGCAGCAGCGACTGGAACAGGTGAGAAAATGGTCTTGTGGTGTCACAGAATATTCTGTGGCACTACAAGGCCCAGCACAGACACATCAGATGTGACCGCTCTGTAGAAATCCTCACCAAGTGTGAGGGTCTGCAGGGCGGTCACAGGGTGATGATGGGGTGGTGACAGGTGGAGGTAGTCAGGTAATCTGATTGGAGCAATCAATGTCACCAATGATTGCTCCAATCAGAGTTCCTGAATACAGGTGACCGGGCGGTCACAAGGAGGTGTCACCTCTCTGTGACCCCCTGTGGTGCATGCTGTGCCCCAGTCATCTGATTGGTGACATTGATTGCACCAATCAGACATGGCTGTAGCAGAGCACACACCACAGGGGGTAACAGAGAGGTGACACCTCCCTATGACAGCCCGGTCACCTGTATTCAGGAACTCTGATTGGAGCGATCGATGTCATCATCGATCGCTCCAATCACAGCAGTCTGGGGACTTTGATTACATTACAGGGGGTCATGGGGCAGTGACAGGCAGGTCACAAGCTGGTCACCGCCCCATGACCGCCCTGTCACCGCGCGGTCGCGCTACGATCGGTGCGATCGATGTAATCGGCGATCGCACCGATCATAGCCGTCTGGGGCCAGGGCTGGGGTGTCCTAGCAATAGCCTAGGATCGGTGCTGTTTGATCTGCAGCCTAGGATCGGTGCTCCTCTGTTTCCGGCAATCACATTGCCGGAAACAGTGAGAAATGCTGTAAAGCAGTGGTCCCCAACCTTTTTTGCACCAGGGACCGGCTTGAAGCAAGATCATTTTTCCATGGCCCAGCAAGGAGGGGGTGGGGTGGGCGGGGCTTTGGTCATATGGGGGCAGGGTAATGGAGGGATTTGGAGTTTAGTGCATACTTATCATATAGTGTAGACCAGGTCCCCGCCAGGAGCTATGCCAGGAGCCCCACATAATGTGCTGTGCCAGGAGCCGCATCACTGAGGCCCCATCACGCCCTGCAGCAAGACAGGGCAGCTGTCCTAACAGCTGCTGTTCAGCTGCATTTACTTCATCCCAGGGGCGGACACAGACTGTAGTGGGCCCCTGTGCAAGAAATTTTTGGGGGCCCCCCCCGCCCTTCATAAGGCAACAAAGTTATGTAAACATAACCCCCGCCCATGTGCATCTCTCACCCCCCCATGTGCAGCTCACCCCCCGTGCATCTCTCATCCCCCTCCGTGCATCTCTCATCCCCCTCCGTGCATCTCTCATCCCCCTCCGTGCATCTCTCATCCACCCCCCGTGCATCTCTCATCCCCCTCCGTGCATCTCTCATCCCCCTCCGTGCATCTCTCATCCCCCTCCGTGCATCTCTCATCCACCCCCCGTGCATCTCTCATCCCCCCGTGCATCTCTCATCCCCCTCCGTGCATCTCTCATCCCCCCCCGTGCATCTCTCATCCCCCCCGTGCATCTCTCATCCCCCTCCGTGCATCTATCATCCCCCTCTGTGCATCTCTCATCCCCCCCGTGCATCTCTCATCCCCCCCGTGCATCTCTCATCCCCCCGTGCATCTCTCATCCCCCCCCGTGCATCGCTCATCTCTCCCCTCCCCCCCATGTGCATCTCTCCCCTGCCCCCCATGTGCATCTCTCATCTCTCCCCTCCCCCCATGTGCATCTCTCATCTCTCCCCTCCCCCCCATGTGCATCTCTCATCTCTCCCCTCCCCCCCATGTGCATCTCTCATCTCTCCCCTCCCCCCCATGTGCATCTCTCATCTCTCCCCTCCCCCCCATGTGGATCTCTCATCTCTCCCCCTTCCCCCCATGTGCATCTCTCCCCTCCCCCCCATGTGCATCTCCCATTCCCCCCACTCCTAGTTAATTGTATTTAAAAAAAAATAAAACTTGTTATACTTACCCCCATGCGATCCCTGCAGAATCCTGGCGCTCGTCCAAATCGCTGACACCAGGTTCTCCTGCCTTCCGGTCATGTGACGGCGCCGTCACATGACCGGAAGTCAGAGGAATTATGAGATGTCCTGGACCCGGCGCTTTGCTTTGTGATTGTCTGTGGCGGTGCCGCGGACCGGCTGAAAAACCCCAACGGCCCAGTCCTGGTCCGCGGACCGGCGGTTGGGGACCTCTGCTGTGAAGGGGTGTAAAGGGGTTAGCAGAGCATGGATCGGGGGTCGGCAATTAGTTTTCTCAAGGGCTCACATGAAATACTGTGACTGTAGTGCAGGGCTAAACCAACACACTGAATTTAAGAATATTAGTGGAAATATTAAGCAAAGTTATATTAATTTATACTGCTTACTATTGATGAGAATTAAGTATGTTGATCCACTGCCACTATTAGGCAATGTGCCCACAATGCAGAAACGCTCTGGATTTTTCCTGAGCGTTTCTGCATCTCCTTGGCAGAAAAAACTCATGTGGATTTTACATGCGTATTTTCAGCCCGGGACAAGTGTTTGTCACGCGTTTAGCACATGCGATTTCCCATGCGGGTTGTCAAGCGTTTTCTAAAAGATTTTGGCTTGGAAAAGTGCTTGACAACTTGGTCACACTATATAAATCCATGCAACCGTGTGACCAAGTTAGTTAAAAAAAAGAATAAAAATGGTAAAAGCTATAAAAAAAAACATTATACTCATCTTCCGATGGCCCCCGGTTTCCTTCTCCGTTCTCCCTGGTGGCCCGCGGTGGTGTAAAAGGACCTTCCATGATGTAATTTAGTCAGGTGACAGGTCACATGACCGCTGACGTTGACGAGCCACCGGGGAGCCAAGACACACCGGAGAGAAGACCGCAGGCCATCAGAAGGTGAGTATAATGTTTTTTTTTATTTTAATTTTTTTTTTACAGGTACTATGGTACCCGGGTCTGGATGAGAGTCTCCTCTAATCCATCCGCACATTGAATTGCTTAATTTCCACATGTGTTCATGTAGTCATGCGGATATTATGCGATTCAATGCAAGTCAATGGCGGCAAAAACGCTGCGCTTACGCAAAATAGTTGGTAGTGCTGCGCTTTTTTCCGTAATAATAATCCGCAGCGGAAATTTCTGCAGCATGTGCACAGCACATGTGGATTATCATTGGGGAACATTGCAGACCTCCTACCAAGCGTTTTTTAAGCGTAATTGCCGCTGCGGAAACGCTTAAAAAATGCATAGTGGGCACACAGCCCACTAGAGCTTATTTTATTGTGTTCTTACTAGGAGCAGCCAATCAAAACCATATGATTTATGAATTATTATAACGTCTCATGCAGGGGCGGGCACTGAGACCAAAGGGTCCCTGTGCAAGAATTGTGTATGCCCCCCCCCTTCTTAAAGGGGACTTTCATTTTAATTATTTTTGTGCTCATCGGCTTGCGCTAGGGAAAAAAAAAAATAAAATCAGAGTTACACATTTTCACCTAGTCTAAAAATAATAAAATCAGAGTTACTCATTTTCACCTAGTCTAAAAATAATAAAATCAGCGTTACTCATTTTCACCTAGTCTAAAAATAATAAAATCAGAGTTACTCATTTTCACCTAGTCTAAAAATAATAAGATCAGCGTTACTCATTTTCACCTAGTCTAAAAATAATAAAATCAGCGTTACTCATTTTCACCTAGTCTAAAAATAATAAAATCAGCGTTACTCATTTTCACCTAGTCTAAAAATAATAAAATCAGCGTTACTCATTTTCACCTAGTCTAAAAATAATAAAGTCAGAGTTACTCATTTTCGCCTAGTCTAAAAATAATAAAATCAGAGTTACTCATTTTCGCCTAGTCTAAAAATAATAAAATCAGCGTTACTCATTTTCACCTAGTCTAAAAATAATAAAATCAGCGTTACTCATTTTCACCTAGTCTAAAAATAATAAAATCAGAGTTACTCATTTTCACCTAGTCTAAAAATAATAAAATCAGCGTTACTCATTTTCACCTAGTCTAAAAATAATAAAATCAGCTTTACTCATTTTCACCTAGTCTAAAAATAATAAAATCAGCGTTACTCATTTTCACCTAGTCTAAAAATAATAAAATCAGCGTTACTCATTTTCACCTAGTCTAAAAATAATAAAATCAGAGTTACTAATTTTCACCTGGTCTAAAAATAATAAAATCAGTGTTACTCATTTTCACCTAGTCTAAAAATAATAAAATCAGAGTTACTCATTTTCACCTAGTCTAAAAATAATAAAATCAGAGTTACTCATTTTCACCTAGTCTAAAAATAATAAAATCAGAGTTACTCATTTTCACCTAGTCTAAAAATAATAAAATCAGAGTTACTCATTTTCACCTAGTCTAAAAATAATAAAATCAGAGTTACTCATTTTCACCTGGTCTAAAAATAATAAAATCAGAGTTACTCATTTTCACCTAGTCTAAAAATAATAAAATCAGCGTTACTCATTTTCACCTAGTCTAAAAACAATAAAATCAGCGTTATTCATTTTCACCTGGTCTAAAAATAATAAAATCAGAGTTACTCATTTTCACCTGGTCTAAAAATAATAAAATCAGAGTTACTCATTTTCACCTAGTCTAAAAATAATAAAATCAGAGTTACTCATTTTCACCTAGTCTAAAAATAATAAAATCAGAGTTACTCATTTTCACCTGGTCTAAAAATAATAAAATCAGAGTTACTCATTTTCACCTAGTCTATTGATGTGTTTGTGCTCCTGGCCTGTCCGTGTTTACAGGCTGCAGTGGTAATATCTCATGTGACCACTGTAGCCAATCATAGGGTCATCAGCTTGTTCCATCTACCAGGGAAGGCTGCAAAATACAATGCAGACATTACAGCACGGGATCGCATAGGATTGATTCATTTTGTGAGGTAAAATATTTCACTGCCTGTGTTTAAACAATATTTTACCTCTCAAAATGAATCCTATGTGAATCCTTTGTGATCCCCTGATGTAATGTCTGTATTGTCTTTGGCTTCCTCCTCCGCTCAGGAGCTGTGGTATTTTCCATACACGGTCAGACACAGACCATTTTTAAAATGAACTTTTGTTTGTGGGAAAACCCCTTTAAGCTCCAGCAGTCACGTGTTTTAGTCAGGACATCACGGCTGCAGCCTGAAAACAAAGACCAGGGCAGTAGCGGAAGAGGAATTGCTGACCCTGAGAGTATCCCTGATTTTATTGTTTTTCTCTAGGGCAAGCCTAAGGGCGGTAAAAGAATTAAAACAGAAATTCACTTTAAGTAACATTATTTGATGCAATAAAAACATGTTAGGCACACATCAAAAAATCACTTGTCACACACCAGACAAATCGCACAAGCACAGCGCAGACTTGAGAGATGTCACACAAGCACAGCGCAGACTTGAGAGATGTCACACAAGCACAGCGCAGACTTGAGAGATATCACACAAGCACAGCGCTGACTTGAGAGATGTCACACAAGCACAGCGCAGACTTGAGAGATGTCACACAAGCACAGCGCAGACTTGAGAGATGTCACACAAGCACAGCGCAGACTTGAGAGATGTCACATAAGCACAGCTCTGACTTGAGAGATGTCACACAAACACAGCGCAGACTTGAGAGATGTCACACAAGCACAGCTCTGACTTGAGAGATGACACACAAGCACAGCGCAGACTTGAGAGATGTCACACAAGCACAGCGCAGACTTGAGAGATGTCACACAAGCACAGCGCAGACTTGAGAGATGTCACACAAGCACAGCTCTGACTTGAGAGATGTCACACAAGCACAGTGAAGACTTGAGAGATGTCACACAAGCACAGCGCAGACTTGAGAGATGTCACACAAGCACAGCGTAGACTTGAGAGATGTCACACAAGCACAGTGCACAAATCACACAAGTAGATGTGCACATATCAGAAAGATCACAAGAATAAGCTGCACACATCTTACAAGTACTCCAACACGCATCACAGAAGTGCAGGACATACCGAGGAATTCTGAAGAGACAAGTTAGAATGGCTCTACATTCAGGTTCTAAAATGGTCGTTCTGGAGGAATAGAAAGAGATAGATGTTACTTTATGTCACCAACTTATTCGTTCCATGTGTAGAAGACTTGGTGCTGTCCTTAACAATCATAGAGGTCATACAAAATACTAGATGTAGTAGTTTTGGTGTAGGGTGCATCACTGAATTTGGGTAAAACTGAAGATTTTGTAATGAAAGTTATAATATTAACATTACTTTCATGCTATGGGTGAAAAAAATGTTCTGTGAAACTCCGTCTTGTTAGTATTTTGGAAACTGTTCTTGTGTTCAGTGAGGTATTAACTAAAATCCTACTTCTTGTAGTCACTTTATGCTGGGCACTGAAAAAAAAAAAAGATATTTATACATACCACACACCTACATGTTACATACATTGTTTTATCACCCTGACTAATCAGTATTTCCTTTTATTACTGGCATGATATGCCAGCACTTTTGAGCATAGGTATGTACTGCACATTACCATTTCATGTTTCTTAACCCTGTCTCATGGTAATCAGTATTAACCTTTCTGACAGCCCCATTTTTCATATCTGAAACGTCACTTTATTTGGTAATAACTTTGAAATGCTTCTGCTAGTCAGTCTGATATTTCTGATCTTCTTTTTGGAACAAATTGTACCTGTTGCAGCTGGTAAATTTTAAATTAATACGTTTTGTTGTTATTCATGAAAATATCCCAGATTTTCTAAAAATTTAGAAAAATGTGAAATTTTAAACTTAAAGCGGTTGTGCCACCATAAAGAATACAATTGACCAACCAGAAAAGGTGTAAATAAATTGTTTTGTAATGTATAGTGATTCAAAATTATGCTTCATTCAAAAGATACCAAGCTTTTATTTTTCAAATGCTGTTCTCTGGCGCCCCCTGGCGTTATTCCACTACGTCCTGGTAGTAGGTGATCAGCTGGTCGGGTTTGCGCAGTTCCTTGCGTAAGAGCTCCCTACCCGCAGCATGCAAAATGTATTCTCTGTCACAACACTCCCTGCTGTAAGCACAGAGTGTGTGTGATTCACCCCCTCCCCCTGTGCTCATAGCTCACAGCTGATCTCCGGGTGAGATACCCCCTCCCAATGCGCTCACAGCTCACCTCTGGGTCAGAAAACCCCCTCCTCCTCTGCTCATAGCTCTCAGTTGATCTCCGGATGAGATACCCCCTCCCCCTGAGCTCATAGCTAATCTCCGGGTGAGATACCCCCTCCCCCTGTGCTCACTGCTGATCTCCGGGTGAGACATGGCCTCCCTCTGCACTCACAGCTCATCTCCGAGTGAGATACCCCCTCCCCCTGCACTCACTGCTGATCTCTAGGTGAGATACTCCCCTGCCCTCACAGCTCATCTCCGAGTGAGATACTCCCCTGCCCTCACAGCTCATCTCCGAGTGAGATACTCCCCTGCCCTCACAGCTCATCTCCGAGTGAGATACTCCCGTGCCCTCACAGCTCATCTCCGAGTGAGATACTTCCCTGTCCTCACAGCTCATCTCCGAGTGAGATATTTCCCTGCCCTCACAGCTCATCTCCGAGTGAGATACTCCCCTGCCCTCACAGCTCATCTCCGAGTGAGATACTCCCCTGCCCTCACAGCTCATCTCCGAGTGAGATACTCCCCTGCCCTCACAGCTCATCTCCGAGTGAGATACTCCCCTGCCCTCACAGCTCATCTCCGAGTGAGATACTCCCCTGCCCTCACAGCTCATCTCCGAGTGAGATACTCCCCTGCCCTCACAGCTCATCTCCGAGTGAGATACTCCCCTGCCCTCACAGCTCATCTCCGAGTGAGATACTCCCCTGCCCTCACAGCTCATCTCCGAGTGAGATACTCCCCTGCCCTCACAGCTCATCTCCGAGTGAGATACTCCCCTGCCCTCACAGCTCATCTCCGAGTGAGATACTCCCCTGCCCTCATAGTTACATAGTTACATAGTTTATAAGGCCGAAAAAAGACAAGCGTCCATCCAGTTCAGCCTATTTCTTGTGCACTGCAGCTATTCCGCAGCGTTGATCCAGGGGAAGGCAACAAAAAACCATGAGGTATAGGCCAATTTACATCACTGAGGAAAATTTCACTTCCCGACACCAATCTGGCAGTAAGATTAAATCCCTGGATTAATGAACTAAGCATAAGATGTAATTTTATTGTTCTCAAGAAAGGCGTCCAGGCCTCTCTTGAACTCTTTAAGTGAGTTGGACATCACCACTTCCTCTCCCAGAGAGTTCCAGAGTCTCACGGCTCTGACCGTAAAGAATCCCCTTTTATGCTGGTGCAGGAACCTCCTTTCCTCCAGACGCATAGTGTGCCCCCTCGTCTTTGTCACCATCCTTGGTACTTGGTATAAACAGGTCATGGGAGAGATCTCTGTACTGCCCCCTGATGTATTTATACATGTTTATGAGGTCTCCCCAAAGCCTTCTCTTTTCCAATGTAAATAGGCCTAATTTTGACAACCTCTCTGGGTATTCTAGTCCCTCCATTCCCTTTATTACCTTAGTCGCCCTCCTTTGTACCCTCTCTAGCTCCAATATGTCTTTCCTGAGCACCGGAGCCCAGAACTGTGCACAATATTCTAAGTGCGGCCTTACCAGCGCTTTATACAGAGGAAGAACAATGTTCTCATCATATGCCCCTATTCCTCTTCTGATGCATGCCATGACTCTTTTTGCCTTCTCAGCTGCTGCCTGACACTGGGCACTCCAATTTAATTTGCTGTTAACCAAGACGCCCAGGTCCTTCTCCATGTCAGATTTCCCCAACGGTTTCCCATTTAATATGTATGGGTGACTGCTGTTTTTCTTTCCCATGTGCATGACCTTACATTTATCGGCATTGAACCCCATTTGCCATTTTTTGGCCCAACTCCCCAATTTATCTAAATCCTCCTGTAGCTGTGCCCTGTCCTCATCTGTATTAACTACTTTACAAAGTTTAGTATCATCTGCAAATATTGCTATTTTACTATGCAACCCTTCCACTAGATCATTAATAAATATATTAAATAATATAGGGCCCAAGACAGACCCTTGAGGCACCCCGCTAGTAACCCTGACACACCCTGAGCTTACTCCATTGATAACCACCCTCTGCTTTCTATCACTCAGCCAGCTATTTACCCACTTGCACACATTATCCCCCAGACCAAGCATTCTCATTTTATATACCAACCTTTTGTGTGGCACGGTATCAAACGCTTTGGAGAAGTCAAGGTATACACACAGCTTATCTCCGAGTGAGATACTCCCCTGCCCTCACAGCTCATCTCCGAGTGAGATACTCCCCTGCCCTCATAGCTCATCTCCGAGTGAGATACTCCACTGCCCTCTCAGCTCATCTCCGAGTGAGATACTCCCCTGCCCTCACAGCTTATCTCCGAGTGAGATACTCCCCTGCCCTCACAGCTCATCTCCGAGTGAGATACTTCCCTGCCCTCATAGCTCATCTCCGAGTGAGATACTCCCCTGCCCTCACAGCTCATCTCCGAGTGAGATACTTCCCTGCCCTCACAGCTCATCTCCGAGTGAGATACTCCACTGCCCTCACAGCTTATCTCCGAGTGAGATACTCCCCTGCCCTCACAGCTCATCTCCGAGTGAGATACTCCCCTGCCCTCATAGCTCATCTCCGAGTGAGATACTCCACTGCCCTCTCAGCTCATCTCCGAGTGAGAAACTCCCCTGCCTTCACAGCTCATCTCCGAGTGAGATACTTCCCTGCCCTCACAGCTCATCTCCGAGTGAGATACTCCACTGCCCTCACAGCTCATCTCTGAGTGAGATACTTCCCTGCCCTCACAGCTCATCTCCGAGTGAGTTACTCCCCTGCCCTCACAGCTCATCTCCGTGTGAGATACTCCACTGCCCTCTCAGCTCATCTCCGAGTGAGATACTCCCCTGCCCTCACAGCTCATCTCCGAGTGAGATACTCCCCTGCCCTCACAGCTCATCTCCGAGTGAGATACTCCCCTGCCCTCACAGCTCATCTCCGAGTGAGATACTCCCCTGCCCTCACAGCTCATCTCCGAGTGAGATACTCCCCTGCCCTCATAGCTCATCTCCGAGTGAGTTACTCCCCTGCCCTCACAGCTCATCTCCGAGTGAGATACTCCACTGCCCTCACAGCTCATCTCCGAGTGAGATACTCCCCTGCCCTCATAGCTCATCTCCGAGTGAGATACTCCACTGCCCTCACAGCTCATCTCCGAGTGAGATACTTCCCTGCCCTCACAGCTCATCTCCGAGTGAGATACTCCCCTGCCCTCACAGCTCATCTCCGAGTGAGATACTCCCCTGCCCTCACAGCTCATCTCCCAGTGACATACTCCCCTGCCCTCACAGCTCATCTCCCAGTGAGATACTCCCCTGCCCTCACAGCTCATCTCCCAGTGAGATACTCCCCTGCCCTCACAGCTCATCTCCGAGTGAGTTACTCCCCTGCCCTCACAGCTCATCTCCGAGTGAGATACTCCCCTGCCCTCACAGCTCATCTCCGAGTGAGATATTCCCCTGCCCTCACAGCTCATCTCCGAGTGAGATACTCCCCTGCCCTCACAGCTCATCTCCGAGTGAGATACTCCCCTGCCCTCATAGCTCATCTCCGAGTGAGATACTCCACTGCCCTCTCAGCTCATCTCCGAGTGAGAAACTCCCCTGCCCTCACAGCTCATCTCCGAGTGAGATACTTCCCTGCCCTCACAGCTCATCTCCGAGTGAGATACTCCACTGCCCTCACAGCTCATCTCTGAGTGAGATACTTCCCTGCCCTCACAGCTCATCTCCGAGTGAGTTACTCCCCTGCCCTCACAGCTCTTCTCCGAGTGAGATACTCCACTGCCCTCTCAGCTCATCTCTGAGTGAGATAAACCCTTTCCCTGCGCTCACTGCTGATCTCCGGGTGAGATACCCCCTCCTCCTGCGCTCACTGCTGATCTCCGGGTGAGACACCCCCTCCTCCTGCGCTCACTGCTGATCTCCGGGTGAGACACAGCCTCCCCCTGCACTCACAGCTCATCTCAGAGTGAGATTCCCCCTGCACTCACTGCTGATCTCTAGGTGAGATACTCCCCTGCACTCACAGCTCATCTCCAGGTGAGACACCTCCTCCCCCTGCCCTCACAGCTCATCTCAGAGTGAGATTCCCCCTGCGCTCACTGCTGATCTCTAGGTGAGATACTCCCCTGCACTCACAGCTCATCTCCGGGTGAGACACCTCCTCCCCCTGTGCTCACAGCTCAGCTCTGGATAAGATCATCTGCTTCACAGACTAAGCATGGGAAGTGTTTCCCTGCTATCGGGCTCTCAAGTCTGTGAAGCAGATGATCTCACCCGGAGATGAGCTGTGAGCGCAGGGGGAGAGGGTGTCTAACCTGGAGATGAGCTATGAGCTGTGAGCACAATGGGAGGGAGTATCTCACCTGGAGATCATCTGTGAACACAGGGGAGGAGGTATCTCACCCGTTGATCAGCTGTGAGTGCAGGGGGAGGGAGTGTCTCACCCCGAGATCTGCTATGAAGCAGGGGGAGGAGGTGTCCCACCTGGAGATCAGCTATGAGCACAGGGGGAGGGGGTGAATGACAGACACTCTGTGCTTACAGCAGGGGGCCTTGTGACCAAGAGTACATGGTGCATAACAATAGAGAACAAATGGAAGTCAGCTCACCCTCCAGGGATTTCAGTGTGTTGAAGCCAGGAACAACCTGTGGTCGAAGTGAAAAATTCCATTAAGTCAAATTCCATTCAGCTAATATGTTACTTTAGACCCAAATTTTAGCCTGCACAATTTATTATGTAATTTCTCCTAAACGCAGCATTGCCCCATACATAGCAGACACTAATATTTTCTAGCTATATACAGTACATAGCATTAAGGGTAAACAATTAAAGCGGTTGTGCCACCATAAAGAATACAGTAAACCAACCAGAAAAGGTGGAAATAAATAGTTTTGTAATTTACAGTGATTCAAAATTATGCTTCATTCAAAAGTTACCAAGCTTTTACTTTTATGAATGCTGCTCTCTGGCGCCCCCTGGCGTTATTCCATTACGTCCTGGTAGTGGGTGATCAGCTGGTCGGGTTTGGGCAGTTCCTGTCATAAGAGCTCCCAACCGGCAGTCTGCACAATGTATTGCAAGAAAAGAAATGAAAAATTCCATCTCCAAAAAAGTTGTATTAAAAAATTCCAAGTTGTTATTACATCATTTTAACATCTGATGAGGTCACAAGGTACATGGGGATTCACATAGCAACGCGTTTCCAATGCCAACCACCGTTCTTTGTCAAGCTACTATGACATGGTTCTGTGATCTTTTAAATATTTCCGAAACCAATTACAAGTAATACACCGATTACATGACCAATGAGATCACACCCATATTAAAAAAAAACTCTTAACAACACACCCCAATAAGAACAAGTAGAGACAAATACAGTCATGGCCAAAAGTATTGAGAATGAGACAAATAGTAATTTTTCCAAAGTTTACTGCTTCATTTTTTGTAATGGCAATTTGCATATACTCCTGAATGTCAAAGAGTGATCAGCTTAACAGCAATTACTGTACTTGCAAAGTCAATATTTGCCCAGAAAATGAACTTTAACCCCCAAAACACATTTCAACATCAGTGCAGTCCTGCCTTAAAAGGAGCAGCTAACATCGTTTTAGTGATTGATCCATTAACACAGGTGTGGGTGTTGATGAGGACAGGGCCGGCGATCAATCAGTCATGATTAAGTAAGAATGACATCACTGGACACTTTAAAAGGAGGCTGGTTCTTGGTATCATTGTTTCTCTTCAGTTAACCATGGTTATCTCTAAAGAAACATGTGCAGCCATCATTGCACTGCACAAAAATGACCTAACAGGGAAGAGTATCGCAGCTACAAAGATTGCACCTCAGTCAACAATCTATCGCATCATCAAGAACTTCAAGGAGAGAGCTTCCATTGTTGGCAAAAAGGCTCCAGGGCGCCCAAGAAAGACCATCAAGCGCCAGGACCGTATCTTAAAACTGTTTCAGCTGTGGGATCTGACTACCAGCAGTGCCGAGCTTGCTCAGGAATGGCAGCAGGCTGGTGTGAGTGCTTCTGCACGCACTGTGAGGCGGAGACTCTTTGAGCAAGTGCTGGTTTCAAGGAGGGCAGCAAAGAAGCCACTTCTCTCCAGAAAAAACATCAGGGACCGACTGATATTCTGAAAAAGGTACAGGGAGTGGACTGCTGAGGACTGGGGCAAAGTCATTTTCTCTGATGAATCCCCTTTTCGATTGTTTGGGACATCTGGAAAACAGCTTATTCGGAGAAGAAGAGGTGAGCGCTACCACCAGTCTTGTCTCATGCCAACTGTAAAGCATCCTGAAACCATTCATGTGTGGGGTTGCTTCTCAGCCAAGGGAATCGGCTCACTCACAGTCTTGCCTAAAAACACAGAAATGAAAAAAGAATGGTACCAGAATGTCCTCCAAGAACAACTACTCCCAACCGTCCAAGAGCAGTTTGGCGCCCAACAATGCCTTTTCCAGCATGATGGAGCACCTTGCCATAAAGCAAAGGTGATAACTAAATGACTCATGGAACAAAACATAGAGATTTTGGGTCCATGGCCTGGAAACTCCCCAGATCTTAATCCCATTGAGAACTTGTGGTCAATCATCAAGTTACGGGTGGACAAACAAAAACCAACAAATTCTGGCAAAATGCAAGCATTGATTATGCAAGAATGGACTGCTATCAGTCAGGATTTGGTCCAAAAGTTGATTGAGAGCATGCCAGGGAGAATTACAGAGGTCTTGAAGAAGAAGGGGCAACACTGCAAATATTGACTTGCTGCATTAACTCATTCTAACTGTCAATGTAACCTATTGGTACTCATAATATGATTGCAATTATATTTCTGTATGTGATATAAACATCAGACAAACACTAATAAAAACCAGAGGCCAGCAGATCATGTGAAAATATAATTTTGGTGTCATTCTAAAAACTTTTGGCCATGACTGTACATAGAAAGTTACATATCAAATACACTGCTCAAAAAATAAAGGGAACACTTAAACAACAGAATATAACTCCAAGTAAATCAAACTTCTGTGAAATCAAACTGTCCACTTAGGAAGCAACACTGATTGACAATCAATTTCACATGCTGTTTTGCAAATGGAATAGACAATAGATGAAAATGATTGGCAATTTTCAAGACACCCTCAATAAAGGAGTGGTTCTGCAGGTGGGGAGCACAGACCATATCTCAGTACCAATGCTTTCTGGCTGATGTTTTGGTCACTTTTGAATGTTGGTTGTACTTTCATACTTGTGGTAGCATGAGACGGACTCGACAACCCACAGAAGTTGCTCAGGTAGCGCAGCTCATTCTGGATGGCACATCAATGCAAGCTGTGGCAAGAAGGTTTGCTGTGTCTGTCACTGTAGTGTCCAGAGGCTGTAGGCACTACCAGGAGACAGGCCAGTACAAAAGGAGACGTGGAGAGGGCCGTAGGAGGGCAACAACCCAGCAGCAGGACCGCTACCTCCGCCTTTGTGCAAGGAGGAACAGGAGGAGCACTGCCAGAGCCGTGCAAAATGACCTCCAGCAGGTCACAAATGTGCATGTGTCTGCACAATCGGTTGGAAACCGACTCCATGAGGGTGGTATGATGGTCTGACGTCCACAGATGGGGGTTGTGCTCACAGCCCAACACCGTGCAGGACGCTTGGCATTTGCCACATAACACCAGGATTGGCAAAGTCGCCACTGGCACCCTGGGCCTACTTCTGAGGCATCTGTCTGTACAATGAAAGTTTCCTTGAAGTTGGGGCTGATGAGGACCGGCTGTCCATACAGGGCCAACTTCATGGACTGAAAGGCTTCTTCTGCCTGAAGGTTCGACTGAACCATTACTGATTTTTTTCCTTTCAAGAGATCGGTCAGGGCCGCCGTTCTCCCAGCAAAATTAGGTATAAACCAGCGGTAATACCCAAGGATGTCAAGGAACGCCCTCACCTGCTGTGTACTTGACGGTTTAGGCCAATTTTTTATGGCCTCAACTTTATTGATTTGGGGCTTGATAACTCCTCGGCCAATCACATACCCCAAATATCGGGCTTCCTCTAGCCCTATCGCACATTTTTTCGGGTTTGCCGTTAACTCCGCTGCTCTGAGAGAATCCAGCACTGCTTGTACCTGGGATAGATGCGTATGCCAGTCGGTGCTAAAGATGATAATATCATCTAGATATGCGGAGGCGTACTCCTGATGAGACTTGAGCACTATGTCCATCAACCTCTGGAATGTAGCCAGGGCCCCATGTAACCCAAAAGGTAAGACCGCATAGTGATATAGACCCTCCGGAGTTATGAAGGCGGTCTTTTCCTCCTCCGATTTCGTGAGAGGTACCTGCCAGTAACCCTTGGTGAGATCGAGCGTGGTAAAGTACTGGGCCTACCCCAGTCTCTCAATCAGCTCATCCACCCTGGGCATTGGATAAAGGTCAATCTTCGACACTTCATTTAGTTTTCGGAAATCGTTACGGAAGCGTAACGATCCGTATGGTTTCGTAATCAGTACGATGGGGCTAGCCCACTCCGTCATTTCTCGATGACGCCTAACTGGAGCATCTGTTTTACCTCAGCCGTGATGGCTTGCCTCCGGGCTTCGGGTACCCGGTACGGTCTCATTCGCACCCTTACCCCAGGTTCGGTGACAATGTCATGTTGGAGAACTGTAGTCCTACCCGGTAGCTCTGAGAACACGTCGGTATTCTGCTGCACCAGTGAGCGAGCCGCCCGTCGCTGCTGTTTAGTGAGAGCATCACTTATCCTGACCTCTCCCCGGACGCATCCCTGGTTGAAGGTAGAGAACTCTCTGGTGATATGCCCGGAGTGATGTCTGTAACTAACCACTCTCGATCTTTCCAAGGTTTTCGCAGGTTTACATGATAAAGCTGCTCCCGTTTCCTCCTTCCGGGCTGATACACCGGTAATTTATCTCCCCCACCTTTTCTCGAACCTCATATGGCCCTTGCCACTTGGCCATGAGCTTACTCTCGGCTGTGGGTACAAGTACTAACACCCAATCGCCCTTGTTAAAAGACCTGACTCTGGCTATTTTAATATATGTGCACCTCTGGGCTGCCTGGGCATCTAACAAATGTTCTTTCACGATGGGCATGACCGCCGCGATCCGGTCCTGCATGCTAGCCACGTGTTCAGTTATACTCCTATGTGGAGTCGGCTCTTGTTCCCACGTCTCTTTGGCTACGTCCAACAGACCTCTAGGGTGTCTGCCGTACAATAACTCAAAGGGAGAGAACCCTGTGGAAGCCTGGGGTACCTCACGGATGGCGAACATCAAATAGGGTAGCAACATGTCCCAATCCCTTCCGTCCTTAGAAACCACCTTTTTTAACATGAACTTGAGGGTTTTATTGAACCGTTCTACTAGCCCGTCGGTTTGAGGTTGGTACACCGAGGTGCGCAATTGTTTAATTTTTAGCAGTTTGCACAGTTCCCTTGTCATTTTGGACATAAAAGTGGTCCCCTGATCCATCAGGATCTCCTTAGGTAGTCCAAGGCGACAGAACATAGCAAACAGCTCCTGTGCAATTTGTTATGCCGAGGTGTTGCATAGCGGTATAGCCTCCGGGCACCGGGTGGCACAGTCAACGACCACCAGTATATGTTGGTGGCCACGAGCGGATTTTACAATGGACCCTACCAAGTCCATTGCAATCCGTTCAAAAGGTACCTCTATTACTGGCAGGGGTACCAATGAGCTACGGAAACTTGCGGTGGGTGTGGTCAACTGACTCACTGCTGATCTCTAGGTGAGATACTCCCCTGCACTCACAGCTCATCTCCAGGTGAGACACCTCCTCCCCCTGTGCTCACAGCTCAGCTCTGGATGAGATCATCTGCTTCACAGACTAAGCATGGGAAGTGTTTCCCTGCTATCGGGCTCTCAAGTCTGTGAAGCAGATGATCTCACCCGGAGATGAGCTGTGAGCGCAGGGGGAGAGGGTGTCTAACCTGGAGATGAGCTATGAGCTGTGAGCACAATGGGAGGGAGTATCTCACCTGGAGATCATCTGTGAACACAGGGGGGAGGTATCTCACCCGTTGATCAGCTGTGAGTGCAGGGGGGGGGGGAGTGTCTCACCCCGAGATCAGCTATGAAGCAGGGGGAGGAGGTGTCCCACCTGGAGATCAGCTATGAGCACAGGGGGAGGGGGTGAATGACAGACACTCTGTGCTTACAGCAGGGGGCCTTGTGACCAAGAGTACATGGTGCATAACAATAGAGAACAAATGGAAGTCAGCTCACCCTCCAGGGATTTCAGTGTGTTGAAGCCAGGAACAACGTGTGGTCACACTTGGAATCAATGCAAAAAAAGAAGTGAAAAATTCCATTAAGTCAAATTCCATTCAGCTAATATGTTACTTTAGACCCAAATTTTAGCCTGCACAATTTATTATGTAATTTCTCCTAAACGCAGCATTGCCCCATACATAGCAGACACTAATATTTTCTAGCTATATACAGTACATAGCATTAAGGGTAAACAATTAAAGCGGTTGTGCCACCATAAAGAATACAGTAAACCAACCAGAAAAGGTGGAAATAAATAGTTTTGTAATTTACAGTGATTCAAAATTATGCTTCATTCAAAAGTTACCAAGCTTTTACTTTTATGAATGCTGCTCTCTGGCGCCCCCTGGCGTTATTCCATTACGTCCTGGTAGTGGGTGATCAGCTGGTCGGGTTTGGGCAGTTCCTGTCATAAGAGCTCCCAACCGGCAGTCTGCACAATGTATTGCAAGAAAAGAAATGAAAAATTTCATCTCCAAAAACGTTGTATTAAAAAATTCCAAGTTGTTATTACATCATTTTAAAATCTGATGAGGTCACAAGGTACATGGGGATTCACATAGCAACGCGTTTCCAATGCCAACCACCTTTCTTTGTCAAGCTACTATGACATGGTTCTGTGATCTTTTAAATATTTCCGAAACCAATTACAAGTAATACACCGATTACATGACCAATGAGATCACACCCATATTAAAAAAAAACTCTTAACAACAAACCCCAATAAGAACAAGTAGAGACAAATACATAGAAAGTTACATATCAAATACACTGCTCAAAAAATAAAGGGAACACTTAAACAACAGAATATAACTCCAAGTAAATCAAACTTCTGTGAAATCAAACTGTCCACTTAGGAAGCAACACTGATTGACAATCAATTTCATATGCTGTTTTGCAAATGGAATAGACAATAGATGAAAATGATTGTCAATTTTCAAGACACCCTCAATAAAGGAGTGGTTCTGCAGGTGGGGAGCACAGACCATATCTCAGTACCAATGCTTTCTGGCTGATGTTTTGGTCACTTTTGAATGTTGGTTGTACTTTCATACTTGTGGTAGCATGAGACGGACTCGACAACCCACAGAAGTTGCTCAGGTAGTGCAGCTCATTCTGGATGGCACATCAATGCAAGCTGTGGCAAGAAGGTTTGCTGTGTCTGTCACCGTAGTGTCCAGAGGCTGGAGGCACTACCAGGAGACAGGCCAGTACAAAAGGAGACGTGGAGAGGGCCGTAGGAGGGCAACAACCCAGCAGCAGGACCGCTACCTCCCCTTTGTGCAAGGAGGAACAGGAGGAGCACTGCCAGAGCCGTGCAAAATGACCTCCAGCAGGTCACAAATGTGCATGTGTCTGCACAATCGGTTGGAAACCGACTCCATGAGGGTGGTATGATGGTCTGACGTCCACAGATGGGGGTTGTGCTCACAGCCCAACACCGTGCAGGACGCTTGGCATTTGCCACATAACACCAGGATTGGCAAAGTCGCCACTGGCACCCTGGGCCTACTTCTGAGGCATCTGTCTGTACAATGAAAGTTTCCTTGAAGTTGGGGCTGATGAGGACCGGCTGTCCATACAGGGCCAACTTCATGGACTGAAAGGCTTCTTCTGCCTGAAGGTTCGACTGAACCATTACTGATTTTTTTCCTTTCAAGAGATCGGTCAGGGCCGCCGTTCTCCCAGCAAAATTAGGTATAAACCAGCGGTAATACCCAAGGATGTCAAGGAACGCCCTCACCTGCTGTGTACTTGACGGTTTAGGCCAATTTTTTATGGCCTCAACTTTATTGATTTGGGGCTTGATAACTCCTTGGCCAATCACATACCCCAAATATCGGGCTTCCTCTAGCCCTATCGCACATTTTTTCGGGTTTGCCGTTAACTCCGCTGCTCTGAGAGAATCCAGCACTGCTTGTACCTGGGATAGATGCGTATGCCAGTCGGTGCTAAAGATGATAATATCATCTAGATATGCGGAGGCGTACTCCTGATGAGACTTGAGCACTATGTCCATCAACCTCTGGAATGTAGCCAGGGCCCCATGTAACCCAAAAGGTAAGACCGCATAGTGATATAGACCCTCCGGAGTTATGAAGGCGGTCTTTTCCTCCTCCGATTTCGTGAGAGGTACCTGCCAGTAACCCTTGGTGAGATCGAGCGTGGTAAAGTACTGGGCCTACCCCAGTCTCTCAATCAGCTCATCCACCCTGGGCATTGGATAAAGGTCAATCTTCGACACTTCATTTAGTTTTCGGAAATCGTTACGGAAGCGTAACGATCCGTCTGGTTTTGTAATCAGTACGATGGGGCTAGCCCACTCCGTCATTTCTCAATGACGCCTAACTGGAGCATCTGTTTTGCCTCAGCCGTGATGGCTTGCCTCCGGGCTTCGGGTACCCGGTACGGTCTCATTCGCACCCTTACCCCAGGTTCGGTGACAATGTCATGTTGGAGAACTGTAGTCCTACCCGGTAGCTCTGAGAACACGTCGGTATTCTGCTGCACCAGTGAGCGAGCCGCCCGTCGCTGCTGTTTAGTGAGAGCATCACTTATCCTGACCTCTCCCCCGGACGCATCCCTGGCTGAAGGTAGAGAACTCTCTGGTGATATGCCCGGAGTGATGTCTGTAACTAACCACTCTCGATCTTTCCAATGTTTTCGCAGGTTTACATGATAAAGCTGCTCCCGTTTCCTCCTTCCGGGCTGATACACCGGTAATTTATCTCCCCCACCTTTTCTCGAACCTCATATGGCCCTTGCCACTTGGCCATGAGCTTACTCTCGGCTGTGGGTACAAGTACTAACACCCAATCGCCCTTGTTAAAAGACCTGACTCTGGCTATTTTAATATATGTGCACCTCTGGGCTGCCTGGGCATCTAAAAAATGTTCTTTCACGATGGGCATGACCGCCGCGATCCGGTCCTGCATGCTAGCCACGTGTTCAGTTATACTCCTATGTGGAGTCGGCTCTTGTTCCCACGTCTCTTTGGCTACGTCCAACAGACCTCTAGGGTGTCTGCCGTACAATAACTGAAAGGGAGAGAACCCTGTGGAAGCCTGGGGTACCTCACGGATGGCGAACATCAAATAGGGTAGCAACATGTCCCAATCCCTTCCGTCCTTAGAAACCACCTTTTTTAACATGAACTTGAGGGTTTTATTGAACCGTTCTACTAGCCCGTCGGTTTGAGGTTGGTACACCGAGGTGCGCAGTTGTTTAATTTTTAGCAGTTTGCACAGTTCCCTTGTCATTTTGGACATAAAAGGGGTCCCCTGATCCATCAGGATCTCCTTAGGTAGTCCAAGGCGACAGAACATAGCAAACAGCTCCTGTGCAATTTGTTATGCCGAGGTGTGGCATAGCGGTATAGCCTCCGGGCACCGGGTGGCACAGTCAACGACCACCAGTATATGTTGGTGGCCACGAGCGGATTTTACAATGGACCCTACCAAGTACATTGCAATCCGTTCAAAAGGTACCTCTATTACTGGCAGGGGTACCAATGAGCTACGGAAACTTGTGGTGGGTGTGGTCAACTGACATTCAGGGCAGGATTCACGGTACTTTTGGACCTCCGCGTAAATCCCCAGCCAAAAGAACCGCTGCAAGATACGCTCTTACGTCTTTTTAACCCCCAATTGTCCACCCAGCTGGTGTGTGTGTGCCAACTGCAGACGGTACAACTGAGATACCACTAACTGTTCCACGACCTGGTCCCTGATTTTGTCTACCCTATAGAGCAACTCACTCTTGACTACCATGCGTGTAAATACAGTATCTGCACGGGGCTGTTGAGCTACGCCATTTACCTCTAACACCCTTTCCCGCGAGTCAGAGTGGCATCCTGTAGCTGAACTGTCCCAAACGTGTCCCGGGACACTTCCAGCTCAGGGATCGATGGGGTCTCCTCGACCTCTCCTGCCAGCACCTCTAGGGGAAACCTATCGGGGTCACACTCTGTCCCTAGGTTGGATACCACTACGGCAGGTACCCCTGAATCAGGTTCGTCGGGTACAGCGCCTGTAATACATTTTATCGGGGGAGAGTGGATTTTGTTTTTCCACAGAGTCCAGAACAGGGGCAAGTCTCTTTCCAACACAGTCCCATAGGGAAGAGTTTTTACCACCCCCACCACATGTTTTATGTCTCCACTTGGCTTGGATAAAACTACCTGTGGTTGGGTACTCTCGGAGGTCCCCATGGATGCACACAACCCCCGACAGTCCGTCCACTGAGGTTGTCTCCTGCCACCATCGACCCATGTACCAAAGTCACTAGGCTCCCCGAATCTAGGAGGGCCTCTGTGGGGTACCCATTAACCAGTACCTGGCACAGTTGGGGTTCATTGTCAGGGGGGTCGGCGCTCGCAGTGCAGACAGTCTGGGCGTACATTGAGACCCGGTGGATAATCCCGCAGTCCATGGGTTCCGTAGTTAGGGGGCAGTTAGCAACCACATGTCCCTTCCCCTGACACCGTCAGCACCTAATGGTGGAAGTACTGTTAGGTCTTCTGACTGTTTGGGAGGGAACAGGTCTCCTGCGACTCTCATTTCGGGGTACCCCTTCAGCACGGGTACGGTGCTGACTGTCCTCAGCAGAGGGGCGCGACCCCTTTCCAGGTTCCTGAGTTGGCAGGGATCGGCGTGACAGCCGCGAGGGGGCAGAGTCCTGGATAAAGTCCTGAATGGCCGAGTAGCGCTCGATCAGGCTGACCACCTGGTCGAGTGTGCTGGAGTCCCCTTGCCCCAGCCAACTTTGGATAGCGGCTGGCAGAGTCCTCACCAGCCGGTCAACCACCACCCTCTCCACCATCTGGGCTGGAGACAAAGTCTCAGGCTGGAGCAACCTCTTTACCAGCTGCAGGAGGTCATAAGCCTGAGACCGGGCGTGTCGGGTCTCCACATAAGCCTATGAAAATACATGCTGAGCCCTCACGTATGTATTGACTCCCAGTCGGGCAAGGATCTCACCTTTCAGTCTCTGGTCGTCCTGGGCGTCCTCCCGACTGAGGTCGAAGAAGGCCTTTTGGGCATCGCCGACCAGAAACTGAGCCACCACTTCTGCCCACTGGCCATCCGGTAGGTTTTCCCGCTCCTCTGTGCGCTCATAAATGGTCAGGAAGGCTTCCACATCGTCCTCCGGTCCCATCTTCCTCAACGCTGAGCGAACCTTGTCCCTGGCCTCGCGACGTTCCGGGGCTGGTGCCGTCGGCGTCTCCCACAGGGCAGCAATCTGTTGCAGCAACAGTTCTTTGGTTTTTGCTGCTGCTGGTACAGTAGCTGCTGCTGCTGATTATGCTGCTGTTCCAGCTCCTACCTCTGAGACTGCAGCTGCTGCTGCTGGGTAAGTACCAGCTGCTTTAACAGCTCCTCCATTTTGTCCACGGGGTGGGGCTGAAAGGTGGCCGGCCGGATTGTGGTCATGCAGCGGCCAGTGGGGTATGCCTCAGTCACTATGCCAGCATTCTCCACCAAGCTGTAAGGCAGCGGTGTTCACACCGTGCAGTAACTGAGGCAGTGACCCAAGCAAGTCCAATATAAACAGCTTTATTGAGCAACTCACCGGTAAACAGAAAAGTCCTCTGGGATAACACAAGTCCTTAAACAACGGTTGCCATAGGCAACGGCCGCGCCGGGCCACTCAGAGCCTGACAGGTGCAGAGCCTTCCCAGGCGTGGGTTCAGCCACACTCAATCCTGATGAGCTTTCCTGCTATGCTCCTAGCAGGTTCCAACATAGAACCACACTAATCCTTAGTGCAGGGTTTTTAAAGGACCTGTGGCAAGAGCCACTGGAAAACCCGGCTTGGAGGGAGGAGGCCGCCCCACTGCCTTCCTGTAGCCTCCCCCAAGAAATGAAGGCCCTGCCGGGTTTTACTTAATCTGCCTTAGCCAGATAGCCTGACCAGGTCAATGCTCACCTTCATTCCTGCATTGCAGCCGGAGGTGAGCGTGTGACTGCAATGCACTCCAATGGATTTAATAGGTCTCTGTACACATTCTGGGGGATATATCACATCCCTCGTATAC
The DNA here is from genome assembly GCF_046119375.1 of Phyllobates terribilis. NCBI lineage: Eukaryota > Metazoa > Chordata > Amphibia > Anura > Dendrobatidae > Phyllobates > Phyllobates terribilis. Next base: position 944,603 of record NW_027363079.1, read on the forward strand.
AATCCCAGTCACTGCATCATATTGGTTTCAGAAATATTTAAAAGATCACAGAATCATGTCATAGTAGCTTGACAAAGAAAGCTGGTTGGCATTGGAAACGCGTTGCTATGTGAATCCCCATGTACCTTGTGACCTCATCAGATTTTAAAATGATGTAATAACAACTTGGAATTTTTTAATACAACGTTTTTGGAGATGGAATTTTTCATTTCTTTTCTTGCAATACATTGTGCAGACTGCCGGTTGGGAGCTCTTATGACAGGAACTGCCCAAACCCGACCAGCTGATCACCCACTACCAGGATGTAATGGAATAACGCCAGGGGGCGCCAGAGAGCAGCATTCATAAAAGTAAAAGCTTGGTAACTTTTGAATGAAGCATAATTTTGAATCACTGTAAATTACAAAACTATTTATTTCCACCTTTTCTGGTTGGTTAACTGTATTCTTTATGGTGGCACAACCGCTTTAATTGTTTACCCTTAATGCTATGTACTGTATATAGCTAGAAAATATTAGTGTCTGCTATGTATGGGGCAATGCTGCGTTTAGGAGAAATTACATAATAAATTGTGCAGGCTAAAATTTGGGTCTAAAGTAACATATTAGCTAAATGGAATTTGACTTAATGGCATTTTTAATTCTTTCATTCCATTTTGCATTAATTAACCCCTTTATGGACTTGGACATATCCATACACCCAGGTCCCTGGTACTTAAAGGGGTTGTCCACTACTATGTAAAATATGGCAAAGCATTTTTATGTTGAAAAGCTGCTTCTTTGTAATTGCCTCCCTCTTCCTTTTCTGCCTGTGAGTGGCGCTATGACTGACCGCTCACAGGCATCACTTAACCCCCGGCTGCAGCCGGCACTGACATCCGCTGATGTCACGACAAGTCCAGACTGCTGCCGGGGATCTCTCTCTTCCGCGTTCCATGGTGGCTGCTGGGTTGTGTGCGGGGTTATCCCCTCAAGTCATACCCAGCATCCACCGCATGCTGTCCCTCTCCCCATTCATTGGGAAAACGCGCGGTGGATGCTGGGTGTGACACGGTGGGGTAACCCCGCCTTCAACCCAGAAGCCACCACGGGGACCCCAGCGCTGAGTCACGCCTCAATAAACGGGACGTCAGCGGGGGTTCACGTGCTGCCTGTGAGCGGCCAGTGATAGCGCCGCTCACTGACAGAGGAAGGTAATTATAAAGAAGTTGCTTTTCATTATAAAAACGCTTTGGCATATTTTAAATATTAGTGTACAACCCCTTAAAAGCGCACCTCAGCATAAATCTACCATTAGGTGTAAGAGGACAATGCTGCCAGTTCCCTTTCATCTTGTTTCTGCCGGACATAACGTTTCACAATTACGCTACTTGGAGTCTATTCCTTTGAAAAGGCGAGGTGGCAACAGAATACACAGATTGAAGGAGAGGCAGGCATATGGCCTCAATCCAGAGTATGAACTGTCTTATTGATTAACATATTCCTTTGTTTCCTCTGTGTTATTTAACCAGTGGATTAGCGATATCTGTTGACATAATTTTACTGTTAAATACATACAGTACAGACCAAAAGTTTGGATACACCTCATTTAAAGATTTTTCTGTATTTTCATGACTATGAAAATTGTACATTCACACTGAAGGCATCAAAACTATGAATTAACACATGTGGAATTATATACTTAACAAAAAAGTGTGAAGCAACTGAAAATATGTCTTATATTCTAGGTTCTTCAAAGTAGCCACTTTTTGCTTTGATGACTGCTTTGCACACTCTTGGCATTCTCTTGATGACCTTCAAGTGGTAGTCACCGGAAATGGTCTTCCAACAATCTTGAAGGAGTTCCCAGAGATGCTTAGCACTTGTTGGCCCTTTTGCCTTCACTCTGCGGTCCAGCTCACCCCAAACCATCTTGATTGGGTTCAGGTCTGGTGACTGTGGAGGCCAGGTCATCTGGCGTAGCACCCCTTCACTCTCCTTATTGGTCAAATAGCCCTTACACAGCCTGGAGGTGTGTTTGGGGTCATTATCCTGTTGAAAAATAAATGATGGTCCAACTAAACGCAAACTGGATGGAATAGCATGCCCCTGAAAGATGCTGTGGTAGCCATGCTGGTTCAGTATGCCTTCAATTTTGAATAAATCCCCAACAGTGTCACCAACAAAGCACCCCCACACCATCACACCTCCTCCTCCATAATTCACGGTGGGAACCAGGCATGTAGAGTCCATCCGTTCACCTTTCCTGCGTCGCACAAAGACACAGTGGTTGGAACCTAAGATCTCAAATTGCACTCATCAGACCAAAGCACAGATTTCCACTGGTCTAATGTCCATTCCTTATGTTCTTTAGCCCAAACAAGTCTCTTCTGCTTGTTGCCTGTCCTTATCAGTGGTTTCCTAGCAGCTATTTTACCATGAAGGCCTGCTGCACAAAGTCTTCTCTTAACACTTGTTGTAGAGATGTGTCTGCTGCTAGAACTCTGTGTGGCATTGTCCTGGTCTCTAATCTGAGCTGCTGTTAACCTGCGATTTCTGAGGCTGATGACTCGGATAAACTTATCCTCAGAAGCAGAGGTGACTCTTGGTCTTCCTTTCCTGGGGCGGTCCTCATGTGAGCCAGTTTCTTTGTAGCGCTTGATGGTTTTTGTAACTGCACTTGGGGACACTTTCAAAGTTTTCCCAATTTTTCGCACTGACTGACCTTCAATTCTTAAAGTAATGATGGCCACTCATTTTTCTTTATTTGGCTGCTTTTTTCTTGCCATAATACAAATTCTAACAGTCTATTCAGTAGGACTGTCAGCTGTGTATCCACCTGACTTCTGCACAACACAACTGATGGTCCGAACCCCATTTATAAGGCAATCCCACTTATTAAACCTGACAGCGCACACCTGTGAAGTGAAAACCATTTCCGGTGACTACCTCTTGAAGCTCATCAAGAGAATGCCAAGAGTGTGCAAAGCAGTCATCAAAGCAAAAGGTGGCTACTTTGAAGAACCTAGAATATAAGACATATTTTCAGTTGTTTCACACTTTTTTGTTAAGTATATAATTCCACATGTGTTAATTCATAGTTTTGATGCCTTCAGTGTGAATGTACAATTTTCATAGTCATGAAAATACAGAAAAATCTTTAAATGAGAAGGTGTGTCCAAACTTTTGGTCTGTACTGTAATTTTATGTGTTTCCTACATATATATCCTAATTGTTTTTTTCCCCCTTTTGTCTCCCTTTAGGTCATTTGAACGCTTCACCAGGTATAAAAAAAAACTTACTTTTGGCTCTTACTTTTCTTGTCTATGTTTGCCATCCCATTTCCCCTTTTCTGTATTCTTTCTTTTTCTTTGTTTTATCCTTCTGACTCATTCTACACATCTACCATGCCCTATTTCTTTAATTATGTTGTTCGCGTGTGCGCCGTTTAACCTTGAGTGCTAGATTCATGGTGCTCTTCTTTCAAGTCCTGCTCTATGGTACCATGTTCCCTATGCTCAGACTTTTGAGTAAAATGGTGCTCGCGTGTGCACAGTAGCATCTCTCGGCAACCAAAAGATGCTACTGCACATGCGCGGGCATCCATGTTGGGGATGTAAATTTCACATGGGCAGAGAAATTACACAGGCAGTATGTAAAAGAGTAGGCAGGTCACTGAAAAGACAGTGACCTGTCAGAGGAAAGAGATAGGAATACATGAATACAGAAGCAGAGCACCAGAGCACATACATATCATTATGGCAGCAGAACTGAAACTAAAGATGATAAAAGAACCACTGGACGTATTACAACATCCAAGGTATCATTTTACTCAGTTTAACGGCGCCCACCTGACAGTGTATGTAGTTTTCTAAGCACAATCCTGCTGACAGGTTCACTTTAACAAACTTGGACGTATGGATACCTCATGGCGATAGACATCGATCGGAGCATTTAGAGAGCTTGTATAGGGAGGAAGCCCTCTCTGCCCTTGGATTGGCGCCCCAAAAATCAGAATAGAAAGCGATCAAAAAATGTCATGTGCCTGAGAATGATACCAATAAAATGTCAACTCGTTCCGTAAAACAAGCCCTCACATGACGCTGTTGGACAAAATCTGGAAAAATTATAGCTCTCAAAATATAGTGATGCCAAAAAAAAAGCGTCTTTTAGTGTGTGACAGCTGTCAAACAAAAAGAAAACGATTAAACCTACAATAATCTCCAAGAGGAATATTCTGTCCCCATGGCTGTGCTGTAAATATAGGGTGCTGTGTCTTCACCTTTACTTACAAGGGAGATGGACACAGATAGCTTTAACTCGGCTGCAGGCAGGCACGTTGTAAAGAATTCAGAAGAAGCTTTATTTATCTTGAGAAATCTTGTAAGAATGCATGCATCAACAGCAAGTAAAAATAACTTTTCCTGAGACAGGCTGTAAGCACATGAGCTCCTAATTGTTGCAAGATTGAGAATTAGGAAAGGCTGGAAGAAGAAGGGAGGGGCTAGCTACATCACAGTCACATAAGAGGGAGACAGGGAGAGAGAAGGGACAAACTTCAAGGAAGGTGAACCTTGCAGCAATGCAATCAAACAGTAATACACAGCAACTGTAAAAAGTTCAGTGTATAGTCAGCAAATTTCCCATTCATGGGACGTAACACTCCCCGTCTGAAATCTTTAGATTTTAATGATTCGTTTAATGTGATGTTTTCTGGGAATGTCATGGTAGACCTGAAAGACAAAAGAAAATACACAAGCAAACAACAATAACAGTAATAGTTGTAGTCCAATTTTCCATTGAAGTCTTCAACAGCCGGATAATCCGAGTCCAAAACAGAAACCCATCTTCGGATTGGGGAAGCCACAATGTGCAAACACTTCCACCAACCTAAGAATCCACTGGGAAAAGTTCAAATGTCCCAACACAGCTGGAAGTATATGGCGGCAGGCTCTCCGTCGTAAGCTGTGTCCTGAAGCAGTGTCTTTCATGTGATGACCTCCTTTTGTAAAAGGAGTAGAAGTTCAGTGACTGGACGAAAGAAAACGCGAGATGACCTTGCCTTCTACCTTACAAGTCTTTCCATCATTGCTTGGTGTAACCTTGGTGATAAGACCCATTGGCCAGTCATTGCGATGAGCTTCTTTATCTTTAAGGAGGATGAGGTCTCCCTCTTGGAGGTTAGGTTTTGCAGTCTGCCATTTGTGACTGGTTTGAAGTAAGTGCAGGTATTCAGCCTTCCAGCGGTGCCAAAAGACATTAGAAAAGTGTTGTACCTGTTTCCACTGACACCTGTAAATGTCTCTGTCCACAAACTTCCCTGGAGGGATTTCAGCATCTCCAACCTTCTGAGTAAGAAGTGTGGCAGGAGTAAGAATCATTGGAGCTTTGGGGTCCGATGATAATGGTACCAATGGTCTTGCATTTATCACAGCAGACACTTCAGCAAGGAAGGTAACCAGGACTTCATGGGTGAGAGGTAGCTTATGATCCAGCAACATCGAATCAAGGATTCCTCGAGCAATGCCAATCATGCGTTCCCAGGATCCTCCCATATGCGATGAATGAGGAGGGTTGAACACCCAAGTGCACCCATTGTCAGTCTAGAAGTTGTCTAACTGTAGTTCCTTGCACGCTCCCACAAAGTTAGTGCCACAGTCAGATCTGAGCTATTTGGCTGGTCCCCAGATAGAAAAGAATCTTCTGAGAGCATTTATGAAGCAAGAGGAATCCATGGATTCAATTACCTCAATGTGAACTGCTTGGATGCTAAGACAGGTGAAAAGCACAGCCCACCACTTACTTTTTGCGGCTCCACCACGGGTCCTTCTTGTAACAACCGACCATGGTCCAAAAACATCTACTCCGACATATGTGCATGGCTGGTCTGTGTTTAGCTGATCTGCTGGGAGATTTGCCATCTGTAGATGTTAGTGTTTTCTTCTTACTTTTTCTCACATAAAGCATTTATGGAGCTCTGAGGAGACACATCTCTTCATCCCCACGATCCAGAGGCCAGCGGACCTTATGATGCCTTCGGTAAACTGTCTGCCTTGGTGCTGCACTTTTTCATGATGGTGATGGAACAATAGCGTAGCATTGTAGTGCCGACCCGGAATGATGATACGATTCTGCTCCTTATTACATAGATCAGACTTCTCTATATGACCATCCACCTTTAACAGTCCGTAATGATCGACCACTGGGTTCAATTCAAGCAGTAAACTGTTCTTGGACAGGCTGGTACCCTTTTGTGATACTGTCGATCTCGTGACCATATTCTTGTTGCACTCACCGCTGAATTGCTCGGCATGTCTGATGTCAGCAACAGTAGGGTATCCTCTACACATGTGCCAGCCACAACACTGATGATTTGTCACTGGCAAAGGAATGAGCGATGTGAACAAGACGAGCTATGGCCCGCACAACAGCTGACCATTTTGAGAAGCTTTCAAAGCAGTGAGATCTTAGTTTTGATTTTGGCATCACAGAAGTGTAGCGAGTAGAGGTGATTGGTCTGATCTCTTTTTCAGACTCCGGTTCCACCAGCTTATAAGTGTTGTTGATGTCCTTTGAACTAGAATCTTTATATAAGAGACTTGGAGGTGACAGCCACATGTTGTCATTGAGCTTAGACGCGGCTGTGAATCTTGTCCCTCGGTCAGCTGGGTTCAGGTCAGTAGAGACGTAGTGCCAGTATTCAGGGATAGAAAAGCTTCTGATACGCTCTACTCTATTGCTGATGTAGACGTAAAATTGTTTTTTTGGTTGTAAATGTAACCAAGTACCGCTCTACTGTCTGTGTAGAATGTAAATGAATCAATCACAATGTCCATTTCATCCTTTATAGCTTCAGCTAATTCCACTGCCTGTACGGCAGCACAAAGTTTGAGTATTGGTACAGAGTGAGACGGTTTCAGTGTTAGTTTTGCCTTGCCAAGGATGAATCCACAATGTACCTTGTTGTTGCTTTCTGAGGTTTTCAGGTAGGCTACTGCAGCTATGGCCTCTGTAGATGCGTCGGAGAAAATGTGGATTTCTCTCCTGGTGGAGGCTGAAAGGGTGCTTAGGGAATAACTGCGTGAGACTTGGACATGCTCTAAGACCTTCAGAGACTTCTTCCATATCTCCCACCTTTGTTGTTTCTGGGATGGTAGCGGAGTGTCCCAATCCATGCTCTCGGGGGTCAACTGTCTCAACAGTATATTGCAGTGATGGCAAACCTTTTACAGACCGAGTGCCCAAACTGCAACCCAAAACCCACTTATTTATCGTAAAGTGCCAATATGGCAAATTAACCCGAATACTGAGGATTTAGTTTAGGAAAAACAACTCGTACAGAGAGCTGGTGAGGGCAGCATAGAGCAGCCACAGAAAGGAGCAGGGTATGAGACTGCAGAAATAAAGAATGTGCTCACTCCCATCTTGGTATATGCCAAAATCCATGTATATATGTTGCCCCCCCCCACCAATCCATGTATATATGCTTCCTCCCCCCCCACCAATCCATGTATACACAGTGGTGGCCAAAAGTATTGGCACCCCTGCAATTCTGTCAGATAATACTCAGTTTCTTCCTGAAAATGATTGCAATCACAAATTCTTTGGTATTACTCTCTTCATTTAATTTGCTTGCAAGGAAAAAACACAAAAGAGAATGAAGCAAAAATCAAATAATTGATTATTTCACACAAAACTCCAAAAATGGGCCAGACAAAAGTATTGGCACCCTCAGCCTAATACTTGGTTGCACAACCTTTAGCCAAAATAACTGCGAACAACCGCTTCCGGTAACCATCAATGAGTTTCTTACAATGCTCTGCTGGAATTGTAGACCATTCTTCTTTGGCAAACTGCTCCAGGTCCCTGATATTTGAAGGGTGCCTTCTCCAAACTGCCATTTTGAGATCTCTCCACAGGTGTTCTATGGGATTCAGGTATGGACTCATTGCTGGCCACATTAGAAGTCTCCAGTGCTTTCTCTCAAACCATTTTATAGTGCTTTTGGAAGTGTGTTTTGGGTCATTGTCCAGCTGGAAGACCCATGACCTCTGAGTGAGACCCAGCTTTCTCACACTGGGCCCTACATTATGCTGCAGAATTTGTTGGTAGTCTTCAGACTTCATAATGCCATGCACACGGTCAAGCAGTCCAGTGACAGAGGCAGCAAAGCAACCCCAAAACATCAGGGAACCTCCGCCATGTTTGACTGTAGGGACCGTGTTCTTTTCTTGAAAGCCTCTTTTTTTTTCCTGTACACTCTATGTTGATGCTTTTTCCCAAAAAGCTCTACTTTTGTCTCATCTGACCAGAGAACATTCTTCCAAAACGTTTTAGGCTTTCTCAGGTAAGTTTTGGCACACTCCAGCCTGGCTTTTTTATGTCTCGGGGTAAGAAGTGCGGTCTTCCTGGGTATCCTACCATACAGTCCCTTTTCATTCAGACGCTGAGTGATAGTACGGGTTGACACTGTTGTACCCTCGGACTGCAGGGCAGCTTGAACTTGTTTGGATTTTAGTCGAGGTTCTTTATCCACCATCCGCACAATCTTGCGTTGAAATCTCTCGTCAATTTTTCTTTTCCGTCCACATCTAGGGAGGTTAGCTACAGTGCCATGGGCTTTAAACTTCTTGATGACACTGCGCATGGAAGACACAGGAACATTCAGGTCTTTGGAGATGGACTTGTAGCCTTGAGATTGCTCATGCTTTCTCACAATTTGGTTTCTCAAGTCCTCAGATAGTTCTTTGGTCTTCTTTCTTTTCTCCATGCCCAATGTGGTACACACAAGGACACAGGACAGAGGTTGAGTCAACTTTAATCCATGTTAACTGGCTGCAAGTGTGATTTAGTTATTGCCAACACCTGTTAGGTGCCATAGGTAAGTTACAGGTGCTGTTAATTACACGAATTAGAGAAGAATCACATGATTTTTCAAAGGGTGCCAATACTTTTGTCCACCCCCATTTATAGGTTTGGTGAGGAATTATATCCAATTTGGCTTTAGGACAATTCTTTTTGTGTTTTTTTCATTGAAGACAAATTAAATGAAGAGAATAATACCAAAGAATTTGTGATTGCAATCATTTTCAGGAAGAAACTGAGTATTATCTGACAGAATTGCAGGGGTGCCAATACTTTTGGCCAGCATTGTATGAAGTCAGCACTCCATTTTTTTCATTATATTTATATAATTGAATATGAATTTCTTCTAAATGTGATCCTTGAAATTAATGTAAATAGGGTATAATGATATTTACATGAAATTATTTTCAAGATACCCAATTAATTTCTCTGTCAATTTCTTAATAGAATGAAAACCTACAAGCTGGCCATAAAGAATATATATATGGTCAGTAATCCCTAGAAAACTGAAAAAACTGATAAATAGCCTATTTTGGGGAAAAGGGGTGGTTATGTGGGAGAGAATAATCGCCCTAGTAGTCTATATCCCAATCCACGTGTTAGTGGACCCCAGAAGGACAAAAGAGGGATTTAATTCCAAAAATATCAATTTTATTAGAAATTTTAAAAATGACATCATAATTCACAATATAAGAGAAGGGAAGAAGAAGAGGTGGTAGGTAAACCATAGGGGCAGGTTTTAAGGAATAAAATCCTGCCAGGAGACTAATATACCTAAACCAGCATAGAAGGTAAGCCAGGTACGCGTACTAGCTGCTATTTAAAAGATAATGGAAGGATCATATCAATCTATGTCCACACTAGTAATAACAGTGAGGTATAAAGCATGGTATACAAGATAATAATATTGATATGTGGGCATATGGCAGCATATATCAGATCATATAGCAGTGATATATGGGTAAGAGCATTAAACAAATAGCATTAGATAGATAGCATAAAACATGTACACCGGTGATACATAAGTGTAAATAGATCGATAGTGCTATTGATATAGTATTACTGTCTAGTCTGGAGCTGTCTAGTCTGGAGCTGCGGCTCTATAGAAAATCAATTACCTTGTGCCATATGAGAAGTGAGCTCCACATCCCCCCCAGCTCTCCAGGACACGCTGCTTTATCACTTCTCATATGGCACAAGGTAATTGATTTTCTATAGAGCCGCAGCTCCAGACTAGACAGCTCCAGACTAGACAGTAATACTATATCAATAGCACTATCGATCTATTTACACTTATGTATCACCGGTGTACATGTTTTATGCTATCTATCTAATGCTATTTGTTTAATGCTCTTACCCATATATCACTGCTATATGATCTGATATATGCTGCCATATGCCCACATATCAATATTATTATCTTGTATACCATGCTTTATACCTCACTGTTATTACTAGTGTGGACATAGATTGATATGATCCTTCCATTATCTTTTAAATAGCAGCTAGTACGCGTACCTGGCTTACCTTCTATGCTGGTTTAGGTATATTAGTCTCCTGGCAGGATTTTATTCCTTAAAACCTGCCCCTATGGTTTACCTACCACCTCTTCTTCTTCCCTTCTCTTATATTGTGAATTATGATGTCATTTTTAAAATTTCTAATAAAATTGATATTTTTGGAATTAAATCCCTCTTTTGTCCTTCTGGGGTCCACTAACACGTGGATTGGGATATAGACTACTAGGGCGATTATTCTCTCCCACATAACCACCCCTTTTCCCCAAAATAGGCTATTTATCAGTTTTTTCAATTTCTTAATAGAAGAGGTATAGTAACGCTCATGATGGTGTCATCAGCACTGGCTATATTGGAGTATTCGAAGCAGCGCAACACGGCACAAACGTCCTTCATGGAAGCCCATTCATTGGTGGTTAAGTGGTGTTGTTCTTCACAGCATCTCACCCCCGTGCGTGCTGCAGCTGAAACTCCACCATTGCCTGCTGCTGCTCACACAGTCTCTCCAGCATATGTAAGGTGGAGTTCCATCTTGGCACATTGCATATGAGGCAGTGAGTGTGAAGGTAGAAGTGATGCTGCAGCGCAGGCAGGTCGGCAGCCGCAGGGTGAGAACGCCAAAAGCATGCACATGCTGCCCTCACTTTCAGCAGCACCTCTGACATATGTGGGTCATTTTTAAGGAAGCTCTACACCACCAAATTCAGCACATGCGCCAGGCAAGGGATGTGAATCAAACCAGCTAGGCCCAGAGCTGCTAGAGTTTAGAAGAGAGTTTTCTTTTATTTCAAACATGTTTTCTGATGTCTCCTGTTGCTGTTTTATTTGTGCCATTTTCATCCTTTAAAAATCTGTTCATCTCTCAGAGGAAGTGACCATCCCTTCCCTTTTTTGTCACCCCTCTATCTACAGCCCACCTGGATTTACCACCTACTGTACAGTAAGTGTTTTACAATTTGTAGATATTTTTTAACTAAAAGTAGCAGCCTAGTAAAACTTTTTTTTTTAATTAATTCGGTCACTTGTCCACCAGACTACATCATTTTGCTAGTATTAATTTATTAAGTTGTTCTCATAGAGACTCCTTCAGAATTACATGTCTTTGTCTTTCCTGAGGAGGGTCACAAGAAATGAGTGCATTTGATTGAATTGCATGGTCTGTACCACACAAGATCTACACTGTGAAAAGCAAAATGACCTATGACAGTTACTGATGAGAATAAGACTGCTCCTGGCACACATGTATGAAGAAGATAAAGACAGTTTAGCCATCCTCACTAAATAGTTGTAATCTAATCATGTATTGGTGGTGGCAAATTCTGACAGGTTAAGCTGGAGAGCATAGAGGGCTTTATGGGGGAGTAGTTGGGGCAATTAGTCTTGGTTTCATCTCTCCACGTCTTGGCTGGTGCCATTCAGCCTCACTTCATTCACTTTCAGTATATATAACCCATGAGGTATAGTAGACAATGCGTTGGAATAAGCTGGTTTATGTCCTCAGTCATGCGCTTACATAGCACGGTGCCTAAAAATGAGCCTCTGTTCTGCACTTTTAATCATATTTGTCTATTGGAGAAAACGCTACTTTAGTGGTGCACAGTCTCAGCTGTATTATTGTCTTCTAATACTTTATTGACATGGATTACATACAGTACAGACCAAAAGTTTGGACACACCTTCTCATTTAAAGATTTTTCTGTATTTTCATGACTATGAAAATTGTACATTCACACTGAAGGCATCAAAACTATGAGTTAACACATGTGGAATTATATACTTAACAAAAAAGTGTGAAACAACTGAAAATATGTCTTATATTCTAGGTTCTTCAAAGTAGCCACCTTTTGCTTTGATGACTGCTTTGCACACTCTTGGCATTCTCTTGATGAGCTTCAAGAGGTAGTCACCAGAAATGGTCTTCCAACAATCTTGAAGGAGTTCCCAGAGATGCTTAGCACTTGTTGGCCCTTTTGCCTTCACTCTGCGGTCCAGCTCACCCCAAACCATCTCGATTGGGTTCAGGTCTGGTGACTGTGGAGGCCAGGTCATCTGGCGTAGCACCCCATCACTCTCCTTCTTGGTCAAATAGCCCTTACACAGCCTGGAGGTGTGTTTGGGGTCATTGTCCTGTTGAAAAATAAATGATGGTCCAACTAAATCCAAACTGGATGGAATAGCATGCCGCTGCAAGATGCTGTGGTAGCCATGCTGGTTCAGTATGCCTTCAATTTTGAATAAATGCCCAACAGTGTCACCAGCAAAGCACCCCCACACCATCACACCTCCTACTCCATGCTTCACGGTGGGAACCAGGCATGTAGAGTCCATCCATTCACCTTTTCTGCGTCGCACAAAGACACGGTGGTTGGAACCAAAGATCTCAAATTTGGACTCATCAGACCAAAGCACAGATTTCCACTGGTCTAATGTCCATTCTTTGTGTTCTTTAGCTCAAACAAGTCTCTTCTGCTTGTTGCCTGTCCTTAGCAGTGGTTTCCTAGCAGCTATTTTACCATGAAGGCCTGCTGCACAAAGTCTCCTCTTAACAGTTGTTGAAGAGATGTGTCTGCTGCTAGAACTCTGTGTACCATTGACCTGGTCTCTAATCTGAGCTGCTGTTAACCTGCGATTTCTGAGGCTGGTGACTCGGATAAACTTATCCTCAGAAGCAGAGGTGACTCTTGGTCTTCCTTTCCTGGGGTGCTCCTCATGTGAGCCAGTTTCTTTGTAGCGCTTGATGGTTTTTGCAACTGCACTTGGGGACACTTTCAAAGTTTGCCCATTTTTTTGGACTGACTGACCTTCATTTCTTAAAGTAATGATGGCCACTCGTTTTTCTTTACTTAGCTGCTTTTTTCTTGCCATAATACAAATTCTAACAGTCTATTCAGTAGGACTATCAGCTGTGTATCCACCTGACTTCTGCACAACACAACTGATGGTCCCAACCCCATTTATAAGGCAAGAAATCCCACTTATTAAACCTGACAGGGCACACCTGTGAAGTGAAAACCATTTCTGGTGACTACCTCTTGAAGCTCATCAAGAGAATGCCAAGAGTGTGCAAAGCAGTCATCAAAGCAAAAGGTGGCTACTTTGAAGAACCTAGAATATAAGACATATTTTCAGTTGTTTCACACTTTTTTGTTAAGTATATAATTCCACATGTGTTAATTCATAGTTTTGATGCCTTCAGTGTGAATGTACAATTTCCATAGTCAAGAAAATACAGAAAAATATTTAAATGAGGTGTATCCAAACCTTTGGTCTGTACTGTATGTGGAAATGAAAGCACTCATATTGAATGGCATAATACCTTTCCATGTAGTTAGTTAAATTACTAATATTTTTTCCTAATGTAGTATGTGTTGTTGCAAATACTGTATTTATAGAAGGTAAAACTAGTTTCTGCATTATATAGTGACACATTTTGTGCATATTTAGACACTACTTACTTCCTGACATGCTGGAGGATGACCCGGATCCTTATTTTGGGAATATGAACAGCTCTCCCGAATTGCCAGAACCATTCCTTATACCGCAGGTAAAATACTGTGTATGATAGTCTGTGTGACGCATTTTGAACTGTTTCAACACATAATTTAAATGTATTGGGTATGGGCATGACCAAGTGAAGCACTACATTGTTTCATCCTTCATGTTGATGTCTATATTTAAATTTACATTCTGCCAATATTTGTTGTGATAGATTGGTTCTATTCATGTTTCATTAAAAAGAAAGTCTGCCTAAGTGCTCCATGTTAGAAGATTTTCTCCTCTCTACATGACAGGTTAGGAAGCTGTTAGAAAAGACGTCTCCGAACCGCAGGAGAGCGAGCTATAAAGAAGGTGAGATTGGAAGGACACAGAAAATATGACTGTCCATTTGATATAGCTTGAATACTAATATTCATCAAAGATGATTTTACTAAATAACACTTATTAAAGGGGTTTTCCATTTCAGAAAAGCCTGGTCTCCAGACGTAGTCCAGGATCGGACTGGGGAGTCTGGGGCCCACAGGGGTAATTGACTCTAGGTGCCCACCTACAGCAATATGCAAATATCTGTTATCCGCTATCCCTGTTATAGTGGAGCATTGACTGACGGCTCCGGCACATCTGCCGTGCATATACTATAACTGGGATGTACAATTACGATAGTATGCATTAAAGGGGTTCTTTGGTTAAAGCAAGTTATCACCGATCCATGGGCTCCACAGGATAGGTGATCACTTATTGATCGTTTTGGTCCGAACATTGGAAAAGCATCGGAAGCATGGGGAAGTTTTATCCCTGTCAGGACACTTATCCCCATTTTAAAATGCAGTGACAGATGGGATGTCTGACCGCAGCTCCATTCATTCTCTTGGGGGCTTCCAAAAAAAGAGCAGCGCTCGCAGCCACTGTGGGAATGATTGGATCAGTGATCGAGTCGCACATGAGCTCCAGTCTAATGGGGAGAAAAGCTTCACATTCTGCCGATTGTATGCCAGCAGTCAGGACCCGACCAATCAGTAACTTATCACTTATCCTGTGGAGAGGTGATTACTTGTTTTCACCAGAGACCCTTGTAAGTGTACCTCTGACGCTCTGGTACAACTCCTAAAATATATACTAAATTGGGTACAGTAGTTCAATGCAGTTTGTGGAAAATATTTTTTTCATAAGAATTTGGGAAAGTTATGAAATGTTCTATAAATGTCTGTCCTATTCCTGTTCTAAGGATCTAGACTTTTTTAAATTCATCACTTAAATATGAACCATGTATGAGGGAGTCGGAGTCGGAAAGATGGAAATTGAGGAATCAGAGTCTGGGTCGAAGGTTTGGCTTACCGACTCCACAGCCCTGCATATTACCGCCACTTACTGACCGAATAATACCACATACAAAGAACAAGTACGGCCACACCATGACCAGACCACATATTACCACCACAAAGTGACAATAATACCACATGCAAGGAAAAAATACTGCCACGCCATGACCGGACTACATATTACCACCACCACATAGTGACCAAATACTACAATGCTGATCATGAATACAAACCACAATACTAACAACACTGTTATTACCACCAGCGACATTATACACAGGAGTTCTGTATATACACCGCGTGCAGAATTATTAGGCAAATGAGTATTTTGATCGCGAGATACTTTTTATACATGTTGTCCTACTCCAAGCTGCATAGGCTTGAGAGCCAACTACCAATTAAGTAAATCTGGTGATGTGCATCTCTGTAATGAGGAGGGGTGTTGACTAATGACATCAACACCCTATATAAGGTGTGCTTAATTATTAGGCAACTTCCTTTCCTTTGGCAAAATGGGTCAGAAGAGAGATTTGTTTGGCTCTGAAAAGTCCAAAATTGTGAGATGTCTTGCAGAGGGATGCAGCAGTCTTGAAATTTCCAAACTTTTGAAGCGTGATCACCGAACAATCAAGCGTTTCATGGCAAATAGCCAACAGGGTCGCAAGAAGCATGTTGGCCAAAAAAGGCGCAAAATAAGTGCCCATGAATTGAGGAAAATCAAGCGTGAAGCTGCCAAGATGCCATTCGCCACCAGTTTTGCCATATTTCAGCGCTGCAGCGTTACTGGAGTATCAAAAAGCACAAGGTGTGCGATACTCAGGGACATAGTCAAGGTAAGGGAGGCTGAAAAACGACCACCTTTGAACAAGAAACATAAGATAAAACTTCAAGAATGGGCCAAGAAATATCTTAAGACTGATTTTTCAAAGGTTTTATGGACTGATGAAATGAGAGTTACTCTTGATGGGCCAGATGGATGGGCCAGAGGCTGGATCAGTAAAGGGCAGAGAGCTCCACTCCGATTCAGACGCCAGCAAGGTGCAGGTGGGGTACTGGTATGGGCTGGTATCATCAAAGATGAACTTGTGGGACCTTTTCGGGTTGAGGATGGAGTGAAGCTCAACTCCCAGACCTACTGCCAGTTTCTGGAAGACAACTTCTTCACTTCAAGCAGTGGTACAGGAAGAAGTCGGTATCGTTGAAGAAAAACATGATTTTTATGCAGGACAATGCTCCATCACATGCATTCAACTACTCCACAGAGTGGCTGGCCAGTAAAGGTCTAAAAGAAGAAAAAATAATGACATGGCCCCATTGTTCACCTGATCTGAACCCCATAAAGAACCTGTGGTCCATTATAAAATGTGAGATGTACAGGGAAGGAAAAGAGTACACCTCTTGGAACAGTGTCTGGGAGGCTGTGGTGACTGCTGCACGCAATGTTGATCGACAACAGATCAAGCAACTGACAGAAACTATGGATGGAAGGCTGTTGAGTGTCATCATAAAGAAAGGTGGCTATATTGATCACTAATTTTTTTGTTTTTGCATGTCAGAAATGTTTATTTCTAAATTTTGTGCACTGATATTGGTTTACCTGGTGAAAATAAACAAGTGAGATGGGATTATATTTGTTTTTCATTTTTTCATTAAGTTGCCTAATAATTCTGCGCAGTAATAGTTACCTGCACAAACAGATATCCTCCTAAGATCTAAAAAAAAAACCACTCCAACTTCCAAAAATATTAAGCTTGGATATTTGAGTCTTTTGGGTTGATTGAGAAGATAGTTGTTGATCAATAATAAAAATAATCCTCTAAAATACAATTTGCCTAATAATTCTGCACACAGTGTAGTGTCAGTGTACAGATAATATAGTGATCACTAGTGACATTATAAACAGGAGCTCTGTGTATAGTGTACAAATAATACAGTGATCACCAGTGACATTATACACAGGAGCTCTGTATATACTATATAGTGTAAGTGTTCATGTAATACACTGACTCACCAATGATGTCTCTAGGTGAAGTCCTTCATCTTCGCTTTTCTTCTTCATCTGGTACAGACCGCCATCACTTCTTCCAGTCATGAATCATCTCTGCAGAAAATAACACACAGTTATCAATAACTGATCTCTTCTAGAGCACATTCCCACTTTTTCCCCCCTGACTTCTACACTACACCAGTTGAAGAAAAAAAAGCGACATAGTGCCGCCCTGCACAGTAACAGGACCCCACTTTTGGTCCCTCCCATGGAAAACAGTTTCCTAAAAAGTAAATTATATTACAGAAGTAATAATGTTCATAATTGGAATCTAAAGTAATTATGTTCCCCACTCGCCACCATAAACAGTAATTAAGTCGCTTGTCCAGCCTGGCTCCCCCCCATATATCCCTTCTGTTCCCCATATGTCCAGCGTGGCCCCTTTATATTTATCCTAGCCCACGTGTATCGAGCCTGCGCCCCCCCCCCCATATATCCATCCTGGCCCCCATGTGTCGAGCCTGCCCCCCCATATATCCATCCTGGCCTTCATGTGTCCAGCTGCCCCCCATATATCCATCCTGGCCTCTGTGTCCATTCCCCCCCCCATATATCCATCCTGGTCTCCATCTGTCCAGCCTGCCCCCCCATATATCCATCCTGGCCTCCATGTGTCCAGCCTGCCCCCCCATATATCCAACCTGCCCCCCCCATATATCCATCCTGCCCCCCTTCCCATGTGTCCAGCCAAACCCCCCATCCTTACATGTTCAGCCAGGCCCCCCCTTATGTATCCAGCCAGCCCCCCCATTTATGTGTCCAGCCAGGCCCCCTCACCCATGTGTCCAGCCAGGCACCCCCTTATGTGTCCAGCAGGCTCCCCCTTATGTGTCCAGGCAGGCTCCCCCTTATGTGTCCAGCCAGGTTCCCTCCCCTCCCATGTGTCCAGCCAGGCTCCCCCCTTATGTGTCCAGCTAATCTCCCCCTTATGTGTCCAGCCAGCCACCCCTCCCATGTGTCCAGCCAGGCACCCCCTTGTGTGTCCAGCCAGGCTCCCTCATGTGTCCAGCCAGGCTCCTTCCTTATGTGTCCAGCCAGGCTCCTTCCTTATGTGTCCAGCCAGGCTCCCTCCTTATGTGTCCAGGCAGGCTCCCCCTCCCATGTGTCCAGCCAGGTCTCAGTTGTGTGTCCAGCCAGGCCCTCTTGTGTGTCCAGCCAGGCCCCCCCCCCTTGTGTGTCCAGCCAGGCTCCCCCTCGTGTGTCCAGCCAGGCCCACCTTGTGTGTCCAGCCAGGCCCCCCCCTTATGTGTCCAGGGAGGCTCCCCCTCCCATGTGTCCAGCCAGGCCCCCCCCTTGTGTGTCCAGCCAGGCCCCCCTTGTGTGTCCTGCCAGGCCTCCCCCCTTGTGTGTCCAGCCAGGCCCCCCCTTGTGTGTCCAGCCAGGCCCCCCCTTGTGTGTCCAGCCAGGCCCCCCCCCTTGTGTGTCCAGCCAGGCCCCCCCTTGTGTATCCAGCCAGGCCCCCATCCCATTCTGCATTCATTCACACACACAAAGATTCCTCTTAATATAATCAAAATATAAACCAATAACTCTAGTATTTTTCATCTTTGCAGGATACAACCAGGCTCTGTAGTGTTGGTTGGGGAAATAGGATGCTTGTCCCTGTAGTGTGTTCTTATACATAATAAGCCAGCATGGTGCACTACATGCATCTATGTGACTGGCACATTATACAGGTTTTATTCATGTGCATTTAAATTCTAATCATTCACCCCTTTCCCTATGAATGGTCGGTGTGAGTGGTTGTTCATCAGTATGTTGCACCTGTGCTACCTCCCATCTTTTATCCCTGGAGTTTGTCTGTATCCAGCAGTTAAATTAAGAATAAAAATAGGATTTTTTTTTTACAAAATCTTCAGTTTTTCTCAAATTTGTTAATGCAAAAATGTATACACCCCACATCAAAAACTACTACTTGTAGTGTTTTGTATGACCGCCATGACTTTTAAGGACAGCAACAAGTTTTCTAGGCATGGAATGAACAAGTTGGAGACATACTGCAACATCTATTTTTTCCCTTTCTTCAAGAACAACCTCTTTAGAGCCTGGATGCTGGATGGAGAGTGATGCTTAAAGGGGTTTTCCTCACAAAAAAAAGTACATTTTAATCAATAGATTTTGGAATAATAAGTTCCACAATTGTATGTGTTTAAATAAAATGTTCCTGTGTTGAGATGATGTTATAAATGTGCCCCTGCTATGTATGGCGTAATTGCCGTGTCTGATCGTACAGGGACCTGGTCTGATCATTCCATAGCTCCTGGGCAGGGGGAAGCAAAAGAATATACAAACATTACAGCAGGGGATCACAACTGATTCTTTTTGTGAGGTAAAACATTTCCCTGCCTGTTTTTAAACAATGTTTTACTTCAAAGAAAGAATCATCTGCGATCCCCTGATGTAATATCAGTGCACATTTTTTTTCTACCCCCTGCCCAAGAGCTGTGGTATAATCAGACCATGTTCCTGTACAGTCAGACACAGCCATTACACAGTACACAGCAGGGACACATTTATAAGATTATCTCAGCACAGGAACATTTTTTAAACATATCCAATTGTGGAAATTATTAGTATTCCAAGATATATTGATTAAAATGTACTATTGTTTGTGGGAAAACCCCTTTATTTTGTCTCTTCAGAATTCCCTGAAGGTCTTTTGATTGGGCTCAGATTAATTCTTGGCGACTGAATCTCTTTCACCCTGTTCTTTTTCAAAAATGCAACTTATGTGTGTTTTGGATCATTGTCATGTTGGAAATTGCATGTCTACCAAGGGCACAGAGTTATGGTTGCAGATTTTCTTTCAATATAGAGCAGTACATCTTTGAACTCATGATACCTTCAATGAAATATAGCTCCCCAGCACCAGCAGTACTCATAGAGCTCCACATAAGGATACTGCTGCCACCATGTTTTAGTGTTGGCATTATGCATTTACAAATATGAAATTAGAAAAATGCATGATGCCTACAGTGAAACATGGTGGTTGCATCAGTATCCTTAAGTGAGGCTGCATGAGTGCTGCTGATGTCGGGAGCTACATGACTATGATCCAAAGCACACATATGTTGCATTTCTGAAGAACAGATTGAAAATGATTCAGTGAGTATGTCTTCTAATCTGAACCCAAATGAAACACCTATGGGAGAAATTCTGAAGAGATAAGTTGAGCATCACGCTGCATCCAGCATCCAGTCTCTAAAAAGATTGCTTTTATGCCGCCAAGTTGTTTATTCCACTCCTAGAAGAGCTGCTTTTTTCTTGCTATAATACAAATTCTAACAGTCTATTCAGTTGAACTATCAGCTGTGTATCCTCCAGACTTCTGCACAACACAACTGATGGTCCCAACCCCTTTTATAAGGCAAGAAATCCCACTTATTAAACTTGACAGGGCACACCTGTGAAGTGAAAACCATTTCCGGTGACCACCTCTTGAAGCTCATCAAGAGAATGCCAAGAGTGTGCAAAGCAGTCATCAAAGCAAAAGGTGGGTACTTTGAAGAACCTAGAATATAAGACATATTTTCAGTTGTTTCACACTTTTTTGTTAAGTACATAATTCCACATGTGGTAATTCATAGTTTTGATGCCTTCAGTGTGAATGTACAATTTTCAAAGTCATGAAAATACAGAAAAATCTTTAAATGGGAAGGTGTGTCCAAACTTTTTGTCTGTACTGTATATATATAATGTATATATATATTATTTTTTCACCCTTACTAATAAGTGTTTCATTACTATACAGAGGAAGATTCTGAGGGAGATGATGCTTCACCTATAGGTATGTACTGCACAATACCATTCCATGTTTCTTAACCCTGTCTCGTGTAAATCAGCATTAACCTTCCTGACAGCCCCATTTTTCAAGTCTGATACGTCACTTTCTGCGGTAATAACTTTAAAATGCTTCTGTCAGTGATTCTGAGATTGTGATTTTGTTGTTGTAAAACATTTTACCTGTTACTACCGGTAAATTCAGATCTGTTGTTTTGTCTTTGTTCATGAAAATATTCCAAATTTTCTGAAAATTTTGAAAAATGTGCAATCTTTAAACTTGTATACCCTTAATGACATGTATATAGTGTAAGATGGCTGACGGACAGGTCCTTGAGGGGAAATATGTATCATCGAGGTTGGTAGCTTCGGTGATGTAAACCCGAGAAAGCATGCTCCAGCACGTATACTGCTGACAGTGTTAATAGGGCGTATCAGGCCGGTTTTAAGAGCAGTCATAAAAAATGGGTGGGAATGGCTGCCCACATATCCCCACCTCTGGAGCGTGGTTTGGTAAATAAAATAGAGACCAAATGTCTCATTCAGTGTCTGTGTCTGGAGACCTGTGGATCTCCAAGGCGTTAGTCTGTACTAAGGATTGGACACTGACCTGAGCAGGCGAACCGGTAACATTGTGTGGACATTTTACTTTGTGCTTCCACTTTGTGCCGGAAAACGCTATTTTTGTTTATGCTGTCTGAATAAACCAGTTTGGATTTCAATGAAAATGCTTCCTGTGTCTACCTCAACCGCAGACGAGTGAGTATTAAACCCTACAATTGGTGCTAGAAGCACAGTCACAAATCCCAAGGGGCAGTGTGACTGCTACAGGAAACCTTTTATGTCTTGGGTGAAGGCCGTCAGCCAGTAGGGGACGTCTGGCATCATGGAGGAGCTGATAAAGCAACTGGTGCAGGCTAATCTCCGGCAGCATCAACCGCAGCAGTGGCAGCAGCAGCAGTACAAGCAGCAGATAAACCTCCTAGCCGAGTTAATCCATGGCAGTTCAATCGCCCCACCCCCAAGTCCAAGTGATGACTCACTTGCCAGGAAGACGTTAAGAAGAGCCTTACAAAAGATGATCCCGGGTGATGAGGACGAGGCGTTTCTGACAATTTTTGAGAGGGTGGCGGAGCGAGAGATATTGCCTCCAGAGCAGTGGGCGGAGGTTCTGGCACCATATTTAACAGGGCAACAGCAGAAGGCCTATTATAACTTGGCCTTGCAAGATGCAAAAGAGTACATCAAGTTGAAGACTGAGATTTTGGCGTGCTTAGGAGTGACTCTGACTGACATGATGCGGGTGTACCACTGGGCCTATTGCAGTGACAAACCTTCCCGGTCCCAAATGTTTTACCTCCTACACTTGGTCCAAAAGTGGTAGCAACCGGAATCTTCCTCTCCAGCACATATAGTGGCGAGGATTGTGATGGACAGGTTCATACACTCCCTTCCAAGGCTGGTGCCATCCTGGGTTGCACAGGGAGATCCCCATAATGCCAATGACCTTGTGAGGTTGGTAGAAAGGTACCAGGCGGTCGAGAGTGCTTTGGGGAAGTAAGGGGTGGGAGCATCTCCATACTGTGGTTACCAACAGGGGGGATGGACACCCAAAAGTGGGGAACTAGAACCACATCTGGGGGGCATCCTAGAGTTCAGGAGGGGTCCCGAGTTGCTACCAAAGGCCCCATCCAATAACTTAATTTGTTGGCGATGTCACACCCCGGGTCTAATAGTGGCCTGTTGCCCTATGACCAACGAGCCAGTAGACTGCAGCACAGGACGGCGCTACTTTGCATATCCTGCTTGTAGTGCTGTCCCTCCACGAGGCGTGGGACCACAGGCATGCCCCGTGTCAGTGAATGGAGCGCAAATGACTGGTCTGTTCGATTCTGGGAGTTTGGTAACCCTAGTGAGGGCCATAATTCCTCATCGTCTGATTCTGCAGAAAAAAGTGGACATCTGCTGTATCCATCGAGACGCTAAGGACTACCCTGTGGTCCTAGTGGTCATAGGCACAAACTGTAGCACCGAGTCCCATGAGGTGGGCGTAGTCAAGGACCTGTTGCACCCTGTTATAATAGGGCAGGACTTTGCCTTGCTTTGGGACTTGTGGGAGAAAGGGAGGAAGCTGGGTTGTCCAGACCACAACCAGGTCGCTCCTAAAGAAACCTCGTCGCAGGCCGCAACCGACAGTTTTCCCTTTCATGTGCTTGTTGGGGGTGAGGATGAAGCAGCATCCCTGAGCTGGAGGTGGGGATACTTTGGAAACGCCCAGCTCAGGGACTGAACTCTAAAAGGTGTGTTTAATAATGTCACTGTTCTGAATGGTGTTGCTCAAGAGTCTAGGGCTGATACCTGATATCCGTACTTTGCTGGAATTGGGGAGTTACTATGTCAGGTCACGAAGCTCAGAAGAGAGGTAATCGATCAGTTACTAGTGCCAGGGCCGTACAGACGCAGGGTGTTAGATATGGCCAATGTACATGTCTTAGGTGGTCATCTGGAGGTAGAAAAAGCCCAGGAAAGAATCTTCCAGAGGGTCTACTGGCCCAGTTGTCACCGAGAGATTGTGAATTACTGTAGGTCCTGTCACACCTATCAGTTGACCTCCCCTGTGGCTCACTTCCGTAGCCCTTTAGTGCCACTACCTGTCATTGAGGTCCCAATCGATCGCATCACCATGGATCTAGTGGGACCCCTGGTCAAGTCCGCCAGAGCACATCAGTATATCTTGGTGGTACTGGACAATGCTACATGTTACCCGGAGGCTGTACCACCACGAAACTCCTCTGCCAAGTGCATAGTCCAGGAGCTAGTCCACATCTTTTCTAGAATGGGGTTGCCTAAGGAGATCCTAACGGACCAAGGGACCCCATTTATGTCAAGGGGGATGAGGGAGTTGTGAAAAATCCTGCAAATCACACAACTCAGGACCTCAGTCTACCACCCCCAGACAGACGGCTTAGTGGAGAGGTTTAATAAAACCTTGAAGGCCATGTTGAAGAAGGTCGTAGAGAAAGACTGCCGGAACTGGTACTGTCTACTGCCGTACCTTCTGTTTTCTATTAGAGAAGTCCCACAGGCCTCTACTGGCTTCTCACCATTTGAGCTGTTATATAGCTGACAGCCCCTTGGACTCCTGGATGTAGCAAAGGAGACTTCGGAGGCGGGGTCTACACCCTACAGGAATGTAATCAAACATGTGGCCCAGATGCAAGAAAGGATTGTTGAGGCGATGCCTATTGTGAAAGAACACCTCCTCAAAGCACAAGAGGCACAGTCAAGGGTGTACTAAAGATCAGCGAGGGTGAGACACTTCCACCTTGGAAATTGGGTACTAGTGCCTACGGTGGAGAGCAAATTCCTGACCAAGTGGCAGGGCCCCTATGAAGTTCTTGAAAAGCTTGGCAATGTCAACTATAGAGTCCACTAACCAGGGAAAAGGAAGCCCTACCAGGTGTACCAGGTCAACCTGATCAAGCCATGGCGACATAGGGAGTTTGTGGAAGCTCCTGTTTGGTGGCGAAGACCAAAGCCCACGTGAAGGAAGTCAAGCTGGCAGAGTCGCTGTCACATGCCCAGATGCCACAGTGCCGAGAGTTGCTATAGCGGAACTGAGACCTGTTCTCAGAACTACCAGGGCGTACTCGGATCATAGAGCATGAGTTTCTTCCGGGTCATCATGTCCAAGTAAATATGAAGCCGTATCGGATTCCCGAAGCCCACCGAGAGGTGATTGCAAAAGAGGTGAAGCGGATGCTGAGCATGGGAGTCATTGAGGAGTCCAGGAGTGGCTGGTCCAGTCCCATAGTCTTAGTGCCAAAACCAAATAGAGAATGGCAGTTTTGCAATGACTATAGGAAACTCAACAAATTCTTGAAGTTTGACACCTACCCAATGCCCAGTGTAGATGAACTGTTTGAAAGGTTGGGGCCAGCCAGGTATATTACCACCCTTGACCTCGCTAAAGGAATTGGCAAATACCCATGTCCCAAGATGCCAAGGAGAAGACTGTCTTCTCAACGCCAGATTGTTGATTCTAGTACACAAGGATGTTGTTTGGGTTGCAAGAAGCCCTGGCTACCTTCCAGAGGACCATGGACTTGATTCTAGCTCCCCACAAGAAGTATGCAGCAGCCTACTTGGATGACATCGTGATCTATAGCCAGGATTGGGGAAGCCATCTGAGCAAAGTCCAGGCGATACTTGATTCTTTAAAGAAGGCAGGGTTTTCTATAAACCTGAAGAAATGTGCCATGGGCATTGAAGAAACCAAATACTTGGGTTATGTCGTAGGGAGAGGTGAAATAAAGCCCCAAATAAAGTCGACGTGATCAAGAAGAGTTGGCCACTACCCCTCTCAGGGAAACAGGTCAAAGCGTTCCTAGGCATCGTGGGCTATTACCGCCGGTTCATCCCTAACTTCGTCATGATAGCGGCCCCTTTGACAGACCTCCTTACAGGGACAAAGTCGGTTATGGCTAAGTAATCTCCAGAAGCTGAGACTGCCTTCGCGGAACTGAAGGTAGCTCTGTGTAAACAGACAGTTATGGTGGCACCGGATTTCTCAAATAAGTTTGTGGTCCAGACAGACATGTCAGATGTCGGGCTGGGTGCTGTCCTATCACAGGAAGTGAATGGGGAAGAGCATCCCATAATGTATTTAAGTCAGAATGTGACATCCTGTGGGAAGAATTACTCCATTGTGGAAAAGGCCATCAAGTGGGTGTTGGACACTTCAAGATACTACCTCTTAGGCAGGAAGTTCAGGCTAGTGTCAGACCATGCCGCACTAAGGTGGATGAGGGACAAGAAGGGGAACGATGCCGGAGTGACCAGATGGTCCCTAGCCCTTCAGGATTTTAGCTTCCATGCAGAGCATAGGCCCGGGAAACTGCATGGCAATGCTGATGCACTGTCGAGGGTCCACTGCTGTCGGGGTGGTGACTCTGCACCGTATGCCCCCTCTACTCCAGACTCATACACAGGTATATAGACTATTCTATACCCGCCTATATTGGTTTATTATTATGGAATAGTTTATACGTTAGGAGCTATTTCCATCATTGCCCCTCTCTTGCATCCTGTGGTTCTTTTGCACAATATTTATTTACACCCTGATAGAGGTAGTACATATGTTTTCCCCATATCTAATACATATAATCTGTATTGATATACACCTGGTTCCTTATTGTTTTATTTATATGTGTATTATATATATATATATATATATATATATATATATATATATATATGTATATATATATACACATATACATAATGGGTATGGAAAGTATTCAGACCCCTTGTGATCCTCCTTGAGATGGTTCTACTCCTTCATTGGAGTCCAGCTGTGTTTAATTAAACTGATAGGACTTGATTTGGAAAGGCACACACCTGTCTGTATAAAGGCCCCGTCACACTAAGCGATGCAACAGCGATCCCGACAACGTTACGACCTGTCAGGGATCGTTGCTGCATCGCTAATACATCGCTGGTGAGCTGTCAAACAGGCAGGCTCACCAGCGATCAGGGGAGCAGCGATATCGTGGAAAGAATCGTTCCACGATGTCCTGCTCCCGTCACCAGCCTGCTGCTTAAGCAGGAGCAGGCTGGTAACTATGGTAAACATCGGGTTACTAAGTGCGCGTGTGCCCCTAGTAACCCGCTGTTTACCATGGATACCACTCTGCTACGGTGCGCGGGAGCCTCCGCGCACCGTAGCAGAGTGGTATCCATGGTAAACAGCGGGTTACTAAGTGCGCGCGTGCCCCTAGTAACCCGATATTTACCATGGTTACCAGCCAGTTCTTTGGTCCCGCTGGTCACACACAGCGATGTGTGCTGGCCAGCGGGAGGCCAACGACCAAAAAATGGTCCAGGACACTTTGCAGCGATCAGCGACCTCACAGCAGGGGCCTGATCGTTGCAAAGTGTAACACATAGCGACATCGCTGGTGAGGTCGCTGGTGAGTCACCAAAACCGTGACACAGCAGCGATCTCGCTAGCGATATCACTATGTGAGACGGGGGCTTAAGACCTCACAGCTCACAATGCATGTCAGACCAAATGAAAACCATGAGCTCAAAGAAACTGCCCAAGGAGCTCAGAGACAGAATTGTGGCAAGGCACAGATCTGGCCAAGGTTACAAAATAATTTCTGCATTACTCAAGGTTCCTAAGAGCACAGTGGCCTCCATAATCCTTAAATGGAAGAAGTTTGGGACCACCAGAAGTCTTCCTAGACCTGGCCATCCAGTCAAACAAAGCAATCGTGGGAGAATATCCATGGTGAGAGAGGTAAAGAAGAACCCCAAAATCACTGTGACTAAGCTCCAGAGATGCAGTAGGGAGATGGGAGAAAGTTCCACAAAGTCAACTATCACTGCAGCCCTCCACCAGTCAGGCCTTTATGGCAGAGTGGCCCGACGGAATCCTCTCCTCAGTGCAAGACAAATGAAAGTCCGCATAGAGTTTGCTCAAAAACACATGAAGGACTCCCAGACTATGAGAAATAAGATTCTCTGGTCTGATGAGATGAAGATATATCTTTTTGATGATAATTCTAAGCGGTATGTGTGGAGAAAACCAGGCACTGCTCATCACCTACCCAATACAATCCCAACAGTGAAACATGGTGGTGGCAGCATCATGCTATGGGGGTGTTTTTCAGCTACAGGGACATGACGACTGGTTGCAATTGAAGGAAACATGAATGCGGCCAAGTACAGAGATATCCTGAGTGAAAACCTCTTCCAGAGTGCTCTGGACCTCAGACTTGGCCGAAGGTTCACCTTCGAACAAGACAATGACCCTAAGCACACAGCTATAATGACAAAGGAGTGGCCTCACAACAACTCTGTGACCATTCTTGACTGGTCCAGCCAGAGCCCTGACCTAAACCTAATTGAGCATCTCTGGAGAGACCTGAAAATGGCTGTCCACCAACGTTCACCATCCAACCTGTCGGAACTGGACAGGAACTGCAAGGAAGAATGGCAGAGGATCCCCAAATCCAGGTGTGAAAAACTTGTTGCTTCATACCCAAGAAGACTCATGGCTGTACTAATTCAAATACCGAGCAAGGGGGCTGAATATTTATGACCATGTGATATTTCAGTTTTTCTTTTTTAATAAATTTGCAAAAATTTCTAGGTTTCTGTTTTTTTTCCTGTCAAGATAGGATGCAAAGTGTACTTTAATGAGAAAAAAAATGAACTTTTTAGAATTTATCAAATGGCTGCAATGAAACAAAGATTGAAAAATTTAAAGGGGTCTGAATACTTTCCGTGCCCACTGTATGTATATATATGTATTCTGGTGGCAATGGTGGCAATGGTATATATTCCATTGATTTGTACTGTACATTTGCATGTGGGAAACACATGTTGTTCAGCGCTTTCTCCTGGTTGCTTTGTTCCCACCCCTATTCGTATTTTAGCTTGATCCATTAAAATTTGTTATATTTTAGCATACTCTGGTCTTCTTTTTGGTTCTATATCATTGGTTTTCTGTGTTTTAGTTACCGATTGGTCTATACAGTCCTTTTTAAACATGCACCCTGACTAGGTAGTGTATGTATGTATGTATATATACATGTGTGTGTGTATATATATATATATAATATATATACATACATGCATGCATGCATACATACATGCATACATACATACACACACACACAGTGTTATGCTTAATGCATTTCCTTCTCAGAACTGATTATTCTTCTTCTAATCTTCATGTGTATCGTCATTTTCGAATTTTGAGTTTTTTTGCTTATTGATAGCCAAGCCCGCCAGCTTTGGGCAGAGGAGGGTATGTAAGATGGCCACCGGACAGGTCCTCGAGGTTGTTAACTTCGGTGATGTAAACCCAGAAAAGCATGCTCCAGCACATATAGTACTGAAAGGGTTAATAGGACGTATGAGGGCCGCTTTTATGAGCAGTCATAAGAGATTGGTGGGAATGGCTGCTCACATATCCCCACCCCGGGGGCGTGGTTTGGTAAATAAAATGGAGACCAATTGTCTCATTCTGTGTCTGGAGATATGTGGATCTCCAGGATGCTGGTCTGTGCTAAACACCTAAGGATTTGAAACTGACCTGAGCGGTCGAACCCGCAACATTGTATGGACATTTTACTTTGTATTTCCACTTTGTGCCGGAAAAGGGTGTTTTAGTTTTGCTACCTGAGCAGTTTATGCTGTCTGAATAAACTAGCCTGGATTTCAATGAAAATGCTTCCTGTGCCTACCTCAGCTGCAGCCGAGTGAGTACCAAACCATACAGTAGCTATACAATATTAGGGTCTGCTATACAAGGAGTAATGCTGCATTCAGGATAAATTGTTTAATAAATTGTGCAGTCTAAATATTAGGGCTGAAGTAACATTTTAGCTGAATGGAATTTGACTAAATGGAATTATTAATTTTTTTTCCTTATATTTTCATTAATGCAAAGCACCTCAAGGAATAGCAAACTTCTTGTATGCTTTGAAACCTCCATTCTTTAAATTGGGGTGTTTTTTAGGGGGTTACAATAAAAGGCCCTTCAAAGTCACTTCAAAAGTGAATAGGTCCATAAAAGTGCAGTTTATTTTAAATTTCCTTGGAAATATGAAAAATTGCTGCTAAAATTGTAACCCCTTCATGACCTTTGACATACCTATACGTCCTGATCGGGAAGGGATTCCCAACCACTGACATACAGTAACATCATGACGATTGTGCCGGGCCCAGGGGCTGTGCCCTCACCATCATCGTCGGGAGCTTGGCTTAAGTGATAGCAGAGCCTCGGCTGTCACTGTCAGGAGCATTGCCCTCACCATTCCCAGCTTTTTAACCCCTTAAATGTCATTATCAATAGAAATAACAGCATTTAGAAGGCTTGAGGAGGGAGAGGGCTCCCTCTCCTACGTGATCTGCATCGGGTGCCATCATACACTGGGAGATCCCCTGAGGTGCCATAACAGCCTGAGTACCCCATTTTACAAAGTACACCTCTCAGTGAACTCATCTAGGGGTGCAATGATCATATTAACACCATGGGTGTGTCACAGAATTTTATACCATTGGGCAGTGAAGAAAAAATAATTACATTTTTATCTCAAATATTTTGTTTAGCCCCAGATTTTACATTTTAAATGGGGTTAATGGATACAACTGGCCCCTAAAATGTGGCCCACAATTTCTGCTGAATGTGGAAATACCTCATATTTGACTGTACAGTACTGCTTAGCCACACGGCGACACTCGGGAAGGACGGAGCGCTATTTGACTGCTGGAGTATAGGTTTTCCTAGAATAGTTTGCGGACTCCATATACAGAGACCCTAAATGCTAAAAGAGCAGAATACCCCCCCTCAAGTGACCCCATTTTGTAAGTTATACCCCTGCCAAACATGTGGATGGTAAATCTGATGTAGGCACACACTGGAGCTCTGGAGGACGGGGGTGGGGGGTAGCATTAAAATTTCGGAGCACAGAATTTGCTATATTTCTTTTGGGGGCGAGGAGTTATTTCACTTTTCCAGTGCCCTTGTGCTACCAGTAACGTGGAAGCACCCTATATTTACATTGACAGATGAAACCAGGGAAGGAGTCCTGAGGAGATAATTTGCATATTCCCACTGCATTTTGGGATAAGTGAAGAGTCTCCGTGAGCTCAAAGAACACTGGATTTTGGCCGTTGGAGCTGAAAGGAGGACATCGGTAAACCGAATTTTGGAGCGTATTTCACTGTTTTCATAACACATTAACAATAAGAACATGGAAGAGTCCAGGAGCCATTTGGTGAGCTGCATATCCTGATACATGTTCACATACTTGCCAGGGAAAAGCCAAACTTCACATGCCAGAAATGCAAGCTTGTGTCCCTGTTGGAGGAAAAGTTGCGAAATCTAGAAGAGAGGTTAACTACCTTGAAAATCATTAAGGAAGGTGAAGAGTTCTTAGACAGAGGATAATTATCCCTTCATGATACAGGAAGAGAAGAAATTCGAACTGCACCTGATGAAACAGAGGAATGGAAGCATGTGACCCAGAGAAGCAGGAGTATCGAGAGGCAGTCAGCACCCATACTGCTCAGGAACCAGTACCAGGCTCTCACACAGGAGAACCATGAAGAAATACAGCAAGATAAGACTTTGCCCACAATGAATAACCTTGTAAGCCCTCAGAATCCTCCGGGATAGAGAAAGAAAATGTTGTGAAGGAAAAACGGAGAGTGGTGGTCATGGGGGATTCCCTGTTGAGAGGAACAGAGGCCGCTATCTGCAGACCAGACATAACCTCAAGAGAAATGTGCTGTCTTCCAGGAGCAAAAATTAAAGATGTGTCTGACAGGATATCAAGACTTTTCAGACCTACAGATCACTACCCATTCCTGCTAATACATGTGGGGACAAATGACCCTGCAAGAAAGGACCTGGAAACCATCTGCAGTGACTTTGAAGACTTAGG
Organism: Phyllobates terribilis; assembly: GCF_046119375.1. NCBI lineage: Eukaryota > Metazoa > Chordata > Amphibia > Anura > Dendrobatidae > Phyllobates > Phyllobates terribilis. Next base: position 976,070 of record NW_027363079.1, read on the forward strand.
CAAGAAAGTGAAAGAATTGGGAGCGCAGGTGGTCTTCTCATCCATCCTCCCAGTGGATGGCCATGGAACAATGAGGTGGAATAAGATTCTACAGGTGAACAACTGGCTACGTCGATGGTGCTGTCAACAAGGATTTGGATTTCTGGATCACGGAATGAATTATCTATATGATGGACTACTTGCTAGAGATGGGGTGCCCCTTACGAAGACTGGAAAACATGTATTTGGAAGTCGCCTTGCTACACTCATCAGGAGAGCTTTAAACTAGATCAATGTGGGAAGGGAAGCAAAAGGCCAGAAAAAGCCATACAGCTGACAAATACTATTGAGATCTCTGCTATTGGAAGTGGAAAGGAAGAACAAAGACAAAAAAATCTAAGTAATAAAAATATGGGAGGAAGAGAAACCAATCACAAACTAAAATGTTTTTATACAAATGCACAAAGCATGGGCAACAAACAAGGAGAATTGGAACTACTAACGCAGGAAAAGAAATATGATGTCATTGGAATCACTGAAACTTGGTGGGACGATACACATGATTGGAATACAAGGCTAAAAGGATACAACTTATTTGCAAGAAGCAGACTTGATAAACGAGGAGGAGGTGTCGCATTGTATGTTAGAAAAGCGTATATCTGCAGAGAGATTGAAGCAGAGACTGGGAGTTCTGTGGAAAGTGTTTGGGTAAGAATACAAGGAGAGAACAACGGAAAGGACACCATTGTAGGCATTTACTACAGGCCACCTGGGCAAGCTGAAGATATGGATGAACTCTTTATGTATCAAATGACCAAGTTCTCCAAAAAATATGACGTAGTGGTCATGGGAGATTTCAACTATCCATACATTTGTTGGGAATCTCTCTCAAGTAAAACTAACAGGTCAAGCAAATTCTTATCCTCTCTTGCTGACAACTTTATCTTCCAAAAGGTAGGGGAGAAAACAAGGGGATCTGCTACTTTGGATCTAATCCTTATAAACAGGGAGGAAATGGTTGAGGAGATAAAAGTGGCTGGGACCCTAGGAAGCAGCGATCATGCTATTATAGAATTTTGGATAACTAGAGGAGGAAGACATGTGAAGACTCAAACTTCAAGGTTAGATTTTAAATAGGCAGATTTTAAGAGACTCAGAAAGAGAATAGGAGGGATCCAATGGCTGGATGTCCTTAAGGACAAAAATGTCCAGGAAGGATGGGAAATTTTTAAAAATGAGATTCTCAAAGCACAATCGTTAACAATCCCGAAAAGTAGGAAGAATGGGAAGCATTTAAGGAAACCAGGATGGATGAACACAGCACTTAAACACATGCTAAAAAGAAAGAAAGAAATGTTTATCAAATGCAAAGAAGGAGTCATATCTAAAGAAGATTATAATGCAGTCTGCAGATCCTGCAGGGCACGTATCAGGTCAGCTAAAGCTGACAATGAATTAAGGCTTGCAAGAGATGTCAAAAGCAATAAAAAAGGATTTTGAGGGTATGTCAAAAGTAAAAGAAAAGTCAATGATGCTATAGGATTTTTACAGGATGAAAATGGTGAAATGGTAAGAAAGGATGTTGAGAAGGCCGAACTTTTTAATTCCTATTTTGCATCTGTTTTCTTTCAGAAAGAAAATGGAACATCAACTGATCTTCACTGTCCTATTAAAGGAATTGAAGAATCCAGGTTATCTGTAAACAGAAAGATTGTGAGGGAATATTTAGCTAACATAAATGAGTTCAAGTCTCCAGGTCCAGATGAATTAAACCCCAGAGTACTGAAGGAGATCGTAGAAGAAATTTTAGAACAACTCTCCATAATCTTTGAAAATTCTTGGAGAACAGGAGAAATCCCAGAAGACTGGAGAAGAGCAAATGTTGTTCCTATCTTCAAAAAGGGGAAGAAAGTGGACCCAGGGAACTATAGGCCGGTGAGTCTGACTGCTATACCAGGAAAGATCTTTGAACAAATTATTAAACAACATGTATGTAAGTACCTGGATAAGAATGAAGTGATTAACCAGAGTCAGCATGGGTTTGTAACTAACAAATCAAGTCAGACTAACTTAATTTCCTTCTATGACAGAATCACTGACTGGGTGGATCAGGGAAATTGTTAAGGGGACGGTTGCAAACAACTTTTATTCAATAATGGAAAGCAACCTTACACAGGGTCCGCGATGCAGCCTGGTGGACTGCGGCCAAACACCTTCCGGGTGAGAAGGTAAAACAACCAACTTAAATAACAATCCCTTCCGTGTTACTGCACACCGGAACGGGAATAGGGATTCGCACTATCTCCGTTAACAGCACGAGAGATGTGCGATAAATAATATATCTGTAGCCCTGTTAACTGCACAGGGACTACACAGCAGACGCTAGGATGCGTGTGTGACTCACGTCGGCGAATATGTGCTCCCAGCCGGCGTGCTACCGCACTGAGGAGTATCTCTCCACGTGGCTTACAGGCGGTGCTGGGAATAGGGTGTCTGCAGACTGCTCGGGGTGTATGGCGACCCCTTTGTCGGAGCCAGACTGTCAGATGAAGCTACCTGCCTATTTCATCTAAGCCTGCCTATTTCCACTAAACCTGCCTGCCAGAAACTAAAGCACACCTGGAGCCCAAAAGACCAAGCGTCCACACAACACCATCACAGCTCAATGATCAGAGCGCGCCGCCATGTTTGTGGGCGGGCTATTTAAAGATTAAGCCCTGCCCACCGTCGCACTATTGGTGACGTCACCCGCAACCAATCAGGCGGCGCCAGGTCACCGGATCAGCTGACTCCCAAACCACCAATCACGGTCCACCATGTCACAGGCATGCTCAGTGCAGAGAATCCTGGACTTAAGCTTTAGCAGCCCTGTTTCCCTCCGCAACCTATCCTTCATGTTGCTAGGAACAAAGACCCAAGAGACAACCTGTACATCTCGTGCACCAGCTAGGCGTTGGGACTGATGATGATGTTGAGCAGCATCATCCCTGGCTGGACTGGAATGGGAGACTACAGAATCCACTGATGGTTCTGAACCTATTTCAAATCTAGCAAACACCTGACGCCTAACAGAAATGCCGTAGATATAGTATGACTTCAGCAAAGTATTTGACAAAGTATCTCACACCATCCTTATTGAAAAAATGACCAAGTATTGAAAGGACAAGGCAACTGTTAGGTGGATTCATAACTGGCTTAGTGATCGGACTCAACGGGTGGTCGTAAATGGCTTCACATCCAGCTGGATGAATGTCTGAAGTGGGGTACCACGGGGCTCTGTCCTGGGACCTGTATTGTTCAACATCTTTATCAATGATTTAGATGAAGGAATTGAGGGTAAACTGATTAAATTTTCTGATGACACAAAGCTAGGAAGTATAGCTAACACTAGAGAAGAGAGAGACAGGATTCAAAAAGACCTAAATAAACTGGAGCAGTGGGCAGCAAGTAACAGAATGTTTTTTAACAGGGAAAAATTCAAAGTACTACATCTGGGCAATAAAAATGAAAAAAGCATGTACAAAATGGGAGGAATAGAGCTAAGCAACAGTACATGTGAAAAATACTTAGTTATACTAATAGATCATAGACTGAACATGAGTAAACAGTGTGATGCAGCAGCTAAAAAAGACAAATACAATTCTGGGATGTTTTAACAGAAGCATACAATCTAGATCATGTGAAGTCATTATCGGACTTTACTCCTCCTTGTTCAGACCTCATCTGGTATACTGTGTCCAGTTTTGGGCACCACATTTTAAAAAAGACATCGACAAACTGGAGCAAGTTCAGAGAAGAGCGACCAGAATGGTGACCGGTCTGCAACCATGTCCTATGAGGAACGGTTGCAGGATTTGGGAATGTTTAGCTTGCAAAAAAGAAGACTGAGAGGAGACTTAATAGCTGTCTACAAATATGTCAAGGGCTGTCACATTGTAGAAGGATCATCTTTATTCTCATTTGCACAAGAAGCAATGGGATGAAACTGAATGGGAGGAGACACAGATTAGATATTAGAAAAAACTTTTTGACAGTTAGGATGATCAACGAGTGGAACAGGCTGCCACGAGAGGTGGTGAGTTCTCCTTCAATGGACGTCTTCAAGCAGAGGCTGGACAGACATCTGTCTGAGATGATTTAGTGAATCCTGCTTTGAGCTGGGGGTTGGACCAGATGAGCCAGGAGGTCCCTTCCAACTCTACAATTGTATGATTCTATGAATCTGAGTATTTTGTTTGTTTTATGGATAGATTTGAAGCTTTTATTGGGAACATTTTACATAACATTTTGGATCATATTTATCCGGTGCTCTATGCTGAGCACTTATTTTGAAGTTTCCATTGAAATCTCTGGGTGACGTGATTCAGGTGACACCCCCCAGTGGATCCATTCATTATAATGAGGCAGCAGAGTTACTCTTCTGGGCTCCATCTTACCTCTGTTCAGCGTCGTCCTACTTTTCAGAGGTGTCCAAAACTGCGGCCGATCGCGCATTTATGCACACCTAAAAAGACGGACAATACCGACTCACAGGCCAGACAGCGTCCAGTGTTGCCATCTGCCTTGTTTTAGGGAATCGTCCTCTGGGACAGTCATGTAAGGGCTTGTTTTTTGCGGGACGATTTGACGTTTTTATTGGTACCATTTTTGGTCACATGTCATTTTTTGATTGCTTTCTATTCTAAATTTGGGGAGGGAAAATAAACAAAAACTGGCAATTCAGGAATTGTGTTTTTTTTTGTTTTTTTTTATGCCGTTCCGCGTGTGGTAAAATTGATAAGGCAGAGTTATTCTTCAGCTCTGTACGTTTACAGCGGTACCACATTAATAGCGTTTTTATACAAAAAATATATATATATTTTGCATCGCTTTATTCTGAGAGCTATAATTTTTTTATCTTTCCACTGATGGGGCTGTATGGCGGCTTGTTTCTTGTGGGACAAGATGACGTTTTCAGCGGTACTAATTTTATATATATTTGTTTTTTTTATCGTGTTTCATTCCCCTTTTTTTCCCAGTGGCATGATGATAAAGCATCGTTAGCCTCGTTTTTTTAAGTTTTTTTTGTGCGGCGTTCACTGAAGGGGTTAACTAGTGTGACACTTTTATAGGTCGGGTTGTTCCAGACTCGGCAATACCAAATATGTGTACTTTTTTTTATTTTATTTATTTTTTACATAAAAATGTGTATTTATTAGTGAATATTTTTTTAAAATTATTATTATTTATTTAATTTTTTTTACATATTTTTACACATTTTTTGCCATTTATTTTTTACTTTTTACTTAGTCCCTTTATGGGACCTTCACTTGTTTCTCTTTGATCACAGATATAATGTATTGCAATGTACTAGATTGCAGTGCATTCATTATACCTTTAGTGAAAGCTCCTGAGCCCATGCTGTGAGCATGGTTTCAGCAGCTTTCCGTAGCTTGGTGACCCGGGGGTCGTCATGACGACCCCTGGTCACCATGGCAATGATTGGGCCCCACGACATCGCAGGGCCACCGATCTGTCAGCGGATTTAACAGCCAGGGATGGTGCTGACACGGCTACTAGCTGTTTAGTGCTTAGAGCTCAGCCACTGGTGGTGCTGAACTCCGGCACTGATCGGGCTGGAGACGCTGATATTTCAGCATCTTCTGCACGATCATGCTGAGATCGGTCAGTCAGATTGACTGACCGATCGCAGCGATCTAGGTGTGCGGACCGACCATATGGCTCCCTGCACCCCATCTTGTGCTGCTCAGCTGTCACAGATAGCTGTCCGCACTTATCTGTCACTGCGTGTTTACACGCTGTGACAGTTTAAAGCCATAACGGACACTGCACGGCAAGGAGCATTAACTTACACCTGCTCATGCCGTGCAGTGTCCGTCATTGGGCGTTATGGGGTTAATACCGCTGTCAAGTGTGATGGTGACATGTAACAGACTTTAACATAATGGCCATCAGTTCTAATGAACATGGGGCCACCGTGCAGTATGAATGCACATTGACGAAGGGTTACCTTGACTGCCGGATGACCACTTTAAAAAAATATATATATGGCTCTCAGAATATGGTGACAAAAGCCAAATTGTTTTTGTAAATGTTTTTATTTTATTTTTAATTAGTAAATCATGAATAGAAATATATAGATTTGGGATCCCGTAACCATACTGACCCATAGAGCAAAGGTAACAGATCACCACCTGATTACCACAAAGTAAGCGGCGCTAGTACAAAACCTTGAAAAAGAAAATGTGGAATTACAGTTTTTTTCCTCACCGTTTCCACTTATTTCATAGAATAAGTTGTGTTCTGCAAAAAACAAGCCCTCTTGCGGCTATGTCGAAATATTAGAAAGGTTATGGTTCTTGTTACAAGGAGAGGAAAAACTAAGTTACAATATCCTGGGGAAAAGCTCTGTGTCTGCCTCCTGAAAACCTCCAGCTCAGGGTTTGTTACCCGACCGACGACATGTTTAACAGATTCCTTTGACTAAACCACCCTTCACATGTCCATATAATACCGGTACTGGAAAAATGGTACCGGTGTCATAAGTATTTTGGATCAGTATGTCATCCGTGTGCCATCAGTGTTCCATCCGTGTGCAATTCATTTTTTTTCCACCATGACTTAAATATCAATTCCAAAGCTTCTCCTATACTTTGCAGTGTTAAACATGTACAGCACACGGTTGTCACAAGGATGTTTCACACGGAGCCAGAAATGTGTATTGGCCCTTGTAATCCATGCGGACGGGTCTCATGCAAAGATCTCCATAGATTATGATAGGTATGTGTGCATACGTGTCTTCAGTGCATGTGAAAGCGAATGCCACACGTGCTGAAAACATGTACATGTGAAGGAAGCTTTACACACTGTGTGAACAAGTATGAAAAGTCACCTCTTAATCATTGAATTAAGGTTTTCTCTTTTGGTTCATTGCCATGGGTATAAAATCCAGCATCTAAGCATGTAGTCTGCCTGTGCGAACAGTTGTGATAAAATGGCTTGTTCTAAAGAGCTCCCTGAATTCAGCATCTTGCTGTCATATGTTGTCACAAGTCAGTTCATGAAAGTTCAAATAAGACATGGCTGGGTGAGTTTGGTGTGGAAGAACATGACTGACCCTTCAAGAGACCTAACCTCAACTCCATCAGATAGATACCTTTTGGATTAACCAGAGATTACAAGCCAGGTCCCCTTGTCCAACATCAGTGTCTGACCTGATAACTGCTCTTCTGGAAGAATGGACAACAAATTGCACAGAAATATCCCCCAATTTTTTTTTTTAGAGTGGAAGCTTTATTAGCTGCAAAGGGAGATCAACTCCATGTTAATGACCCTGGATTTAAAAAGGAATGTCATAAAATTTCCTCCAGGAGTAATGTGTATGTGTCCCAATAATTTTATCCCTACAGTGTGTAATAGGTTCTGCTTCTTCCATGGTGAGAGGTGGAGACTGCTTCTCTGATGATGTGTAAATCTGGAGGTGAATGAGAATCATAATCAGTTTTGTTATATATTTTAGGAAGGACGTCCAGAATAAGAGGCAGAAAGCGTCCGATTATTGAGGACGACAGTGAGGAGGAGGTGCAGCCAACGTAAGCACTAAATACGACTATCATTCGTTACATTGTATTGTAAGGCTATGTTCACATGTCTGGTAGTTATACCTGTTTTTGGATTTGTTAGGGGTGATAAAAAATGAAAAGATACAATGCAAAATTAGTTCATTCAAATAAGGACGGGAATGTCTTAAATTGTTTTCTTTTTTACTGCAATCTGTTTTTTAGCATGATCATGTGACGATTTGCCATGAGCGTTACCCGTTGGCCATCGCTCATAGCAGATGATCATTTTAACCATGTGTAGCACAAGTGATCGGATGAAAGCACCTTCAAGTCTTCTAAGGAAACTATTAAGGCCAGAAAAAAGTAAAAAAAAAAAATGTTGTTTTTTTTAAAAATATAAACGTTCAAATCACCCCCCTTTTGCCCCATTCAAAATAAATGAATAATAAAACTAAAATATACATATATTGCTGCATTCTGAATCGCCCGATCTATCAAGATATAAAAAGAATTAATCCAAATGGTAAACTGTGTAACGAGAAAAAAAATCAAAACACCAGAATTAAGTTTTTTTGGTCGCTGCAACATCGCAATAAAACGCAATCACAAGCGATTAAAACATTATATCTACCTAAAAATATTATCAATAAAACCTTCAGCTCAGCGTGCGAAAAATAAGCCCTCACCCAGCCCCAGATCCTGAAAAAGGGAGACGCTACGGGTCTCGGAATATGGCGCCATTATAATTTTTTTTACAAACTTTAGAATTTATTTCACCACTTTAAAAAAAATAACCTATTCATGTTTGGTATCTGCAAACTCATAATGACCTGGAGAATCATAATTGCAGGTCAGTTTTAGCATTTAGTGAACATGGTAAAAAAAAAAAACAACCAAGAGACAAGTGTAGAATTATACTTTTTTTTGCAATTTTGACGCACTTTTGAATTTTTTCCTTTTTCTCCAGTACACGACATTGTAAAACCAATGATGTCGTTCAAAATTACAATTCGTCCCAGAAAAAATAAACCATCACAGGGACATATTAAAAAATAAAAAAGTTATGCCTCTGGGAAAAAGGGGAGCGAAAAACGGAAAATCCCAAGGTCGTGAAAGGGTTAAAGGACAGAAATCCTCAGCTATAGTGATTGAACAGTACCACCACATACCACCATAGCATTACTGAATCTCTCTATACCATGTGTGGTTAATACCGTAACTAATACTGCCATATAGTTACTAAATTATACTTTTATAACATGATTTTAGAACCACCATACTGTAACTGAAAAACAGCATCATATTGTGACTTTATCACTTGGGGTCTGAGCTGTTTTGATGCCCAGCGATCAAAAAGTTATTTAATTCTAAATGCCCTCAGACTCATGAGATAGAAGTTGGCTAAACCCGGTGATTTTGGCTTGAATCGGTTAGCTTCCTAACGTCTGTGGGGACAGGCCTGATTCTAGCTTTTTTTTTTGGTGCCCAAGGCGAAAATTCAAGTGGCACCCCTCCCAGCAGTTCATGGTATACCTGCAGTGAATAAACACAATCCCATCATTGTTTTTTAGGTTTTGCTTTTAAGATATTCATTATGTGGTAAAAGTGACGTGTGAACATGATTCTTTAGGTCTTTGTGATTACAGTAATCCCAAACTTTCAGAGATTCTTATTTTTGTTAAAAAAAACAACATTTAGCTTGTGATGCTCTTTTAAGGACCTGTTAGAACAATAAAAATATATCTATGAAGCTATGTGAGGGCTGTTTTTTGCATAGTAAGTTGAAATTTTTTTTGCTATCAATTCAGGGTGCATACATTTGGATGGCTTTTTGCTGTAAGAGGTGTGGTGACAAAAAAAAGTAGTTCTTCTATTTTTTTTTCTCTTTACTGCATATGTTAGTTCTTTTTATATTTTGATAGATCAGACTTTTAAGGATGTGGACATACCAAATTTTTTTTAATTGTTTAATTTTTTTTTAATGAGGGAAGACCGCACCAGATCCATGATCATTAAATGAATACATCACCAGAACATTCCATCAGTACATGAATGGCACCAGCATCCTCATCAGTACTTAGATACAGCACCAAAACAACCATTAATACACTAATTCATTATTAAAACCATAATCGGTAATTGAATATAGCACTGGGACCATCATTATTAATTGAATACATCGCCAGAACCACCAACTGCACATGAATACAGTGAAGAGCAAAAGAGTATCAATCTTTTGAACTTTTGACTTTCAGGCTCCATATCTCACCATCCACTACTTATTTTATTGTGAGACTACCCTCATTTTATAGACAATCATCTTGTCTATCTCATATATAAACTTGAGTTGCAACTATTTGGCATATGATTAATTATGCAGATTCTTGTCATGTCACTGCACTGTTACTGTTTTGCTCCTAAAAATCTAAATACAATTTTTTATTATTTTATTAGTATTTTGTAAATCCACCTTTGGCTTTCAACACTGCCTGAATCCTTCTGGGCATGCTCTCGATCAGATTCAAACATGTCTTGACCGACATCTAATTCCGGGTCTCTTTTACATGTTCCCAGTTGGTGCATGCTCTTCGACTCGCTTGGATATGTATATAGTTTTTTATTCCATTCTACCCACAAGTGTTAAATTGGATTAAGGTCTGAGGTCTGTGGGGGCCAATCCAGCACTTCGACTTCATTGTCATTGAACCATTTATTTGCCAATCTCAACATATGCTTTGGTTCGTTGTCCTACTGGAACACTATGTTGTCCTTTTCATACCGATGGTACTCGAGTGTACAAAGTAATTAGTCTTGTAGGATACTCACATATAGCTCAGCATTGAGACCACCATCGATTCTGGTAAAGTATCCAACGCCTTTAGCTGTGAAACAACCCCATATCATCAGGCTTCCTTCACCGAACTTGACAGTTCCTTCAATTTCTCCATCCTTTAGCCCCATTTTCCTTTGTTTCTTCCAGACCCATTTTCACCCATCATAGCCTAGTCTATTGACTTTTGTCCCATAGCTCCAAACCACCCGTTTCCTATCTTCTACAGTTCACTTTTCATACCTTTTTGCAAACTTGTGTCGACGCTTCTTATGATGATATTGAAGTCGATGCTTCTTCATCTTTTTTTGAGCTACCATTCAAGACTTGTGTAACATGCGTTACACGGTGCTTGCATAGACATCTGTGATCTCACTATTACGAAACTTACAAGTCACTCCAGCCTGTGATATTGGAAGCAGACTTTGCATCCGTAAGTATGGCAAAAGAGGTGACGGGGAATGCATGATTGGAGCAGTAGGCTGGTACTCAAAAGGAGTTGGATATGCTGGAGACGTTGAAATGGTCTGGGAAGAAGCGCTCCCTGAAGGACGATACATTGCATACCGCATAGACTGCTCTTATCTAGGAGAGGCATCTGAGGTATCAGTGAGGAAGTGGTGGGTGCTGCCTTTCATGGTAATTGTAGGGTCTTGTGATGGTGTAGGTGTCTATCTGCCCTTTTTGACACCCACCTGGTTAGGTAAAATGCAATATCCAAGTAGTTGTTGGTGAATTAAGACCCATAAGAACAATGAACATTTCTTCACTCCACATTTGCAAGTACAACTCCCTCTACCTTGATGGTTTTATCATTTAAAATAGTATTTTTCTTTTCACTTTGACTCTTAACACAGACCTTGATTTGTATGTTTCTACAGAAAGAAATTCACAAGAAATGAGGAAACCCCTCCGTCGTCTTTTGTGGCTTTTGAAAGCGACGTTTTGTGAGTAATTTTGACAACATATAATAAGTTCAAGTTAAACTTCACTTAAAAGCTATGTTCACACATGTTGTGTTTTTTTTAGCATTTTTTGCTGCAGATTTTTATGCAAATTTTCAGCTGTGTTTTGCAGTACCTACCAGCAAAGTCTATGAGAAACCAGAATTGTCTGTTCACACATCATGCTTTTTTGTTGTTGCGTATTTTGTGCCTTGGTTGGGTTTTTGGAAAATAGAGCATGTCACTTTCAGCATTTTTGTCAGTGTTTTTTCACCCATGGGAAATAATGGGTGGTTGTAAAGGGAAGTGTTCCAGGTTGTACATGTATATACGTATCTGCATGCTAGCCATGCTTGCAGATAAGTATACATGTATATATTGGCCCCACATCTCCCCATGTGTTTCAGTCTGTTTGCTGCTGGGGGAGGTTTCAATAGAATGTCCAGCCATGTGCTAAAACAGGTTTTGCGAGTATGGTTGGACATGAACAAAGATCTTAGCCAGTGGGCAGGGAATAATACATCATTTCCTGTGACATGAAGCTGGACACTGGCTGGACTTAAAACCCCAGAATGCACATGTGCTAAGGCCCCTTAGACTCTTGAAGATGGACATAACAACACATGGCTGAGTATCTCTCTTTCCCTGTAACTTCTTTACTTACTAGCCCTACATACCCTGTACTAACCCTCCTAGATATTGATAGATATATATAGGCAAAGTTGGTATAGTTGGGTGGGCCGATATTGCATGAGTGATTAGCAAACGTGGGTGGAAAATATATTAGGTAATTGGGAATTGTGAATCCGTTTTGTGTACTGTGTTAGTGTGATACATAGTAGTATATTAACTGTAGACTTTTGTGTAATAAATACCTTTTATTAGCACACGATTTTGTCTCAGTTGGTATATAGTATAAGGCCCAGATAACATTAGTGGAAATTAATTATTAATAGTCAAGTTTGATGTTAATAGTGAGGCTGAGTTCACACGATGCGTTTTTCATGCGTTTCCGCGGCGTTTTTGCAGTTGCGTAAACACCGCGGAAACGCATGAAAAACGCATGGTAGAAGGGCAGCAATGTTCCCCAATTGAAATACGCATGTGCTGTGCCCATGATGCGGATTTTTCCGCAGCGTAAATGCTGCGGTCAAAAATCCGCAGCATGTCAATTAATTTTGCGGAAGCGCTGCTCTTTTGCCGCCATTGACTTGCATTAGACCGCATGGAATCCGCATCACTGTATATGTTGATGCGCTTTTCATGCGGTCTAATGTGCGGATGGTATCCGGGTGTGGAGGAGAGGACTCTCATCCAGACCCAGGTACCATTAAAAAAAAAAAGAATAAAATAAAAAATATATATATTCTCACCTTCTGACGGCCCGCGCTGCGTCCTGCCGGCTTCCCGCGCACTTCGCGGTTGAATGAAGGACCTTCGCTGACGTCAGAGTCATGTGACGGGTCACGTGACGCTGACGTCGGAAGGTCCTAAAGTCTTCACTGCCGGCATCCGGAACCGATGAAGCAGGACACCGGGGGCCATCAGAGTGTAAAGTATATATTTGTTTTTTATTTTTTGACATTCACACACTATATAAATCCATGCCGGTTGCATGGATTTATATAGTGTGAAGTTGACAAGCACTTTCCAAGTGATGCTAAAATCGCTTGGGAAGCACTTGTCAACCCGCATGCGGAAATGAAAGTGAAGACCGCTTCATTTCCGCATGTCCCTGGCAGGAAACCACATGTACAATCCGCATGCTTTTTTTCCTGCCAGAAAGATGCAGAAACGCTCAGGAAAAAATCCTGAGCATTTCTGCATAGTGTGCACATAGCCTTAATATCGGACCTCAGTAGAGGTGTAGGAGAGTGCCCCCATTAATTACTGATATTTTGGAGGAAAATCACGTCATTATACAGTGATGAATAAAACGCTAAAAAAATGCACCAAAATTTGCAGCAGCGTTTTTGATGGTGAAATAGAATGGGGTTCTTTTTTAACAGAACTTTATGTACATGCATAAATAGAGACAGGACAGTGAAAAAAATCGCTGAAAAAACTCACAAAAAATGCATCAAAAAACGCAGCAAAACGTTTTTGACGCAGCTGATTTCCTGCCAGAGATTGTGTTTTGATGCAGTTTTCTGAAGCTGAAAAACACAACATGTGTGAACACAGCCAAAGTAAAACTTAACCGGTTCCCGACCGCCCACTGTAGATAAACGTCCGCGCTGCCTGGACTCTGTGCAGCGCCGACGTTTAAAAACGGTGGGTGGTCGCGCAGCGCTCAGGACCCCTAGGGTCCTGCAAGCACTGCGATTCCGGTGCAGAGCGTTAGCTCTGACAGGGAACATCATCAGGCCCTGATTAGATCAGGTCCCGGTGATGTTAACCCTTTGCTGTCTTCTATATGCTGCGATCTATAGTGATCGCGGCAAATAGGAGACAGCAGGAGGAGAGGGGGTCGTCTTACCTCCGAAGACCTCCGTTTCCTTTCAGGGCCTGGGGTTGCTATGGCAGCTGGAGGTCACATGACCGCCTCCAGCTCTGCCATATATGGTGTCCTGTCTGGCTCAGCCTGCAAGCTGAGCCAGAGAGGAGACTGACTGAAACAGTCAGTGAAGATCTCATGTAATGTAATACATGTCTATTACATTACATGAGATCAGTGATCAGAAAAATAAAAATTAATGTCCCATACAGGGACTAAGTAAAAATGTAAAAAAAAAGTAAAAAAAAAGTTTTAAAACTATTAAAAAAAAATCACAAAATAAATAAAAATAAATAAATAAAATATTAAACCAATAAATCCATATATTTTTACAAAACCAAAAAAAGTACACATATTTGGTATCGCCGCGTCCGAAACAACCCGAGCTATAAAACTGTCACACTAATTAACTCCTTCTGTGCATACCGTAATAAAAATAAATAAAAAAACGGAGCAAAAAAATATGCTTTTTCATCATATCGCCAAACAAAAAGTGGAAAAAAATGCGATCAAAAAGCAGAATAGAAATAAAAATGGTACCACTGAAAACGTCATAAAAAAAAGCCGCCATACAGCTCCATCAGACGAAAAATAAAAAAGTTATAGCGCTCAGAATAAAGCAATGCAAAAAAATTTTTTTTTTTCTATAAAATTGTTTTATTGTGTAAAAGTGCCAAAACATTAAAAAAAATACAGTAAGTGTAGTATCGCTGTAAACGTACTGACCCGAAGAATAACGCTGCCTGATCACTTTTACCACACGCAGAACGGCATAGAAAAAAACTCAAAAAACAATTCCTGAAGTGTTTGTTTTTGTTAATTTTACCTCCCAAAAAACAGAATAGAAAGCGATCAAAAAATGTCACGTACCCAAAAATGGTACCAATAAAAATGTCAACTCGTCCCGCAAAAAACAAGCCGTCACATGACTCTGTCGGCCGAAATCTGGAAAAATTATAGCTCTCAAAATATGGTGATGCAAAAACTAGACTTTGCAAAAAAAGCGTATTTTAGTGTGTGACAGCTGTCAGTCATAAAAACCCGATATAAATCTGGTATCTCTGTAATCGCACCGACCCGAAGAATAAAGTAATCTAATCAGTTATATCACACTAGGAACGGCGTAAAAAATAAATTAAACCAATTCTTCACCTGCTACTGATTTGTTTATTATGTCTCCCAAAGATCCCAGTAAGGCTCTGCTCATATTTATCCTGTGCTCTGCGCTGAGCACTTACACCAGAGTTTCCGTGTAAATCTCTGAAATACGTGATTCAGCCGGAACCCATGATGGAAGATTCCCTGTAATGAGGCAGATATAGGCACTGTGGACGCCGTCTAGCCTGGGATCCCACGGTGTCATTTGTTTTAGGCATGCATAAAAGTGCGGTTGGCCACAGTTTTGTGCACTTCTGAAAAAAAGGACACCGCTAAACAGAGGCCAGACGGAGTAGAGAGTAACTCTGCTGCCTCATTATAGTGAATGGATCCTGCAGGGGTTTCATCTGAATTACATCACTTGGAAATTTAGATGGAAACCCCGATGTAAGTGCTCAGCCTAGAGCGCCGGATAAATGTTACGTAAAATGTTCCCAATAAAAGCTTCAACTCAGTCCTCAAAAAAAGCTAGTCCCCACTCAGGTCCGTCATCTGTTAAAAATATAAGGGACTTCCAAGTTACTGGTAGCAGAAAGGCTCTGGAAAAGCAAAATGACCCTTGCCCCCCAAAAGAAATTCAGAAAATTTTGTGCTCCCAAATCCAAATGCCTATTCTACAATAATTTGTTCTCCAATTGTCAAATAGCACTCCGTACCCCCCAGATCTCACCGTATGGCTAAGTGGTACGATACAGCCACATATGGGGTATTGCCACTTTTAGAAGAAATTGTGTGACACATTTCGGCACCATTTTTACCCATTGCCCTGTGTGAAAATGTAAAATCTGAGGGTAAAACATTTTTTTGTGGTAAAAATATAATTATGCTTTTTTCACTGCCCAATGGTATAAATTTAAAAATTAAAAAATACTCACTACTTCCCTAGATGAATTCCTTGAGAGGTGTAGTTTACAAAATGGGGTCACTTGTGGGGGTTTCTGCTGTTTTGACATGTCAGCGACTCTTCAAATGTGACATGGTGTCTGCTGCCTATCCCAGCCAACATAGCGCTCCTTTCTCTTCCGAACCCTGCCGTACACCAAAGCAGTGGTTTTCCCCCACATATGGGGTATCGGCGTACTCAGGAGAAATTGTACAACAAATTTCATGGTGCAATTTATCCTGTTACCCTTATGATAATGCAAAATTAGGGAATGAAAAACATTTTTTATGGGAAAAATGTGAAAATTTTATTTTTACGGCTCAATATTATAAACTTCTGTGAAGCAGCTGGGGGTGCAAGGTGCTCACCACACATCTAGATAAGTTCCCTAAGGGGTCTAGTTTCCAAAATGGTGGCACTTGTGGGGGGTTTCCACTGTTTAGGCACATTAGGGGCTCCCCAAATGTGACATGGCGTCCGCTAATTATTCAAACAAATTTTACATTCAAAAAGTCAAATGGCGCTCCTTCCCTTTCAAACCCTGCCATGTGCCCAAACAGTAATTTGCCTCCACATATGGGGTATCGGCGTGTTCAGGAGAAATTGCACAACAAATTTCATGGTGCAACTTATCCTGTTACCCTTATGATAATACAAAATTAGGGAATGAAAAACATTTTTTGAGGGAAAAATGTGAAAATTTTATTTTTACGGCTCAATATTATAAACTTCTGTGAAGCAGCTGGGGGTGCAAGGTGCTCACCTCACATCTAGATAAGTTCCCTAAGGGGTCTAGTTTCCAAAATGGTGGCACTTGTGGGGGGTTTCCACTGTTTAGGCACATTAGGGGTTCCCCAAATGCGACATGGCGTCTGCTAATTATTCAAACAAATTTTACATTCAAAAAGTCAAATGGCGCTCCTTCCCTTTCAAACCCTACCATGCGCCCAAACAGTAATTTGCCTCCACATATGGGGTATCAGCGTGTTCAGGAGAAATTGCACAACAAATTTCATGGTGCAATTTATCCTATTACCCTTATGATAATGCAAAATTAAGGGATGAAAAACAGTTTTGTGGGAAAAATGTGAAAATTTTATTTTTACAGCTCAATATTATAAACTTCTGTGAAGCACCTTGGGGTTCAAGGTGCTCACCACACATCTAGATAAGTTCCCTAAGGGGTCTAGTTTCCAAAATGGTGTCACTTGTGGGGGTTTAGGTACATCAGGAGCTCTCCAAACGCAACATGGCGTCTGCTAATTATTCAGACAAATTTTACATTCAAAAAGTCTAATGGCGCTCCTTCCCTTCCGAACCCTGCAGTGCGCCCAAACAGTGATTTTCCCTCACATATGGGGTATCAGCACGCTCAAGAGAAATTGCACAAAAAAATTTGGGGTCCATTTTTTTCCTGTTACCCCTGTGAATATAAAAAAAATTGGGTCTAAAGTAACATTTTTGTGAAAAAAGTTAAATGTTAATTTTTTTCTTCCACATTCCAAAAATTCCTGTGAAGCATCTGAAGGGTTAATAAAGTTCTTGAATGTGGTTTTGAGCACCTTGAGGGGTGCAGTTTTTAGAATGTTGTTACTTTTGGGTATTTTCTGTCATAAAGACCCCTCAAAGTGACTTCAAATATGATGTGGTCCCTAAAATAATGTTTTTGTAAATTTTGTTGGAAAAATGAGAAATCGCTGGTCAACTTTTAACCCTTATAGCTCCCTAACAAAAAAAAATTTTGGTTCCAAAATTGTGCTGATGTAAAGTAGACATGTGGGAAATGTTATTTATTAACTATTTTGTGTGACATATCTCTCTGATTTAAGGGCATGAAAATTCAAAGTTTGAAAATTTCAAAATTTTCGCCAAATTTCCGATTTTTTCACAAATAAACACAAGTTATATCGAAGAAATTTTACCACTATCATGAAGTACAATATGTCATGAAAAAAACAATCTCAGAGTCAGGGGAATACATTGAAGCGTTCCAGAGTAATTACTTCATAAACTGGCAGTGGTCAGAATTGAAAAAATTGGCCTGGTCACGAAGGCAAAAACAGGCTCTGGTGCGAAGTGGTTAATAGTGCTGCGGTGTACAGAAACAGTTCCAGAATTTTGGGCTGAGGCCCTCCAGTCTTCCTCTATAGAGAGGGGAAATATGTGTGAAGGTACCCCAGGAGGGCTCCAAATGTGTGGGTAAAATATATATCCCTCGGGGGGGGAAATTGAAAAAAAGTTTAAAAAAATTTTTTTTGTGGACTTAGAAAATTTTCACACATGTGTCAGACTTCCAGAGAGGGGAGCATGTCAGTGCGCGCATCCGATTTCAGTTCCAGAGCGATTCATCCGATGAGTCCTTCATACTTAGTCGTTTTTGCAAAATTTTTGACTTTTTTGAAAATTTCACTTTTCTGTGAAAATCTCCGCTAAATGAGGTTATACTATGTTAGAGGCCATCCCAGGAGGGCTCCAAATGTGTGGGTAAAATATATATCCCACAGGGGGAAAATTGAAAAAAAGTCGAAAAAAAATTTTTTTTTGAGGACTTAGAAAATTTGCACACGTGTCAGATTTCCAGAGAGGGGAGCATGTCAGTGCGCGCATCTGATTTCAGTTCCAGAGCGATTCATCCGATGAGTCCTTCATACTTAGTCGTTTTTGGCAAAATTTCTGACTTTTTGAAAATTTCACCTTTTTGTGAAAACTTCCACAAAATGAGGTTATACTATGTTAGAAGGCATCCCAGGAGAGCTCCAAATGTGTGGGTAAAATATGTATCCCACAGGGGGAAAATTGAAAAAAAAGTTGTAAAAAATTTTTTTTGTGGACTTAGAAAATTTTCACACATGTGTCAGACTTCCAGAGAGGGGAGCATGTCAGTGCGCGCATCCGATTTCAGTTCCAGAGCGATTCATCCGATGAGTCCTTCATACTTAGTCGTTTTTGTCAAAATTTTTGACTTTTTGAAAATTTCACTTTTTTGTGAAAACTTCCACAAAATGAGGTTATACTATGTTAGAAGGCATCCCAGGAGAGCTCCAAATGTGTGGGTAAAATATATATCCCACAGGGGGAAAATTGAAAAAAAGTTGAAAAAAATTTTTTTTGTGGACTTAGAAAATTTTCACACATGTGTCAGACTTCCAGAGAGGGGAGCATGTGAGTAAGCGCATCCGATTTCAGTTCCAGAGCGATTCGCGCAATGAGTCCTTCATACTTAGTCGTTTTTGGCAAAATTTCTGACTTTTTGCAAATTTCACTTTTTTGTGAAAACTTCCACAAAATGAGGTTATACTATGTTAGAGGGCATCCCAGGAGGGCTCCAAATGTGTGGGTAAAATATATATCCCACGTGGGGAAAATTGAAAAAAAGTTGAAAACATTTTTTTTTGTTGACTTAGAAAATTTTCACACATGTGTCAGACTTCCAGAGAGGCGAGCATGTAAGTAAGCGCATCCGATTTCAGTTCCAGAGCGATTCATCCGATGAGTCCTTCATACTTAGTAGTTTTTGCAAAATTTTGGACTTTTTTGAAAATTTCTCTTTTTTGTGAAAACTTCCACAAAATGAGGTTATACTATGTTAGAGGGCATCCCAGGAGAGCTCCAAATGTGTGGGTAAAATATATATCCCACAGGGGGAAAATTGAAAAAAAGTTGTAAAAAAATTTTTTGTGGACTTAGAAAATTTTCACACATTTGTCAGACTTCCAGAGAGGGGAGCATGTCAGTGCGCGCATCCGATTTCAGTTGCAGAGCGATTCATCCGATGAGTCCTTCATACTTAGTCGTTTTTGTCAAAATTTCTGACTTTTTGAAAATTTCACAATTTTGTGAAAACTTCCACAAAATGAGGTTATAATATGTTAGAGGGCATCCCAGGAGAGCTCCAAATGTGTGGGTAAAATATATATCCCACAGGGGGAAAATTGAAAAAAAGTTGAAAAAAATTTTTTTGTGGACTTAGAAAATTTTTCAACTTGTGTCAGACTTCCAGAGAGGGGAAAATGTGAGTGAGCGCATCCGATTTCAGTTCCAGAGCGATTCGCCCGATGAGTCCTTCATACTTAGTCGTTTTCAGAAGTCACAATTTTGACTTCCAGGACCCGCAAAACGTTAGTAAATTGAGCCCGCTCCCCAGTTCCAAGCGTTTTGAGGTGTCCCTGGTTGCAGTAATGCAGCCTGCCCACTAGATGTCGCAAAAGAGACAAAAAGTGAAAAAGAACCAGAATGAGGAAATTCCAGGGAGCCGAATCCGCCTGACAGTTCCAGGCGATCGGGTACTTTTTGGAATGCGTCCCTAAAGTGGGTATAGGGTGACACTCCATACAAAGACCCAGTTTTGCACACCACCGGCAGAATATATGAGAGAGAGGTACCTCTCAGCCCCGACACATTTTGACTCATTTAAGCAGGTTTTCACCTCCGTAGGCCCGGGTACGCGTTTTGGCTATGAGTCCCTGTTCGGCTGGAGGTCTGCACCTTGGCTGAACCCAGGCTTCCGCAGCTGCGTGGGGGGACTTTTGCCGGTCGCCTATCCCAAGTCAGAGAGGTGTTCCTGGGTTGAAGTGAGCCTGGCCAGACCCCCCCCACGGGCCCTGGTTCTCCACATGGGGGCGCCGTCAAGGCTAAAATCTGGATTTTTAGGCCCGGGAGAGGCTCCATGAGGGCGGATGCTTTTGTGGCTTTGACCCCAGTTCCACATCCAGTACCCCCTCTGCAAGGGCGCCTGTACCCGAGTCTCGCTTCCAGGACTCTTGGGCACGTATTTCCCGACGACAGGGGTTAGCAGCCTCCGTACTTGGGCAAGTCCCTCCACGCACCCCTGCTCTTCCTCCGATCGATCTGGCGCAGCGCTCCCGGGTGGGGAGGTGGCGCCGCTCGCTCGGCCCGGGCTTTGGAGCTCGCGCTGGCTTAAGGTGAGCGGTCCCCTTCCTCCTCTACCCCCGGGCTTTCGACACCTATCTTTGGGCGCGCACGCCGGCCTCGCCTCCCGTCCGCGGAGGTGGCCGAGCCGTGGGGAGATTGGCCCGACCCGAGCGAAGGCAGCGGTCCGACGACCCGCACGGGCGAACGGCGTGGCGCCCACCCACCCAGGCGTGGGGGCCGTCGTCCGAATCGCTTCCTGTGCGGGGAAGCACACCGATCTTCTCCGAGGGCGGCCCTTTTCTTCCAGATGCGTAACCGGCCAGCGGAGGCCCGCGCCGCCCCTCGCGTCCGACAGGGCGGCCTCCGCGGCGGTGGCGACAGCGGCGGCGGTGGGTGGCGTCTCCGCGCCACTGCCGAGCTTCGCGATTTCCAGTCTTTTCCCGGGCCCCTACGTCAGTGGGGAGGACGACAGATGTGTGGAGGCAGGCGAAGGGGGTTCTCACCGTGTGGTGTGCCCCAGCCCGACCGTCACCTTTCCCCTTCGACCCTCATCCTCCCTGGCGGCTCGGCAGGGAGAAGGAGAGAGAGAGCGAGCGCGGAAACCCCAGAGCCAAGGGGTTAGATGGAGAACGGGAGAAGGAACGAGGGCCAAGAGGTAGGGAGTACGGTGAAAGGCCGACCTGGGGTTCCCCATGCGCTCCCGCCCCCGGGCGGGGAGCAGCCCTGGGAGGAAAAGCCGCTCGGGCATCCCTTTGAGGTTACGGGCGCGAGCGGGAAGAGGGACTACTCTGGAAGGCGACGCCGACACGGCCTGGCCGACGACCACCCACGCGACCTCCGCGTCGTCGGGTTAGTGCCGGAGCCGCGGCGGACCCTGACGGCCAGCCCCCCTCTCCCAATCCTCGTGCCTGTCCGCCGGTGGGTCGAGGACCCCCCGCGGCGGAGGCAGGTCTAAGCCAGACGGTGGCGCCACATAGGCCCACCCCCGCACGCCATCTCCCCGAGCGACCCTGTGTGTTGCCTTGGGTGCGGTTGGTGAGACGGGGGCGGCCGTGGCGTCCTCCGGAGGCCAGTCACCTCGCCCTCCCCGTGCAAGGGGTGTTTTCCAGACGCCTGCCGCTTCGGGACCACGCACCGCACAGCGAGCCGCTCCTCCCGCACATGTCCCCGGTGCTGCGAGGGCTCCGTTCCCCGCCCCCCCCAGGGAAGCCCCATGCCATCCCGCATCCTCTCCGGACGCCGCACGCCCTGCCTATACCCGTTCCGTCCGGGCGCCCTGCCGCCGCGGGGCTCTTCCGCCGCCCCCCCTCTCTTCCCGCAGGCCTCTCCTCTCCCGAACCTCGACGCGGTCCAGTCGTGTTGGGGGGCTACCTGGTTGATCCTGCCAGTAGCATATGCTTGTCTCAAAGATTAAGCCATGCACGTGTAAGTACACACGGACGGTACAGTGAAACTGCGAATGGCTCATTAAATCAGTTATGGTTCCTTTGATCGCTCCAAACCGTTGACTCGGACAACTGTGATAATTCTAGAGCTAATACGTGCAAACGAGCGCTGACCGCCAGGGATTCGTGCATTAATCAGATCAAAACCAATCCGGGGTCCCGGGCGCGGCGTCGGGACGGTCCTCCGCGGCCTCCCCCCTGCCGCGCTCTCCCCGTAAGCGTTGCGACTCTGGATAACCTCGGGCCGATCGCACGTCCCCGTGACCGCGACGATCCATTCGGGTGTCTGCCCTATCAACTTTCGATGGTACTTTCTGTGCCTACCATGGTGACCACGGGTAACGGAGAATCAGGGTTCAATTCCGGAGAGGGAGCCTGAGAAACGGCTACCACATCCAAGGAAGGCAGCAGGCGCGCAAATTACCCACTCCCGACCCGGTGAGGTAGTGACGAAAAATAACAATACAGGACTCTTTCGAGGCAATTGGAATGAGTACACTTTAAATCCTATAACGAGGATCTATTGGAGGGCAAGTCTTTTGCCAGCAGCCGCGGTAATTCCAGCTCCAGTAGCGTACACTAAAGCTGCTGCAGTTAAAAAGCTCGTAGTTGGATCTTGGGATCGAGCTGGCGGTCCGCCGCAAGGCGTGCTACCGCCAGTCCCAGCCCCTTTGCCTTGGGGCGCCTCCCCGATGCTCTTGACTGAGTGTCCCGGGGGCCCGAAGCGTTTACTTTGAAAAAATTAGAGTGTTCAAAGCAGGCAGCCACGCCTGAATACTCCAGCTAGGAATAATGGAATAGGACTCCGGTTCTATTTTGTTGGTTGTCGGAACTGGGGCCATGATTAAGAGGGACGGCCGGGGCATCCATATTGCGCCGCTAGAGGTGAAATTCTTGGACCGGCGCAAGACGAACCAAAGCGAAAGCATTTGCCAAGAATATTTTCATTAATCAAGAACGAAAGTCGGAGGTTCGAAGACCATCAGATACCGTCGTAGTTCCGACCATAAATGATGCCTACTGGCGATCCGGCGGTGTTATTCCCATGACCCGCCGAGCAGCGTCCGGGAAACCGAAGTCTTTGGGTTCCGGGGGGAGTATGGTTGCAAAGCTGAAACTTAAAGGAATTGACGGAAGGGCACCACCAGGAGTGGAGCCTGCGGCTTAATTTGACTCAACACGGGAAACCTCACCCGGCCCGGACACGGAAAGGATTGACAGATTGAAAGCTCTTTCTCGATTCTGTGGGTGGTGGTGCATGGCCGTTCTTAGTTGGTGGAGCGATTTGTCTGGTTAATTCCGATAACGAACGAGACTCCGGCATGCTAACTAGCTACGTGACCCCCCGCAGTCCGCGTCCAGCTTCTTAGAGGGACAAGTGGCGCTCAGCCACGCGAGATCGAGCAATAACAGGTCTGTGATGCCCTTAGATGTCCGGGGCTGCACGCGCGCTACACTGAACGGACCAGCGTGTGTCTACCCTTCGCCGAGAGGTGCGGGTAACCCGCTGAACCCCGCTCGTGATGGGGATCGGGGATTGCAATTCTTCCCCGTGAACGAGGAATTCCCAGTAAGTGCGGGTCATAAGCTCGCGTTGATTAAGTCCCTGCCCTTTGTACACACCGCCCGTCGCTACTACCGATTGGATGGTTTAGTGAGGTCCTTGGATCGGCCCCGCCGGGGTCCGCCAAGACCCTGGCGGAGAGCCGAGAAGACGATCGAACTTGACTATCTAGAGGAAGTAAAAGTCGTAACAAAGTT